>NW_017100200.1:1922905-1940391 GCF_001263275.1 Habropoda laboriosa | reverse complement strand
GGATCTCCCTGTTCGTAAAACCTCGGTAAAATTTGTCCGGTGCCGGGTGGAGTGCACGCGGGAATCGCGTAGCCAAGTCGAACGCGAAACGATCCTCGCACGGACCACGCAGAGCGCGTTAAGTTTTGGGCCGCGCGCGTTTCGGCTCTTCCCGTACGGACGTTTACGACTTGACGGCGCGTACTCCTGGAACCGGTTGCTACCGCTCGGCGCGAGCTGATTTCGTCGGGCGGGCCCCGTTTATGATAAAATAACGCGGATCGTTTCGCAGGTGGGTAAACGTTTTTAAGGTGGCGACGATCGGACCACTTGTCTCTCCATCCACCCCAACCCCTCCTTTATTCTCCTCTTCACGTAGAGGAGATTCTCTCGCGTGTCGTGAAACCGCGCATCGAACGGCTCTCCGGTGCCGAAAATAAAAGGCGGAATTGAAATATCGCCCGGTGTGGTTTCTTATATAACTTTCCACCTCGCGGCGCATAAATTATACGCGTTATTACGCTGACGGAAAGTAGAGGAGATAAATTCGCGAGATAAATAGCGATACAGCCGTAAAGTGAGTCGTTGTTTTACGAGGCCGGGTATATATGTACATTTATAATATTCCCTCGTATTTCAACGGACGGTTAGCGCGACGAAAAGTCGACCAACTTTTTAACGATTGCCCGCCGTTCGCGAGAAAGCTTCTCACGGGATCTACAGGATCTCCCATCCTTGTGTATAGACGTACGTGCGTATATGCTGATCACGTAGGCTGTTCACCGAGCGACGAGCTTTTTCCACCTATCGTACACCACCCGAATCGTTTTGCGCCGCTTAATCTTCCAGCAGTGAAGGACGTTCGGTTGAAATTTTTCCTCTTTACGGACGGGGAACTGTAACGGAGCGGCGTGAACCGCGGGGCTTGAACATTTTGCGCGATTACGCCGGGGAAAGTGGTTCGTTTTACAAGAAATACTTGAGTGGACGAAGAAATTGTTGTTAGAATATTCCTTGTTTTTAACGGACTACGAAGTTTCTCTTTGAATATTAGAACCGAGGGCTGTGTTGCAAAGACGTTGAGAAATTTCTCTTTCCGCGGTGAAATGAGATATTGCGGTAAGTGTTCGGTGGTGTAACATGAAATATCGGATTTTTTAGGGAAGAATAAAAATTATGTTTCAAATTCAAACGAACGTTACTTTTGCAAGGGAAACATTTCGAAGTAATTGTCACAAAATTCGAGGAAACTTTACGCTGGGGTGTTCCCAACTTTCAGGACGATTTTCACCCCTTCAAAGTGGACGGTTGCCAATAAAAAAAAAATACGTGTCGAATGTTTTTTTAAGAACTTTTGTACTCGGTGATTATCACTTCGAAATTCCTTCATGAAAAATTAGACATTTGTTTAGTAACTAAAGTTTCGTCAAAATTGACGATTAAATATCACTTTGGAATTGTCCCTTGTTAGATTTTATAACAGTAACTTATTATGAACGATGTGAATTGTAAGTTAACACGAAGAAATTCAAGACTTTTCAATAATCATTAATCACTCGAGTGATTTGCGAATGATTAGAAATATGTATGTAATATCACATTACACGATCAAGTGTACGAAGTTTCATTGAGTGAAACCAAGGATACATTTAATCGGTTACTTTGTCTGTCTAAAGGCCGGTGCAGGCTACATAGGATACAATCGCTAGAAACACAGAATCCCGACAATCGATCGACTATCACTGAGACGTACCCTGGCGACAAAGGTAACGTCGCCAAGCGATTGTAAACTGATTTCATTAGTCGGATGACTGTTGGTCGGCGTGACATCAAACAAAATGTACCTATCACTCGTTTGTTTCCCATTTGGAGTGGAAAACATCGGTAACAATCGATCGACTGTCGGAATACAATGTTTCTAACGGTTGTATCCCGGTTTATTTGGGTCTTAATGTAACTATTCCCACAAAAACGGAGTGTTAAATTAATCTTAGAAAGACAGAATGTTGGATCGTTACGTGAAAGATCGAGCTCACTTGAGTTTGTCGTAATATTTTTCAAATTGGTTTCATTTATTAACAATTCTTTTTTATTTATTTCTTTTCTCTTTCTTCGGTACCAATCTTGAAGACATGAGCGACAGGAAATAGTTTTTTACAAACTTTCTAAATTTCAGAAATAACATATTTTCAATATTTTCTCGATGAGTCACTCTTCTTAAGTTTATCATAATATGGACACATAATGAAAGAACTAATATGAATAAAAAAAATGCATACTATTGTAAATTTTTCAAATTACTTTTATTTATTAACCGTTTGAATGCCACGGGTCTTTGTTGTTTCCCAATCCAAAAGTGCCAAGCGGCGCGATCGCGCTTCTTTCATTTGATGTCGAAAAATTACAAAAATTTTGTTTTGGACATTTTCCCGAATACGACTATTTGGAAATAACACGAAACAAATGCAAAATTGAAAAAATAGAATAAAATTTACACTTCGTGGCCCGATGCGGTGACACTTTTCGATATCGAATATAAGGAGCGCGACCTTGGCACTCAAACGGTTAATAATTTTTTCTTCAGTACCAATTCTGAAGACATAAACGTCAATAAATAATTTTTTGGAAATTTTCTAAATTTCAGAAATAACATATTCTCGACGAAACTCTCCTCGTAAATTTACCACAATACGAAATCACAATGAAAGAAATAATACGAATAAAATAGTGTTTACTAAATTTTTCAAATTAGTTTTATTTGCTAATTTTTTCTTCGACGCCAATCTTGAAGTGACGACCGTCAACAAATAATTCTTTAGAAATATCCTAAATGTGAAAAGTAACATATTTGCAATACTTTCTCAACGAGTCTCTCCTCTCAGTCCTTCAACGTCTATTCTTAGATATCGCGAAAATTGAATACACGATAAACAACGAATCCCCACTGAAAAATTCTCTATGCGTACAGCGGTAACAGGTTGAAAATTTCCATCGGACATAAACGGCAATTATCATTCAACCGCCGGACAATGTAGCCGTTACCAACAGCTCGGCTAAAGGGACTTAAACGGCGCTTAAAAAGGACGTCCACGTCAGGGTGCCGATGTGATTCGAGTGTATCGTGGACTGGTGGCGAAAAGCGAATTGGTTTCACGTCACGTACGAAGCAATGGTCGCGGAGACAAAAAGGAGGTGTTAAGCCACGGTCAGGGCCGGGAGCATTCCATCGCGAAAGGTTCGAATATTCGCGAAGGACACGGGGGCCACTGATTCTCCTTTACGATTCGTTTTCATTGCAAAATTCGCGATTCCCCGCGCGTCGAACGTGGAACACGGGCCGAGAAGACTCGTTTCGAGGATCTCTCTCCGCGAGAACCAAACGGACAGCTCGAGGACGTTTCGTTTTCTTCGGATCGATTTTAGGCCGCAGATCACGTAGACGCGAAAAAATTTCTTTTCTTTCGACGCCCCGTGGCGAAAGTGGGGCTCGCCTCTCAACGACAATCACGCGGCAAGCAAATAATTTTTACATAATCCCAGGATTTCTCTGCGATTGCGTAAGCGAGCTAAAGGTGCGAAGGCGTCGCGTCGTTTCGAGAAAATACAACTTGCTCCTTTTCGTTTTTCTCCGTCGATTGCAACCGAGTTCGAGAGCGTGTTGCAATTGTTGCTCCCCGAAAGTGCCGGTATTGTGTAATTGTGTGAGCTAGCGTGTTTAAAATGTTTCGGGGCAAACTTGTTCCCCGATTGTCGCGACGTGGCGCGTAAAGAATTCCTGACTGGTCGAACGGTCGATAAACAATGCTGTTCGGGTGTCAGGAGGAGTTTGAGAAAAAAAAAAACTGGCGAATTTATGAGAAAACAATTGGTGAATTTTGAGGTAGATAACGCATCGTATCGTGTTTCCATTCTTATTTGCGCCTTTTCGGCCAAGAAACTTGACCAACATTCTGCAAGCACCGTGCGACACTTTTCCTGTTTCCAACAATGAAATTTCAAATTTGATTCAATTCAGGGGATAAAACAAAGTTCGTAAGAATGAGCTGAAATCCCAGAAATAGAATTCCAGGGGTAGATACTCTGAAGATTAGAAAAATCGTCGCCATAAGTGTATAAAAGCAACGAGGGCTATTTTAAAGACGATCGGACAAACAATTTCTATTTTACGTAATTTACCCTGAAACTTTTCGAACACAGCGCGTTAGCAATAAAATTGGCAAAAGAAATTCGCACAATTCCCCGAAAGAAACGAAAGACCGAAGGAAGTGCAATCAATAAATTAGCAGGGACGGTGACACGTTGCGGACAGAGCGTAAAACGAAAGAAGTGCACACAACGATAACAAGGTAGCGGACAAAGAAGAACCTTGGTAAACCTGTCCGACCCTTTTTACCCCAGATTCCCGGGGTTCATGAGACGGTGCACGCAAAGTCGGCGGAATTTATGCATCGATGGCAAAAACCTCCTCTTCGCCGTCCTCTTTTCGCGCGTTTCGTCTCCTCCGCACGTGTGCATCGTCGAGGAAATCATAGCAGATGTATTTTCCCCGTTCCTGGAACCACTCTGCTGCAGATGCTCGCTGAAACGCGAGCGGAGAACGACGACGACGACGGCGACGGCGATGGGGGCCCAGATTCATTGTAACGCATGCACGAGTGTCTCATGCAGAGTTCACGTATTACGCGTCTCCTCTTCATCAAGAAGAGGGAGAGAGGAGGGGGGGGAGGGAGGATTGCGCAACGAGGTCAAGTCGATGGAGTTCAGAAACGGAGCTGCGAGTTCACCACGGTCGGTGGTTCGAAAACTGAGCGAGACGAGGAAGGAGAGGAGTTGCTACGGAACGCGCCGCCTGATTGTCGTTCTTAATGTCAATAGGAAATGACTCACTCCTTAACGCCGCAATGATATCACGCTTAGGTCCTACGAGCAAGAGAACAAGCGGCTGAGCGAGATCGCGATTCGATACGCGGGGATGTGATTTCTCTCTCTCTCTTTCTCCAAGCGAGTGTCTTTCGAACAGCGATCGTTTGTCGGGTTCATAGGGAGAGAGTTTTAGGGTGTTTCGAAGGAACACCGGTTCATCGATTTCCTCGTTGCAATCTGGGGGTGATTTGGTCTTGTGATATATTGGAAGTTAGAGGGGAATAGAGGAATTTTTTGATTTCGCTACGCAAGAAATTCTTACAGCGTAATAAAGCTTTGTACGAAAGAAGGATGTATCGTTTCCAATAAACCGAACAACCCGCTTTCACCAGCTTCGCCGGCTAAACAGAGAATTGCCCAAGTTTCGCGCGTAATACCGCGCGATGCTTTTATAACAGCGGAGAGATTTATAGGAGGAGCCGGAGACCAGAGTAGGGAGAAAACTGTGACATTGTACTACGCAGAGAGAGAAAGAGCGTGTATCGTATACACACGAGTGGTAGAAAAATCGGTAGCGTTTACTCGCGAGCTTTATGACGCTATTTGTCGCGGCTAATTGTCAATTAGAAAGTGCGACACGCGTAAATTATTCATAGAGCGGCAAGATTTAGAGGCCATTGAATCGGTGTGCGAGGCCTGCGTGCGCGCCAGAAAACCAGAGTAACACGGCCCCCGGTTTGTCGTTCTCTATCTACATAGAATGGGGGTCTGTGCACCTTTCGAAAGTCCGGTCGAACAGAAAAAAAAAAAATAAAATAAAGGGCGGTTGCTATCGGTTCTAGAAGGGTGAACGTTCAGCTCTATCGTTCGCGCGGATCTCTATTGTTCGTTAAGATCGCGGCAGACCAGGCCAGGCTACGGTCTAATGGCGGGGAATTCCCTCGAGCTTCTCCTTGCTAAGGACGAATGTGGGTCAGAAAGTACGGTCTCCGTAGGCTAGTCTATCCGGAGCAAAACGACGACAAAACGAATGGAAAATCGTGGCCGGTTGTATAGATAGTAGAGTCTCGGGTATATAACGGCGGAGATTTTACCGGCGGCGTAGGTGTTTCTCATAGGCGTTGCTAGGAATGCCAATTGTACGGGCCTCTTTGTAATTATTTAGGTCGTCGTGTGGATTGTGCAATGGCGGAACGAGACGCGACGCGACGCGCGACATTTAAAAAGGATCGTCGTCGCCGGCTGGAAGGCGCTCGACGAAATCTATCGGCAACGGGTTACGGATGAACTTTCGTCGGTCGGAGGCCGGCATTGTGGTCGCCGTGAAAGCTTCGATCGTGATCGATTAATCGTTAGTCGTGTCTGGCCTCGTGTAAGAAGGCGCCGGGGCGTCTTGCGACAACGAGAAGCAAATTGCGAACCGGCGTTACAGTTTCAAACGAATTACGAGTTGGCTCGAATTTCATCGGCTACGAGTTCTCCAGTATTCCACCGTCTTTCCTTCGTTCTCTTTCAGAGAAAGGTAGACGTTGTGCGTGTTTGTGTGTGCGGAAGCGGGAATGTTAAGCGGCTGCGTTTATGGACAACGAGGGGTACGCACTTAATAAATTTCTTATGTAAAGCGACCGGCGATCACCTATTTGTCAGAGTTAATTGGCAACTTTCTACGCGGCGCGTGTAATTTAAAGATCAACCGCGGAGCCAGATTGACGCGTGCAATGGGCGAACTGATGGCTTAACGGGAATCGTTTCGTACCGTTTCGAGATCCGTTTTTCGCTACTGTTCGTAAATTTACAATTAAATGTAATCCCGTTGCACGAGTTTATACACTTTCCTTCGCGAATATATCGCGCTACGATGGGAGTCACTTTCTCAAATGAAATCGCCACTCAGGCCTCGTTATTTCGTTACGACGCGGCATTCTTTAATTCTTTCGTAACGGTACCTTTGAAAACTGAAAGCTCTCTTATACGTCCACGTCATTTAGATATTTCGAATAATAAATTAAAGCGGAGTATGCGTAAGCGATGATAAAAATCATCGCGTGCTTTCGAGGGTATGCGAGGATTGCTCAATTTCTGAAAGCGTATGCACATTTTACAACTTCAGTACTTGGCTAAGAATCTCCAAAGTAATCGGTTTACCTTCCTTAATTCAATTGCCTTATCTAAAATTTTTGACTATCCAAGAAAAAATTAGGCAAAAGTTCATGTGTAAAATAGTTAAAATTAATAAATTAGACTGTTTCTAGATTCCTACAAAGGACCTTAAAAATTGAAAAATACATAGACGGCCAAATAAAATTGCTAAAGAGGGCACCTCCGTCTGTACCAAAAGGGTTAACCAAGTTCAGCCAGTAATCGTCCGATAACCAGCCACAAGTAGATCTGAAAATTCTTTTCCCCTCAATTTGCCATCTATCTCGACACGTGTTCCCGATTCAGTTATCCAAAGAATCTCACATAAATTACCCGGGGAGAAAGGATCCGAGCGAGCCACCGCGACTCAGTCTCGCGTACGACAATGTATCTCTCATCACGACGCGAGAGCGTAACGGGTGTCGCGTCTTAAAAGAAGGCGATTTCTTGCGGGTTTCGCTGTGTGAAACCGCGGATCGTGCACGTCCGATGTCTCGAATCCGTGCAGCCGGCAAACGAGCCCATGGCTAGGGAGACGAGAAAGCGCAGCGTGTCTCCAAAGATCGCCGGTATATCTTGCAAGGAGGTGAGGTAAGCGAGCGATTCCGGGGCAAGAACGCTCGTAAAAGCGGCAGCTACAGGAGCACCAGCGTCGGCAGAGGTGGCTTGGAAACAGGGCAGAGGAAGAAGACGAGAAGCGGACGAGATGTGTGTATAGCGAAGAGCGCGACGGTAGTGGTGAGGCATCGAGACACGAAGGTGGAGGAAGAATCGTAGGTGGGGGTGGATAAGGAAGAAGTAGATCTACATAAGAGATCATGACTCGAAGCTAGCCGAGTTTCGCCGCAGCCGAGAGGAGAAAGTTACCAGGAACTGCCTGAATCTGCCCGATTGGCAGCCTCCTTTTCCACGGGACCGGGCATTGTAGTCACGAGCGTGCAACTATAACAGCTACGATAATGCTCGACGAGCAAGAAGTCGAAGACGACAACGTCGACGACGACGCGTCCTTTGTTTCACACTTTCTCCATCTCGCTTCATCCTCGACGTTCAATTCTCCTCCTGGTTAGATGACTCGTATTTACACGTTTCTCGATCATCCTCCGTCCTCGTTCCACCGTGTCGTCTAACTATGTCGAGAGCTCCTGGTGCGACGCCTTCGAATCGGTTTTCGCAATCGATCCTACTGGCAACTTAACCCCGGCTGATCCTAGTCCCACAGGCCATTAGTCGCAATTAGTCTCAACGATGAATTTTCTATGAGCGAATAATCAGCCACGCTGTACACGTTACGTGTACCAACGGGTTGTCTCTGCTCTGGCAATTACACTTTCATGATCATGAGCTTCGTAGACGTAAGAGCCTTACGGCAGAACGTCTCAAAGAAATCGATCCGTCGAACCTTCCTATCGGTGAGAGACGTTTGGACTATTCTTCATCTATCGATCCTTCTTTTCGAAATCGACTTCTTTTTTTTTCAAACGTCCCTCCATTCCCGTTTCCCCTTCTTCTCATTCTCTTCTCTCGGTGTGTAGGTATAGCCGATTTATCGGGAGAGGCGGTCGAACAGCAGGCCGGTAAGAAAACGTTTCGGTTAACGAGCCGCGATTACGATCATGCAAATTTTCTTAATTAACGGCGACCCGTCCGAGACCGCGTGCTTTCAAAAGCGAAACCGTTTCGTGCTGGGTTCGCCTCGATTTCAATTACTCTCCGTTTGCACAGACTTGCCTAGCGACCTATTGTCCGCGAACGATTCGCGAAACGAGATAGATCGCGAACGCGTCGATCTACTCGCGATCTACGACGATCTCTCACGCCTTCACGGTTCAATTTTCATCGCGATCCTTTCTATCGAACAATGTCGCGCGAAAATTTCATCCTACGGATGAAATCGAGGATGTTATCCGTGGTAACGACGATTGGAAATTGACTTTTTTTTTCAGTTTTCTTCGGTGATTTTCTTAATACAGAAGAGATAGGGAGAAAATTAGCTCGGATAGAATTGGTCTGAAACGCGCGAGACGCCCACGCGCGAGCGTCGGTGCATTAAACACGGTTGAATTGCGGTGAGCGGAGGTTCACCTCGTGTACCAGTTTCTGAAAGAAACTTCGCGGCGTTGCTCTCGAGATAAGATAAGGGCGTTGTAGGAGTGGCAATTAAAACTGCGAGCGAGCGTCGCGACACTGGCTCGGCTGCCGGTGCTGCGCTCGATAATGCAACGAATAAAAAGGAAACGTGTTATTGTAAACTGCGACGTAAAGTGTTTAAAACGACTTGCAGAAGAAGCGGGCAAGTTTTTGCATCTTTTGCGCTGATCGGTTGTTTCTACGTTCGAGGGAGTTTCACCTTTTTCCAGTCCTTTTCTCTTTATTTTTTTCTCTCGAGTGTTCACGATAACTAACTAGTCTCGTTAGGGGAAGTTCGACGAGAAAAACATTTTAATCAGCTGGACGTCTCAATTAGTAGAGCGGTATAGAAAAGATCCGGGTTTATATTTAGGCTGGATAATGAAGTAACTTTTTTTTCTTCCACGTGTAATTTTTAGTGCCACGATCGTTAATATGTTTTTACGCCGGAGTTATAAACGGCAGCCATTTTGTCGGAGGATAGCTGAGAAACAGAACGGTCGGCCTAAATAATTTAATTGGCAGGGAAAATTCGCGTGATAATTAAACACTCCGAGTTCTAATTTCGTTTAATTTCCATTCTTTCACAGTGTGCTCTTTCTTTTTTTTTTTTTTACGGAGTGTTTGCAGCTGCGAAAGAGTTGTAATTGGTATTTTCTGTTTCTCTCTCGTTGGTGCCTAGCGATAGAATTTTCTGTTGACTATGATATACGTTAAAAACGGATGGACCCAGGCTTTATGGGTCAATAAAAACTGATTGGAGTAGACAGATGTTTCAATTAACATACATATGTATATTCAGAAGCATGTTGCCACAGAGAGAGAGAGAGAGAGCGGTGCTTAGGTTTTTCTGTCGGAACACGCGAATTCTTCGTTAATATCGTATGCAGATTACACGCAATGCCTGGACGGAAAGTATCCGAAGTTCCGTATACACTCTTCGAGGGTGTACGACATTTATCGAGACGATATTCAGAGGCGAGCATTCGAATGAGTAACACCGAACATTTATCCTTGGAATTTATGTAGACGTCGATTTTTACAGCCATCGGGTATTATGAAGGAAAACCGCGATTTATTTATTTATTTATATTTATGGTAGATGTATATTGCAAATTGTAAAAAAACGCGATTCAGGAGAAAGATAAATTGAAGAAGAGAGATAAAGGGAAAGCTAAATAAAGAGTGGGTGTTTGATAACGTTGAAGATGATAATGATAACGTGAAAAAGTAACGAAATTGATTACCGATATTGATAACGGTAGTAAATCATAAAACGATGATACATTACATGGGAAATTTTTTTTTTAAACCTAAGTAAGTTGGAAGATTGTTAATATCCGAAAATTCGGAGATTAAATAAGGTAATACATGATAAAACGAAGGTGTCTTATCTGCGTTTTTAATTTTAGTATTTTTTATCAAATACGGTGAAAATGATTATTATGGAACTTATGTGTAATGATTTAACAAGAGAAGAACGAAATGTTAAATTCTACCAGATAAAGAAAAATAAGACGAAATTGAAAAAAATTTGCAAAATATTTATACCAATTCAACAGTATTTTAATAAACCTTACTTCTAAATGATGTAGATAATTTTTAACACTTGAATACTCGAAGATTTCACAAAATTTCCAATTTACTGCATAAAATTGCATAATTTCTCGACGTATGTATCTATTTACACCAATCTAATAATATTTTAATAAATCGTACTTCTAAATCACGTATACGATATTAACATTCGAAAATTCGAAGATTTGACAAAATTTCCTATTTACCAATCTATATATCTATTTAACCAACCCAATAATATTTTAGCAAGCCTTACTTCTAAATAACGTATACAATTTTCAACATTTGACAAAATTTCCAACCTACCAATCGCCAAAATCTCAATAAAAAGTTGCACAATTTTTCGACCTGTGTATCTACTTAACAAACCTTACTCCTAAGTGACGTAAACGATTTTGAAAATTCGAAGATCGACAGAATTTCCAATTCACCAATCGCCAAAATCTCGACCAGAAATTGCACAATTTCTGGACATACGTGCCTATATCTCAACTCTAACGGGATTCCTAAGATCCACATTGATCCTTGTCGACTCTGCAGACCAATCGGTGTCCCGATTGCGCATATACCTCTGACTAAGGCGTAACAATGCGAATAATTAATCGTGTAATGTCGTTGTACGCCGCAAGCCCCGCGAGTTCTACGCCTACCACGTGCAGCCAACAGGCCCGTCACAACGAACTCCGCTCACTGTTATTAATAATTACTATTTCCAGACCTGGTTCGTACATACGAACACTCGCGACTACCGTTTCAACGAGTTTTGATATTTGTATCATCGTGTGGCGTGCGTAACGCTTAATTGTAACGCGATCAATATCCCCCGAGATGTAACCGCGGGGATTCGAAACGGATCGTTCTCACCGTCGACACATGGACAACACGGAGACCAGTGTGAGAGAGAGAGAGAGAGAGAAAGGTAAGGTGAAGTTATGAAAAATGCATCGCATTAACGTTAGAATGCTGTTGAGTTGCATTAGACGTTAGTCGACGAGGACTGGTTTCATACTTATGCCAGGGCTGGTCTTTTCATTTTCGCATAACTAGCATACGGCTCTCTACGCCCGCCTGTAATCTAATTAGCATATTCTAGCCTTTGCCCTCTCCTAAGACTATTCTCTCTATTCTCTATCCACATCTACTCTATTGGTTTTAACCCGGCCTCTTGTTTAAATTAGCCAAAAGATTTAGAACAACCGCTACTAAACGTTAAACCAGCTGAGCAGCCAGCAGAGCGTATTTATGCGACGTGCTTGTAAAATAATCGACGTATCGCGGCCGTAGACCACGCAATAAAGGAGGAATGCGAAGGGTGGAAGAAAAGTCCAACAGTGAGTCATCGGGCACCTTAACGACGATTTCTTACGGGTTGTTAGTGGGCAGCCAGTTAGAATTTTTCTAACGCCTGTCCTACGTGGAATTTAGTACTCTCCTCGTACCTATATACCTGCTATTATGACGTTCAACACCCTAACAGGAGCTTCGAGGGTTACGATATTTCTGGTAATAAAACTTTCCATCGTTCGTGCATCTGGACTGGAATTGTACGTAGTCCGGGCTGCGTTGAAGTGAACGTGTTTCGGGTGTCGAGACAATCGAATTGACGGAAATATGAGTTTTAAGGACCTGAAACCTACGTTTCTAGAAAAATTTTTTTGAAATATTGCCTATTCTGACACAACGAAAAGCTTCAAATACTCCAAATAGTAATTAACATTTGTAGATTTTTCAGTTGCGAATGAAATACCGTTAGTCATAAGTGGTCATTCTTTTATTCTGCAGAAACTTAAAATGGAGTACAGTGCAGGGGCCATAAGTGCGGCGACATCAATCGGTCCTGCAATTTAAGGACCAAATATGTTTATTATCCCTGTCTTTGAGGGCGGTTTTCACCCTTTCGCTGTGGACTATTGCTAATATAAAAAAAAAGTGTGGAATATTTCTTTTGAGAATTGTTAATATACCAAAGTTTCATAAAAATCGGTGATTGCAACCTGGAAAGGTTCCCTTGTATGTCATTACGTCACTTTAAAATTTCTTCGGTTTCTAAAATATTTTTCGACCTTACTTCCTACGGAGTCGGTATTGTCGAATTTTTTGCTCGCTGAAAAATGTAACGCGACAGTGTCAATATGGGCGTGATAAAATTTCTCAATCGAATTCACCTAATTTTTGTCGCACCTTTCGTACCAAACGGGGTGTAGCACGATCGTGGTGAAAATTCACTCGGTGCCGCTTTAAGAGTCCTGAAAGTTCCACCACTATTGCTTCTCTTAACTTTCCTAACCGAGCACAGTACACGCCTGAATGAATGGTATCATTTCTCGAGTATATAACTCGAAATACAAAACACACGGTGAAGAGTGAACTTATTGAACGATCCGATACTATCTTTCCTTTTCTGTCATATATTCCTTTATCGATAACACCCAATTCCTACTCGATTATTCACTGTTACACCTATCATTCGCCTACCGTACACCCATCAAGAAACATTCACGCCCATTACGATACAAACTTGAGTATCAATTACACCTAGCTACCATATCCGTGAAAACAGCCGGAATGCGATTTCTCACCGATGGAACAATCATAAATACTCCACGAAAACTATCGATTGCAACGTAGTATATTCGAGGAGAGATAAGATAATTGCATCCAGTACGCACAGTTCTCGAAATAATATAAAACACTCGCAGTGAAAAAAAAAAAGGAAATTTTCCAAAGTTGCGAATGGTACGAAGAGTGTCACGTTGGAATCGTCGCACAGTGGCAGATTTCGAAATCTAAGAAAAATTATCGTACTAAATTGCCATAATACGACTTTAAATGTTAAGTATAAAAACAATTTTGACGCGTCGGTTCGTTAACACGTTGACTGCCACGCGGGATTTACATGTTTTGTTCAGGGGGTCGCAAGAAAATTTGAATTATTCTAAGCATAGTATTTATTGAGAATGGATTACATTTTGAAATTTTCTCTCGTTAACGTAGGCCCAGTCCGGGCCATAAAAGCCATGCGTCCGCTGACCGTGGTTCCGATCCAAGTATATAACAAATGTTCCTCCGCATTTTAAGCAGTCGTGCGACAACCCCGAACTGAGTACCTGTTTTTCACTCGGGTTTTCGCCTCCGTTTTTTTCTATTTCATTTCTATCAATAAAAGTTTTTATCTCTGCAGTCGATTGAGTCAATCTTTATTCGCAAATTAAAGATCCTCAACAGTATCACGTTACGCTTATTGTGCTTTATTATTATTATTTTTTTTTAATTCAAAACAACGTCTAGTTAGCTACGATCTTCTACGATCTAATTATTCTAAACATTCAAGGCCCTCCGGTCATCAATGACCCCGTGACCCCATCGAGAAAACAATCTCCGGTCACAGGTGACCAACGTGTTAACACGCGGTTTCCTCCTGTTAAATAAAAGAACGTCAGATCGTAAAATCGTCGGTTATCACACCGGGTGAAACTGTTCGTCGAGGCCTCTGGGCCGCGGCGCGTATCAATGGCTTATTAATAATTCACGCGTTCCGCGACCGACTCGAAAATGTCAGTAAGACCAGGTGAAATAGGGTTTTTCGCCGCGTGGTGTTGTACGGTAGCCGCGGCTTGATACAATATTTATGCCACAATAACGCGAACCGGTAATGCCCTTTTTCGATAACCCGTAACGCGTCGAGGAGAAAAGTGAACACACACACACACACACACACACATACAGAGAATTGGGTTCTACATTCGACTCTTTACGTGTGTTTCGATCGTTCTGGCTACCGGTGAGATTATCGTCACGCTGCTTTGCTCCGGGCGCGAGCGTGTTCATTTCCTTTTTTCTGTGTGTGTTCTTTTTCGCTCGAATCGTTCACGTGTCGTGTGGAAAGCTTGAAATTGGAGCGACCGCTTGTCGAATTAAAATCAAGGTTCGTGATTTGGATCGAGGCGGGAGCGGATAAGAGGCTGGATGTTGATTGAAAAGAGGCGATAAGTGGTTAATTCAATTTGGAGTCGGTGTTTCGGTTTCAGCGAGGATATTGGGAAAGCGTGGAGCGAGAGGTTAGGTGGTTTTGTACGAACCCTTTCGCCGCGGCAGATTTTAGTATGAAATGCGCGCGTTGCGGATGGTAGATCGCAGAAATCTTTCGTCGCGTCGTTTCAAAATTTCTATTGATACACTACCGGCCAAAAGTTTGGAATCACCGAGCATTGCAATTTACAGAAAAATTTCCAGAAAAAGGTCGGCGACTTTGAGAATTTTCTATCGTTCGAATCAATTGATATGAGATAAGTTGATAAATGTAGAATTGAGATAAACTTGAAATCTATAAAAAATTAGCAGCAGATTTAATATTGATGAAAAGTGGGAGGTGATTCCGAACTTTTGGCCGGTAGTGTAAGTTAAGGTGGAAGTGCGGAGGATAATATTGAGGTTAGAATTAGGGTGGCAGCGTGCCAGAAGGTGCGAACTGAGATAATGTGAGAAAACTTTTAAAGGGTCAACAGCAATGAGAGGGTTAAGCTGCGTCTACACTATATAACAAAACGATGTTATAAAATAAATTGTTTCGTATAACACGAAAAATGTTATTTACACAATTTTGTATAATATTTTTCTTCCTTTTTTTCTAACAAGTTTTACAATTTTGTTAAATACGTTATATAGTGTAGACACAGCTTTAACACTAGAACTACCAGCCGAGTCAGAATGACACATTACCGACTTGACAAAAGTGAATTTTTACGTATGTAAACCATAATTGGAAAATTCGATTCGTGTCGATACAGATAACTTGACAAAAGTGAATTTTTACGTATGTAAACCATAATTGGAAAATTCGATTCGTGTCGATACGTTCGAAGCGTACCTGTGGAAAGTAAATTCGGAAAATTACAAATGATAACACTTACTCATGTTTCTTACACCAATGTTTCGTATGACTTTAACGGAGTTATAGTCAAGGTACAGATTTTGACGCAACAATCCGTATATTTCTAACAATCGATAAAGATTACAATGCTTTGTTAACAATAAAATTCAGCGTAGCTCGCTGTGTGACTGTCCACGTTCTGAAGCACAGGCCCCGTGGTGGTATACAGATGCGAAACGTTGCAAAAACCCGACGAGATTAATAGTATGCTGGAGCGGCAGCGATATTGAAGCATTTTCGATGATTATGAACTGGCGACGTTTCCGACAAGACGGAGAAAGATGCTAATCATTTTGACTCGGTCGGTAGTTCTAGTGCTAATGTGGGAACCGTGGATTAGTATTTTTTTTTTTTTCGATCAAATGGTATTATGGACAAATATGCAAGTTTCTTACGTTACTCCAATCTCTAACATAAAATTTTTTTCCATAGAAAAAAGTTCATACATTCCGTATCAGGGTTACTTGTGTACAGATGATGCTCCAATTCTCATGACAGATCAACGTAATGCATTGCGTAAAATGCACAGTATGCATATTCGATGCAAATTATGTGTACGTGATTGCAAACACGGAGTACATTAAATGAAAGTATTAAAAATATGAATTTGAAATAATTGAAGCAGAAGTATCATAGATAATGAGGAACAGCGTTAAATACCGAGTAGATAATTTTTTTTTCATTCCACTTCCGTTCTGCGCTAATCTACACGCGTTTATTTCTAATTCTACTATTTACAATACTGCAGATGCACAATTTGCGAGATGTATCGTGTTAGATTAATTCACGTCTTCGGTCAATGTACACTAGCAGCAAAAAGTTTGGAATCACCTGCACAATTTACACCAAGACTATCGAAATCTGCTATTAATTCTTGCGGGGACCGATAGCAATTCATCTCATTTCGTTTGATATGAGTGATAAAAAAGTCTTAAATTTACTAAATTTTTTCTGAAAATTTCTGTGTAATCTGCAAACTTGTTTCTGAAAATTTCTGTATAATCTGCAAACTTGTTTCTGAAAATTTCTGTGTAACTCGCAAACTTGTTTCTGAAAATTTCTGTGTAGCTTGCAATGCACGGTGATCCCGAACTTTTGGAAGGCAGTGTATCTTCTACTTCCGACTGCTAAGAACTATTCTCAACTGTGCCAAGTTTCCAACAAAATATACAGTGTATCCCGCACAAAAGTCACCGCACTCTTTTACCACAATCGAAAAGCCTGTGAAAGAGTTGAAAACACCTAGAACAGTTGCGAAACAATCGCGTTTCCGAGTGAAGTCGAGCACTAGGAAACACACGGCCCGTAATTTACCGTTCCACAGCCATGGTGGCTATCGTTCGTCCTCGGCCCCGTTATTAATAATAACGGCCATTAACGATTACACGGCCGACAGTTATTAATTCTTAGAGGCGCGATTCGACGGCCACGTCGACGGATTTGCCTCGTTTGTCTCTGCGGCGACGATTAATGCATCGCTGGTTACAAGAGCCGATCGGGCCCGGAACTTTGATACCTACTCTGCCAGTCGTTGCGAGACGTAAGCCCTGTAATGTTCTTAAGCGATTACCAGACGTACCTGTCGCTCTGACAACGAGATAGAAGTAGTAGTCATGGGTATTTAATGAGGCTTTGCTCGGCCAGTAAGATCATCGATCTGAAATGACGTAATTAATATTGGAATTTAGCTGGTCGGCTTACCGGCCCGTGTAAACGAGTATTAATTGTCCAAATGTACCGCGATATCTTTTTTTCTTCTTTCTCGTTTCTGTGTAATGAAGCAGTTGATATGCGAGTGACGTCGATTTTTTTTTTTCGAAGTCTTGAGAGATATTTGAGCCGCTTATTGTTAGAAGCTAATTATTAA
>NW_017100200.1:1917119-1922814 GCF_001263275.1 Habropoda laboriosa | reverse complement strand
TCAGATCAAAATTTGTATTCTTAAATTCTTTAATAATTAATTTTCTTCTCCAATTAGAAACATTCTTTCTTACTCTTAAATTTGTATTCTGAAATTTTCTGACGCTTAGAAATTCGCAACTATATGCATATGTTGCAAATATTGTCTGTCACCATAATCGCGGTATTAGCTTTTCTAAATTCATATCAGATGCTCTTCAGAAACACTCGTTTCCATCGATGTTAACAACTCAACCTCACAGAAATAACCAATAAAGTATTAAACAAATGACAAGCAATATCCTTATGCAAATAATGAATCAGTATTCGGAGAGATCGGTACATTGTGTAAGTGAAAATGTAGTAGGCAGAAAAAACATTATCTATGATTCAATACAACGAATTATGCTAGCTGCGTTTTCAATGAGCTATTGTGAAATATCTAGGTCAAACTGAAATAAAACACTTTTATCGAAAAAATTGTTAAATAATGCAATTTATTAATTATTCAACAAGTCTCCATTACTCGTCGCAGTTTCTCGAATTTAAACTGAATTTTAATGATTGATATTAAAAACATAACTAAATAATTACTAAATTGCATTGTACAGCTGTTTTTAAAATAAAAGTGGTTCAGTTTAATTTAAAACCATTACACAATAGGTATTTTTAAAAATCATCGTATTTTATCATCACACGGTTATTTTAATACAATAAATATGAAATTTTAATTTATCAATCAAGAAAGTTAAAAAAATAATTTCGCAATAAAACTGTAAACGAACTCCTGTCAAAATTCCAACAGCCTGTTCGACACCTTTCAATATCTCATATTTCCGACCGAGAAATTCTCAGCAAAATGTGTCACTGGTAAATTATAGTTACCCACTAAATAAAAAGATTCGTCCATTCTAATTTCGTTTTACAGACTCAATTACCAGAGGGATGTAGCTTTTAAAGTGGGCAAAATCCAATTACAGAAAGGCTCAGGACAATGTTGCACAATCCAATTCGACATAAATCGGCAGTTAAGGTAAGAAGATCACCTTCGCTGTCATAAAGTCCCCGTTTCGATTTCATCGACCTTCCTCACCGGCCGGATATACCGTTTTGCGATCGCAAAAAAAAAGAAGAAATCCCAACAACCTCTCGTATTTTACGGCGGTCCTTCGTTAAATACGCGTAAACGCGCGCGTAAAGCGGTTAGTTTCGCAAGGTGAAACCTATGGTTATCCAGATTGGCACGATACGAAAAGAAAAAGAAAAAAAAGAAACCACATCTTGGATTGTATCGAACCGTGATAGACGTAATGACATCCGCGTGTTCTCTGAAATCACATCTTCCGTCTGGTGAACCCGACATTTGCCTCTTTTCCTCCCCCCTGAAATCGTATAATAACCAGGCTGGTCGATCGCGGGACAGAAATCTACTCGCGTGTATTTCCACGAGGAAATCATTTTTTCGTTCGGTCTAGCATAAGACGAGAGATTGCGTACAGGCCTCGGAGGAATAATCGTTGGAAACGAGTCGGCATGAAAGCTAGGAGATCGTCCGACAATGGTTAACCGATAATTACCCGTCTATTTCTGGTAATATAGGTCGATTCCGAATCGTTCTTTTTCCAATACCGCTTGCTAGTTGTTTGTTGTGCCTGTTCCTGTAAACGAGCATTTCAGAGGGAATTCGATTATACCGTATTGACGTGTACATCTTCGATTTGGGATAAGTGGATTATCCGGAGATGTCAAAGGTAACGTTTCGGGTTTGATCGATGAGTCTGTTCTCCTTTTTACGGGATCTAACAGGGTGTTTTAGGTTGAATTGTGTTTGTTGGGGTCATGTGGCGGACATCTGCTGTGCTTTTAAGGAAATTTAAGATGGTGGATGTTGCAGTGATTATCGGTATGGATTTTTTTTTTTATATCGATAGTGGCGTAATTTAAAAATTTTCTATTTTACAGGAAGAGTAGTAAGAAATTTGCGTGTTTCAGTGATGATAGGTATGAATTTTTTTTGGTATTGATAGTGGCGTAATTTAAAAATTTTCTATTTGGCAGGAAGAGTAGTAAGAAATTTGCGTGTTTTAGTGATGATCAATATGGATTTTTTCGGTATTGATAGTGGCGTAATTCAAAAAATTTGAATTTTACAGGAAGAGTAGTAAGAAATTTGCGTGTTTCAGTGATGATCAATATGGATTTTTTCAGTATTGATAGTGGCGTAATTCAAAAAATTTGAATTTTACAGGAAGAGTAGTAAGAAATTTGCGTGTTTCAGTAATGATCGGTATGAATTTTTTTTTATATCGACAGTGGCATAATTTAAAAAATTTCAAATTTACAGGAAAAGCAGTTAAAAATTTGCATTTCATTCTCTAGTTTGAGGTCTCTAGGGGAAAGTATTGTCCCTATTGAATTTATTTCTGCAAAAAAGAATGAAAATTGACTTTTTCTGAATTATGCCAATATGATAGCTAACAATAAGTAGCAATTTTTTCTTTAAAATAAAAAGTAGAAAATCATTTGGTTGCGTCTGATTGAAAGACAGCGCAAGTATAACGAGAAACGGCGAACAGTCGGAAAGTGTCGAACGGAAGAAACCCGCCATAACTACGGCGCGCGCAATTAGAGATCGCGATGTTTCAGTCTAGCCAGTCGAAACGCGAAGAACAAGCGTGTACGAATCGAGCAAGAACCGTTCCACTAATCAGCGTGAAGCTGTTCAACCACCTGCTCGATTTGAATTTAAATAAGATGGCGTACAACCGGGGCCCATAATGCCGAGCTCGAAGCAATAGCCTAGCGTAACGAACATGTCGCGATTCAAAGTAACACGTGCACACACGAGAGCTGCATTCCTCCCGAAAGGTTCACCAGAGAAATAGCAGTTCGAAAATAGTGAACTGTATGTTTGTGTCTAGTTGGTCAAACTCTAGACCGTTCAATTCGTCTAAATACAACCACCTAAATTCAATTCTCGTTTCTCCTCCATTTGGAATCCCCTTAATTCCCACGAATACCGCGTGTTGTACAGCCAAACCCCCCCCAAAAAGGGAACGATCCATTTTCCAACACGCGAGCTTTCACGAGATAGACGGAGAAGAGTATTCGTCACCGATGAAAAATCATCGAGTTTGCGGCGAAAGGATTCGAAGATATACAGAAGGTATCTTTTTTTCGGGTGAAAAGTGAGAAACCCACGTGCCTCTTCCCACGTGAGATCGAGCGCGATTGTCGATCCTGAGTGCACGGAGCAGCGCGCGCACAACGCGAAACTATCCTTTTCTCATTCGACGATCGTGTTGGCACGTATGCAATTAGAAATTTCCTTTCACCGACTCGTTGACACTAATCACACGTGGGGTCTCTCTATCAGTCTCTCTCTGTCTCTCCTCTCCCACACCTCGAGTCGAATCTGACCTCGGCCGTCCATTCTGGCCGCGCTCGCGCCGATGCCAATTGGCTTAACGATCGCCGCTAAATACCAATTACGAAACGCTTAATTACGTTTTCCGCGTAAAAGGATATACATATTCGCAACCGATGCCCCTTTATGTCTCGAACACGCCTCCTGTCGCTCGGTTGCCTAATCGAAAGGATATCGAAGATATTGGAAGAGTCGCCGATCATTCGTGTTACTCGTTCGTTGGAATTTCATCGTACGTTCTGAAGAGTCTTTGAAGAGGCAGGATTGGATTCTGTGTACTGCTTGAGGATTTCTTATCGTTGAATTGCATTATGAGTAGTATTAACGAGCGAGAGAGATGGACGATAGTCGTAATTGTATTAGTAACTTCGTATGAGTCACGAGCAGCAGCCCGAAGGGAGGAGAATTCGTAAAAATTGCATTCTTTAGCATGGCGACATTTAAATAACGAACACAATTAATTTTCTGAAAGACACACGTTTGTACCGTATAATCTAATTACGCAAAATGAAGGAAATTTTTGCCTTCGGATATTATAAATTACAAACGATAATAAACCATTTGTTTCTGCATCGACATTACACTGAAACTTAATAGATAACCAACATTCCCCCGAAATATTGAAACAACGTCAAACTACACGGTATTTCCCGACAGTGGCCAAACGATCACTGACTAACTGGACAATTCCAACCGCAAAGGGTTAAAATACACTCAACACTAAAAAAAACTAAAAAAAAAAAGCTTCAATATCTGACTCGAAACCCTTACAAACCGGTGCTCCAGAATGAAACCAGGAGGAAACTCCGAAATTCGTGCAGCCTCGAAGGATTCTCACGGCTTGGTCAGACACTTGGTTCACCGACTTCAGCCCTGCTACCATTATAGACATTCGTACCAGACAGAGAAACGTCGTTCCCGCCCGTCTTCGGTTCCAGAACGGAATAAACGTAGGAAGGGAGGGAAACACGGGCGAGGAAGAAAAAACGAGTGGCACAGCACGCTCTAATCTTAGGTAATGGCTAATCGTTGCTGGCCTAGAGGGCACGCAACGGCAATAACAACAGCAGCAGCAACAACGATACGACTAGAACGAGGCAGAAAGGGCAACAGGTATTAGCAACAGGCTAAAATGAGGCCGTGGGTAGAGACAAACCGCTGGAAACGGGACGAACGTATATTTTGACGACTGGAAATCGGCGGGTATCGGGCACGAGCCCTCTTCCGCCATTCCAAACCAGAATCGTTCGTGGTATATACAACTGTATATATACCACTCTTGTAACCATGAATTCGTTGGATATTTTTTCACCGGTGGAATTTCATCGTTTTCGACTCCGCGTCGTTCTCGGGCCCCCGTGTTCCGTTTAAATATCAGAATTAACGTCAGCCCAGCCGAAACTCTCTTCTCTATTATTTCGAATAAGTGATCGTCTAAAAACTTCACCACTGAGGCCGCGCGTTACGTTCACGTTTCCCTCTCGTCTCTCACCTTCGAGCCAGGCCAGGTGCATAAAATCCCATTGGCCGATTCTGTTTGGACTTTGGGCGCCATCGGAGATGTACGCCGCAGAGATCGCATACATAAGCTGTATTCGAAATTACACACGAACGAAACCGCGAATTTTCGAGCGATTCCCGCGGCTCGTGAAAATGGTAATGAAACGGAATTAACCGGCGCGCAGCCACGAATTCTACGAAAAGATTCGACGTTTCTTTTCGGTAGGTTTCGTGTCACTGAACCTTCTCTTCTCGTTCGGCTCATCGGGAATCGATCATGGAATCGAAAGAGGATAGGGTGAATATTCTGTGGTTCTGGAGAATTCGGTTCTCTCTTTTTCCGTCTGGCTTTCTGAAATTATAATGAGCGAGGTGATGCTGGTTTCGGGGTTGTTTAACGCATACTGGTGGTTGGAAGCTTGGAAGCTTCAGTGGTAGATCCTTTATCTACCGTTCGCTATTTTTATTGCATTGATCGTAAAATTTCTAATTCATAAACAGAACATTGCCATGAAACTGGAAAATAGTAAGACCGATAACCACGTCGATTTTCGCGGCAGATCGATAAAGGAGATGTAGTTGACCGATAGGTTTGTGTTTTTGGATAAGGAACCTCTGGGCTAATGTGAAATTTCTGCAGCGGCAGTGAATATTTCGTGGCGATTGATTCGCTGCAGTGTAATATACGTAGCCGCTTATGCCTGCGTTCGCACAAGCGCGAAAAATTGTAGCGATTTTTTCGCGACGGATATTTTTCGCGGTGAATTTTCTTCGCGGCGGATATTTTTCG
>NW_017100200.1:1914482-1916846 GCF_001263275.1 Habropoda laboriosa | reverse complement strand
GCGACGGATTTTTTTTGCAGCAGATATTTTCCCAATTTCATGCCATTTTCTTCTCTGCCGCTCTAAACTCGCAACATAAAAACAATAACCAGCCCAGAAAAAAAGACACTAAATCCCACAGATCAACGTGAAACAAAACATCCATACCTCACTGCAAATAAACAAGCGAATTTCCACGCCACTGTCCACCCCGTACGCTTCTCTACCTCGACGAATATTTCACGTTGATCTGGGTGTTCCTTTATCATAATCCGCTTACTCGTCCACAGTATCCCATTAACGTATTGATTTCCTAATAAAATCGTAATAAATGATATTGGCGTTGTAACTCCACCGGACGATTTACGATTACTTTAACGACTTACCATCCTCCTATTTCTCCTCCCCTCCCTCTGTATACTCACTGTTCGACGTTGATCACCTCATCGATGCACCTAATTTGCTGCTAGATCTCGTTGCAATAAAATTTAACGGCGCAGACCGAAGTAAACTCTCTCGCACACGTATGTACACACAGAGAACGATAAAGGAAGAGGAAGAGATCGTGGTGGCTGAAGAAGAGGCAAGGGAACAACCACGAGGACGAGGAGGAGTGGAGAAACTTCGCGGCTCGATGAAAGTACGATTGCCACGACATCGGGGACAAGAATCGGCTTGTATCGGCCCGTATGGATAGGTACTCCGCAAGAAAATGTCGTAACGATGTTCGCGACTTTTTTTCCACGGTCGTAGAAGGCTCGCGTACACGTTTCGAAACAGCCTTTTATGTCGGTTAATTCTCTGCTCCGTTGCCAGTGACCACAATATATCGAGACTGCTGAATCGGGGGGAGGAAAATGAGTGACGTAATTTCATTTATTCTCGATTGAAACGGGAAAGGTGTACGGTGCGAAGTACATAAGTGTAGAAGTATGTAGTAATTGGTGGTGAGAACAATCGGTGATCGGAGTCGGATAAGTACTCGACTTGCTATTAATCGATGAACGAGACTGCCGGATAAATGAATGGCTTTCAATCAATCTACTTCGAGCTAATGCTCCGTCCTTTTTTGTTCCCTTCGATGCGATTATGTTGTTCTTCGAGACTGTCGTTGATATTGATACTTCGTTCTATTATTGGAGAAATTTGTAAGGAACAGTTTTGCGAAATTTGTGAAATTGTAGGAGGAAAAATTTAAAGGACCAAGTTGAAGTTGAAGTTGAAAAGCCAAGGCGATCTCTTTTTTGCGACCGTTATTGCTCCTATTTATGAATACGCAGGCTTCGAACTTAATTGAAAGTTGTTTGTATTTATTATTGGAGAAATTATAAGGAATATTTGTGCAAAATTTGTGAAATTGTAGGAGGAAAAATTTAAAGGATCCAAGTTGAAATTGAAGTTGAAAAGCCAAGGCGACCTCTCTTTTCCGCCCGTTATTGGTTCTTTTGACGAATATAGAGGCTTCGAACACACATAATTAAAGAGAAAATCGAAGGAACAAGTGTTTACAGAGAAAACAGAAGCTACTTCTACCCGGACCATTAAAATCCCATAACTCATCTCGCGGCATTCGTTAAAAACGTCAGGATGGTTCGTTTGAACAGCGTATTTCGCAGGTTTTTCGAGGCGATCTCCGCCGAGAGGAATTTCAATCGGACGTTGAACGCGATCCCGTTGAGTTACCGCGCGGCGGTAAATAAAGTTATGCAAAGTGTATTAGAAGTATAGCCGGGGACTCGAAGTGTCTCTAAATCTTGGCGAAGGAAAGCAGCCAGCTATGGTGACGGTGTGGTTTGCTCGACCTATGAAAAGTTTCGTCGTTCTTGCCTCATCGTATCTGCAATTTAGAAATCTGAAGCGTCGCCGTCGTGCGTCGCTTTAAAAGGGCGATTGAACTTTCTCTCCTTTACGGTGTACCGATTTCATCGGGCATTTTCTACCCGGAATTTATGCGTGTGCACGATGAAAAGCGCGTTCTCACACATAACAGAGAAAGAGAGAGAGAGAGAGAGATGTGGGTTCGCGGGCTGAAACCATCGGTGTTCACGAAATTAATATTCGATTTCCATCGCGCGACCCGCTCGTCGCATTGTTCGTCCCTCGCGGCCCGTGTAAACTGTCACTTCTAATAAACGAGAGCCGAAAGCTCGACGCCTTATGGCCGCCGACGCGGCAGCCACTTTCCGTGCCGTGATTTCGCCGAAGGATTTAGAGTGACCGGGAACAGAGGCACCTTCGACGCCGGTGGTACCTCGGGGTATCTAATTACGCCCGCTCCGAATACACGAGTTTCTACTTGCGTGATGCTCTAAACGGCTCCACTCTCGCCCTCCAACGCCTCCTTCCTCTCTTCTCTCTCTCTCTTTCACTCTCCCTATCTCTTGC
>NW_017100200.1:1911903-1914442 GCF_001263275.1 Habropoda laboriosa | reverse complement strand
ATTGTACAGAATGGCGTAAAATCACGAAGTTAGTGAATACTACGAGTCTGATTTGGGGCACAGATTCTGGTCGAGGTACTTATTACTCTGGGTTAAATTTGTAATATTTCGAAGGTTATCAAAATAATATAAAGAGTGTCCCAGTTTTTCCTGATCAAGTTTTGTCAGTATAAGTGAGCAAAAATGTTTTATTAATATAGGTTGTTTGAAGCTTCGTTAACCTATAGCAGCGTGACAGACTCGTAAAGATATTGGCTAAGATATGACAAGCACTCTCGTTTTAATTTGTAAAACTGAGAATTTGTTAAATATAATTAATATGTGACAGATTAACTTTTGTTACCTGATGCAGTATTGAAATAGAAATGGCCGACGCTTAGATGCACAGCGAGGAAAAAGTTATAATAAAAATACGAAGCAATTGAAATTTTGGCTTTCAGGGAATTTGTAAATCGCCTTGCAATGTAGCAAATTCATTTTGCAATAGATTAGATTTCTTTTAAAAATGATCTAGCGACATGATTTTTACGTAGCGAAAACACTATTTTGTATAAAAATTGTATCCCCTTCGTACATTAATGGGACCATATCCCATAATAATAATTAAAATTATTCTCGAACCTCGAAAATATGAAATATTTCATAATCCCCAAGTAAAACCTCGACAAATCCCTTTCTATCTATCAAAAAGAGCGAATTTCACATTAACAATAATCTGTGAAGATCCAAAAGGTGTTTCCACGGACGCCTTTAATCTATCCTGATCGATTCATCGTTCTAGGGTTGCTCAATGCCTCGTCGATCGAACACAGTTAACAGTTGCTAATTAATCTCCTATTCTCCTCCACTATTCCAGGTGTAAATTGTCGTTTCAGGGGATTGGGGTTTATTACGGTGTTATATCGGATTTTTAAGACGGTGAGCTATAAATCTCGAGGATACGAAACAAAGACGCGAGCAACGGTGAAGACCGTGTGTTCTTAATACACACGTTTCTTCGAAAGAACGAAAGAAGCAGAAAAATATTCGAGTCATTGTGAATTCCTCAGGATCTTCCAAACCTATGCATTAACGAGTTCCAAGTTTTGTGGCTCACGCGATAAATTACGAGGCGATTGAGTAACCCACCCGGTAGAGGAAGGCACGAACGAAACTAAACGAAAGAGGCGGAGAACGTGAATTCTTCCGTGCGGCGACGCCGATTAGAAAATTAAAAATGACGAATCGAATCGTTCCTATTGATTTTAATTATACACCATCCGGGGTCGTCTCGAATCCGTAGAAAGGAACGATCGTCTTCTTAGTTACAGTGTCGCGCAATCGGCATAATTTGTGGACGACGAGGTCGATTTGGTGAACGAGAAGAACGTTACCGGGCATCTTATTATTCCATACCGAAACGAAGGTGTGGCGGATTAGGTTTTCGTAATGTCTCGAGAGAAGAAAAAAGAAAGAAGAGAGAGAGAGAAGGGAGAAAGAAGCGAAGGGCCCCACGTAGTTGGTTATTACACGTTCGCCGACGCGACTTATGAATTATTGCCCCGCCTCGAGGACGTTTTCGTACATCGAAACGTAAAACTCGCGGGATTTCACGCAATATTTCGTTCGCTGGTTGCTTCGTCTTGAGAAAAAAAAAAAACACACGCTGTACCAAAAGAAACGACACAGAGACGCGTAGGTTCGCGTTTCGCATATCTCATGCTGTCCCGGATGATCGGCGCTAACTGTCGCGACGTCGATTAGATATTAAAAATGAGCATAATTAAATCGGCTGTTAATTAATTCCGAATATGAATTTATTAGCCGCCGATGAGATGGAAGGACGCCGCTCGTTAGAGCCATCCAATTTCTCGCCGCGTCGTTAGGACGGTCGTATACACCGTGACCTCGACTCTCAAAGAAGAAATATACGACTGCCACCGGGAGACGAATTCCTTCGATTCGTCGCAGTCTCGTTCCTCGCCCCTCCGTGCCTTCGGTCCCACACTTCTGTTCCTTCGAAAATATTCAAAGCTCGAAATCGAAGCAAAGAAAACCAAGTCAAGAGAGAAGAAACCCACCCTCGCAAACCAACCGTTCGACCTATTAAGAAATGTTTCTCCACGATCTTCTCCCTCTCTCTCCCAGCCGCCTCGTCACCTATTTCCTCCTCCTTTTTTTTCCTTTCTTCCCTTCCGTGCACGCGTTCGAACACAGGGCTGCCGGATTGAGAGAATTCCACGCTCGAGCTCCCCCTTTCTCCCTCGCTAATTTCTCGTTTCCAACGAACGCCAGGTAAGCCGTGGGTGGTGGTAGCGAGCAGGAACGCTGGAAGGGTAGAATTGAAGGAAAAGAGAAAGAGTGGAAGAATAAAAGACAGAATGTAGGGTTCGAGAGACACGGAGGGAAGGTGAGAGAGAGAGAGAGGCGGTGGAAGCGAAAGGGCAACGCTGCCACTCTGCGAGAGAAAAGGGACAAGAGAGAGAAAGAGAGAGGACCGGAGCAGAAGTGGATTCCTTCGATTCAGTTCGGCTCGAGTTAGCTGGATTTGGCGAATACG
>NW_017100200.1:1904036-1911808 GCF_001263275.1 Habropoda laboriosa | reverse complement strand
CGCCGCCGCCGCCGTTCCAGAAGAGCTGAGCCAAGCGGAATGAAACCGAACGAAGCAGCAGCAGCAGCCAGCAGCTACTACTACCTGGCTGGGTAGAGGAGACGTGCGAGCAGGTCGAAACGAGACGACAGGATTTCACGTTCGTCGTACGGAACAGAGATGCAAGAACACGGGCCCGAACAGCCGCAGGAATTACGGACGGACCTGTTGTTCGTAACACGTGTTTGCGTGAACCCGTCCGCCGTGTCTCCGCCGTCTGTCCGTACGTCCGTCTATAAGAGGGCAGGCCAGGAAGGCGACGATGTATTACCATCGGTGACAGTCCATCTTCGTCCTCCTCTCCCTTTATCTCGTCCGTCCGCGCCTCCTCTCCTTTCCCCTGATCACGATACCCTTGTCGCCAGGCTCCCTCGTTTCGCACACTCTCCGCTCGAGGGAAATGAGCAAATAAAGGCGGCACCGGCGGGCGCCTCCAATCCACCGCCCCTATTCCCGATTTCGGAATGCGGCCCTAAGGAAACGTGTATATATATACGCACACCTAACGTGTGTTCCACGCGGACCCAACAGGCCAGATGCAGGAGACGCAGATCGTTCCGCGTTCGGGAATTATTCTGTCGTTCGCAGAGGCTCGAGATAATGAAGCCGATCGGGAGAGCTTCCTCGGCTACGTCTCTGTTCTCACGCGTACTTTTTGGTTCGTCGTTTGTACGATTCGAGGTTTTGGGATTTTTTTCGGGGGTTTCGTCGGCGGTGTTGTTTGGCGTGGGGAAAGGTGGAGTTGGGAAGATGTATTGGTTATGTAGGTTATATTGGTCGGTGAATAGAGTAGGGATTCTTAATTGTGGCGAATGGGAGGAATGGACGGGAATGGAGAAAGTTTCATGTTTAATTCTTTTCGTATTTGTAGATAATGTAATGCAAGTTAATAATCATAGGGGAAGTAGTTTGCAGCGTTGCTTTCTGGGAAAGTAGTTGAATTCATTGGTAGCGTTCAAGGAAGAAATAATTTGGGTGTCAATTGGAAGTTGGGTTGAGAAGTCTTATAAAGTCCTATTGATGAAACACGTTCAAGTGCAGAACTAATGGAATCAGAAAACGTGTAAGATGACACGCACAGATATGCTACAAAAAGAGATACAAATCTATTACGTACACAAGTTTCTCTTCAGGTTAATCGAAGCTCCGCGCTACTAATAATTTTATGAAGATCTGATTGCAGTTTCAGCTGATGCTCGATAATGATCCCGAGTCCTCAGTGCCCTCCACGCCGGAGATGAACGATTTTTCTCTAGTTGTTGAAAACGACGATAGAATCGTAGGGTGGAAATGGACGATGTAGCGATGGGTGGCGCATAGAAACGGCCGGGAAGGGAGATTAATTTTTTAGAATCGTCCGCTGAGTCAGCGAAGTAGCTTCGAATCAAAACAAATTCCCCCCCAATCTCGCCGCTCAAAGCGATTCCTTCCTCCTTTCCATTCTATTCCTCCGATCCTCGAGGAGAGGAGGCCTCTCTAGTAGGCGAGCGCAAAGAAGCGCCCTCGTGTAAAAACTCCCTCGGAAGAAAAAAAAAAAAGAGAAAAAAGGGAGCTAGGCGCACGGGTGCACGCCTGGATATATGCAGTCGGTCCCGTCCTCGACAATGAGCGTGTTCTATCGTATGGCAAAGGGTTGTGCAAGGGGGTACGCAGGGCAGCGAACGGGGTAGAGTGCTCAGCCAATGAGAGCGCGCCGATACGGCGGCCATTTTAATGATCGGCCCTAAGGTAAACAAAAGGGAAAAAAAGGGGGACAGAATGACTTCCAGCCCCTCTCCTCCTCCTCCTCCTCTCTCTCTCTTGGGGTTGCTTGGCTGCATGCACGTCCGGAGTATAGTAACCCCTTTTTCTTGCGCTGCACAGCAACACACGTATTGCCATGATGCGTGCACGCGGCCACACCGACACGCTTCATTACCACGTATGCACGCCCACGTGCATGCAAGGGGTGCGCCATCGACCAATCGTTGGCCCGGATCTTCTTACAGGGCCCATGTTCGAGAACACCATGGTTTCTCGTATGATATTCTCGCTCTTCCCCCGGGTGTGCGTTACGTACACCGGTGACGACCAACTCCCCATGCCTTCTTCTCTCTTTCCTACTTCCCTCCCGCCGCCGTGTAATATCTGTGTACAAACGTGCGTGCGCGTGTATTTTTCTCCCCCTCCGCCGTCTCCTTTTTCCTGTCACTCGTTATACATTTTATACCTATGGGAGGGAGGGGATCAGAAGCAGCCAGCGTACGGGGAAAGTTTGATTGGAAAGCGAGGAGTGTCACGAGGTGGGCGAACTCGTGTCACCGAGTAGTAGATCTCGTCACGGACGTCCCACGACGGATGGGGGAAGAAAAACGAAAGGGGTTATCCCGATTAATTAATGCACGCGTGTCGATGCTAACGAGAAAGAGAGAAAAATCATCGGATAACGGTGAGCCGGTCCTCAGTGGCTGGTGATTGAACCGAGGGAACCAGGCTGCTGCCTATCCTTTGACAGCGCGGGCGAAAACAATGATTTCTTGCTACGGGGCTCCTCTATGGTGCTTCATACTCGCTGCTGAGTAATGACTCCGGTTGGTTCTTGCCCGATGGAAAAGTAAATAAACCGGCTGAACCGAACCCGACCGACGTTCAAACGGAACGTTCCTCTTTGGTCAAGGGTCTCTCGCTTCTCTATGGGAAACTCTGTTCTTTCTAATTGCATACGGGTGCTTTCGAGCAGCTATGCTGGATCGAGTAATTCTTATGCAGATGGGGCGTTTCTAATTGATCGATTGTCTGTGGTCATGGTTATGCCACCTCATCGATGTACCTTATTCTTCACGTCAGAAACCATATAATACGTACAATAAGCAGTATATCGCAAGAACTCAAACGAATTTAAAAAAAAAATTTACTTCACCAGCGAATCTAGCCTTCCTATAATAGCTCCTAGTTCCCCATAGAGTTATATACGAATGGATCTAAAAAGAAGCGACGGAAGAAACCAGCAGGCCTAACACCGCAAGTCCTGCCGCGTGGAGATTCGAAAAAGGGTCGCCGACAAGTCTTCCGACTCGCTTGTCGGCTAGGTAAGAAGACGACCATGGAACAAAGCCGACCCGCGAGCAGCTCACGAGTAGAGGCGATATATTTTACGCGTCTACCGGAAGTGCGGTGGTATGCGCCAGGAGGGGGCGCAGAAAAGGAGGGAAAACAGAAGAGGGAACGGGCAGCACGGGTACACACGCAGGGTTTCCAGAGAATACGGTGTAGAATACGGTGTGCCTCGTGAGAATGGCGGATACGGTGGCGTACGAAGTCTGGTATGGGAGGGGGAGAGGCGTAAGAACAGCCTGAGGGGGTGCGTTTCTTCACCTCCATCCATCCCATCCATCCATCCTCCTTCTACCTTTTCTTCTTCCGTTCGAGTGTCGGCCAAAGTGAGGCTGATGTGATTTGACTACATTCACACCTATGTCGACGTCCTGCTCCCACTCGTCCTTTGATGCCACACAAGCCATACCAGATTTCACGTGCACCACCAGGGCACGTCTACGGCGGGTAGCTGCAGCAGCCTTCCAACGTAAGAGAGCGAAGAAAAGAAATAGGAAAAAAAGAACCGTCGCGGCTGCAGCGTCGTCTCTCTACGTAACCCGTGGTCCTGTGATTCGGTATAGTATGCTAACCCGTAGGCCTAACCAAACCGTGAGGGTATTATGGTGGTTGCTGTCGCGAGCTATGGGCCGCGTACAACGATCGAGCGTTGTACCCGCGAAGAATGCGCGTGAACCAAGCGAACCCGGGGAAGAATACCTGTGGAAAGAGACGGAAGACCCTCGGAGATCCAGTTACTTCCAGTTTCGCCCGACGACTCTTTCTGCCCGACTCCTTTGCAGATATGTCCAAATTTCTCCTCTTTTTTCACCTACCTCGTTCGTTCTTTCTTCCTTTCGTTCTACGCTCGCTCGGTTGGAACAGGTTGATATGGTGACAGGGGACGAGCCTCGGGTCACCGGTAAACCCGTTTCTTTTTTCGCTCCTTGATTATGGAATTTTTATCGAGACGAGAATTATTCTATCATTGGCTCTGCTAAGTGTGAATGACGAAGAGGAATTTCACGTGTCGTGTTAACCCTTAATTACTGGCGTCAGGTCGTTTTGATTCGAGAGATATAGATGGTGTGTTCGATAAGAAACGAGGCTTTTACCCCTTTCTCGTGAACTTATTTCAACGATGACTTGCGAGTCGAAGTTACTTAATTAACGCTTCGAGTCTTTTCGTTGCACTGTTTAACGATGCTAAACATAGGCCTACTTCACGGCTGTGTATTATTATTAACGTCATCGTCACTCACACAGCTTTATCGCTACAGCACGCTGTGTCACGTGAAAACTAAAATTACAGACACGATGTAGACGCGGGATATCTCGCCTGAAGCGTTCGATGAACGATATTGAGCTGTAAATATTGAATAGCAGAGATAGGAAGTATCTCGACCAAAGAATCTCGGAGTTAAAAATTAGTTCGCCGGATATCTTATTTATAGACACGAAAAAGCTTTTTTATTGCTGTACTTACACTCGAATATAAGTTAATATCTCTTATCACCTTATCACCTCTCTATTAAATTTCTATCGGGTGACTACAACCCGCCACGAATAATTAGACCGTCTTTTTACCTGAAACAGAGACCACGTTTGACACGAACGGTATACTTAGCGAGCGAGAATCGAGCGTATAAACGTCGTCGTAGGAGTAGCTAAGGCGATTTCACCAGGAAGGTCAACGTGACCCGGGATCCTCCGGATCAGGGTTAAAGCTTCAATTTCACGGGTGATACGATTGCCCAGAAACGGCGACGAAGAGAGAGAGAGAGCTAACGAGTCTCTGCTATCCTCGCGTCTAACACGAAAGCACTCCGGTCAAGATTTTATTAATCCTATTCACAAAGTAGTTCAAGTTTCATCGAGGGTGGCGAACATAGTCGAAGAGATAGATAGAGAAAGACGAAAACAGCGTGCTTCTCGTCTGGTCCCTTCTAATCTTCCTCGAGGCTACTACTCGGTGTTTCACGGAAACGCGTCTTCATTAAGCTCTTCTTTCCCCGACGCGGCGCGCGCGCTTCTTCGGAAGAGAGAAGATTCGACCGAGCGTGTTCCGTCCAAGGTGCGTTGCACTTTCTTTTTTAACGAGCAACGCCTGTCATCGGGGGTATCAATGGTCCGACACACACTCGGTCTCGTTAGACTTCCCCTTCGCTCTGTTCGCCGCTCTGTAGTTTCCGCTTCAAGGAAAAGCCCCGCCAGCCGAGCCACGCAGAAGGGGTTCCTCCTTCTTGGGGAAGGCGTTGCTCGCGTAACAGTACCCGTCTCGCGTGACCCACGCTCAAAGAGTAGGCACTACACGCGTCCAACCGCGTACAAATTGTCCGCTCGTACGGACCGAAACGATCGTATTATCGTTAATTTCGTGATCGTGATAGGTGAAACACACAGACACACCGGGGCAGATCCGTTACACGACTCGTTCCTGTTAATGGAGAGAGAAGAGTAGGAAGAAGGAAAAAGAAAAAGAAGAAAGACAGAAGGAAAGAAAGAAGAGAGAAATTACGAAGCGACGTCGAGATCGTCTTGGTGGCGTTCAATTAAGACGGAACGCGAGTTCGTGGATCGGATTTCATCCAGCGATGCCACGCGGCGATTCTATTATGCCGCGGTTCGTTACGATGTTTTTCGGGCTTTTTCGCCTGGGCTAATAAACTCGTTTGCAGGGCCCGCGCTCTCTCTCTGTTCCTTTCTCGCGAAATTGCACACCGATTGCACTCCGCTATCCTTGATTTACGTCCCAAAACCGGTAGTGGTTGCGCGCTCTCGCGCCTCCTTCCTTTCCTCCTGCTTCACCTTCTTTTCCATCGTCGACACCCACACGATCGTGCTCGCGCGACTACACTGTTCACTCCGAGTACATTTTACAACGCTATTCTTAGGTTTCGATTGCGAAATCAATCTCGCTCCCGCTCGTAACCCGGAGCATACTCTCGCTCGTTCGCTCGCGAAATGTAGGTACGTAGCGTTTGTATGTGTGTGTGAGAGAGACAGAGAAAGAAGGAGAAAGAGAGAGTGAGAGAGAGCGCCCACTCTCGTAGTATCAGCTACGTCCTCGTTGGTTGTTATATAGCCGGTACACGCCGATATAACTACTGTACGTCCCATAATTCATTAGAGCGGTATTCCTGCCTTCAGACATCGACGCGGAGAAGCTGTTATCCCACCAGGTTCTTCTACGGTTCGCGTGAAAAGAGTACAGGCTCGTGGCGAAGGAACGGGCGCGATGAAGAGGGAACGTTTCGTATTAATTAGAGGTAATATCGTCCCGAGCGAACATTTCCGAGCTTAAAACATCGCGTAATGGCCCCTCTTAATCCGTTACCCGCCGGATCCATTACGATGTAAACTATTTTAGCGAGTGTGTACCGGGGTAGGTTTATGGGTCTCGACGGTTTTTGTCGCGCGAACAAGCATTAATTACGAATTCTTGACCGTACGGATTATGATCGAGACGTATCTAACGCGACACGCTTAATTAAACACGTTGGACAGGCGGTTTCCCCGGGTGAATTACGTTCGCGAACTTCGTCTGGTGAATTTATTTCTCGTTTCTTACTTTGTCACACGACATCGATGTTAATTTTGACACGAACGTCTGGTGAATATTACTCAAATTCGTAATAGAGCTGTTTGTGAAATTGTGCGGGACTTTCGATGATAAATTGAGATGTTCTCTATCGTGTCGATTATGTACGAGCGACAGCCTTCTTTTGCGATGAACTGTCGCAGAGTTTTGGGCCACAGAGTAATTCATTTTATTATTATATTTTATATAATTTACTCATTGCTTCATATTTGCTGTACGTACAAGTGTTTATTTCTTGAAAACAATTGCAGTTTTTATCACAAGGTGGCTATTCTACGCTGGAATTCGGGAGAAGAATGTAATCTGCATTCAAAGACTGTAACCTGACGACTATTGCAATTATTCCTTGTAATTCCGGTTACAAATGTATAAAGAAGAAGAAAGAGTGCAGAAAAATCGCTCGCATATGACTAAAATTTTCATACAAAATGATAAAAAAGTGATTTAAATATTGATTGTTTCGATCATCCTAAAAGTTTGCCTAAAATGCCTCGAGTAGAAAACGCGTTAATTATCAGAAGATCTCAAAAGTTGAAATTCCACACACGCAACGAGACCATCGTAAAATGACAAAGAACGAGGCAAAACCAGCGAACAAGCTAAACAGCAGTTAACACGAATGCCAGCCATTAGCCCACGCGATCCCCGCGAGACGAAAACGAGCAACTCGATCCGACATCGGCGATTCTTCTCCAAAAACAAGCCGCCGCGGCTGCATCAGACCTCCCATACGGCCCTCATTGATTTACCGTCCAATAACAATGGCTTATGTAACTACCGTACACCGCGTGATTCACCGTAGAGACATTCTCGATCACCCACAGCCTCTCTCTCTCTTCCTCTGTCCTCTCGATAAGGAGCGGCAATTAAAACCGGACTGAGACGGACAATGCATGTATTAATTATATCGGTATCATCGTTCCCCGTGAGTCAAAGTTTCCCCTTTACAATTGTATCTCCTCTACCGCCGCAGCTTAAATATTGCCGAACACGGGACCGGACCAGTTGATCGCGTGTGGCAAATTGAATCGATACAGATAGAACGGTTTCGCGCGGAAAA
>NW_017100200.1:1901671-1904023 GCF_001263275.1 Habropoda laboriosa | reverse complement strand
GGGTGACGTCACCCACGCGAAATCGCGACGACGTCCGGCCGATACCGGTCTTTCTGGATCACCGTGTAGGCGTTATCCACCGATGTAACTACTGTACGACCTATAATTCATTAAACCTTTGAGATCCTTGCCCGTGGACCGCGACCTAATGGAGCTGCTATCTTGCCCGGCTTTCTCGTGGCTCGTCGTGCAGAAAGATCTCGAGAGAGACCTGTTCAGGGGGAGAGTGAGAGATAGATGGAACGGGTTGTACACAGAGCGTGTAAGTAGGAAGAGGAAGAAGAAAGGGGAAAGAACGTGTGTGTATTAATTATCAGTATCGTCGGAGTCTCGTGAAGAAAGAAGCACGATTGGAATTTGCTCGATATAGTAGCAACGTGTGTTATACGCATACACATGTATGTGTGTATATCGTACATATACCGCTAAAGATGGCCAATAAGCAAGAGGGAACGTGTGTTCTCCTCGCGTGTTGCCCCGTGGGTGAAGATAATTTTCCAAGGGAGAGTTTTTAATTCGAGTCCGGGTCACGTTCGAAGTATCTCAGAGATAGCCTGATAGGGCAACGGCAAATTGTGCAATGTCAAATGATGCAATCGATGCCACGTAATAAGGGTGATTGAAAATTTCAAGTACAGGATAGAGGCCGCGCGCGCGACCGTTTTTCCCATCGTTTCACGTGGGCAGGATTTTATCTACCGTTGCCGATTGACGAAATGTCAGTACTTGAATGCAAATTACCGTAGATTATCGGTTACCGGGAGAACGCGGTACTTCTTTCCACAATGCCAGCCGCGTTTACTGGTCAGCGGTAGTAATGTATACACAATTCTCGCTTGGTAAATCCTGGCTTGGAAAAAGACACGAGAAACAATGTCGAACCGAGGGAATTTTCACGTCGTAGATATACGTATATGGTTGAAGAGAATCTGGTTCTCTATTTCTCTCTTTCTGAACGACGTGCAAGTTTCTCTCCTCTCTCGCCTAAATCCTCTGGGAAAGAAGCACGCAAAGGTCCCAAAGATGGCTGATGCCTGTAACCAACACCATCCAGGGCAGCCATTTGCGAGACATAAGGAATCCGATATGGGGTTTTGATCTCCATAAGCCCACCCTCGATCGTGTTACCCGCGGACACCTCTGCTCGCCTTCGCCTTCGCCTTGCACGCCGCGGCCAACAAAGATGGCCGTGCTCCTCTCCGCGATATTCGCCATTATGCGAACGAACGACGGGCCCCCAGACCATCGTCGATGCCCTTTTTTGACCTCCGCTTTCAGGGTTAATCATCCTCTTTGTCGTCCAAGCTCTTCTTCTCTTGGTTTAAGAGAGATCCTTGGAAACTGACCGTCGCGGACTGAGAGGAACTCGGTCGAATTGCTTGTTACCGGGGAGACGAAGGCGAACGAACCAGGATACGCCGTAACTCTTTTCTCCCCGATGTCTTGAATGTTTAATAAGGAACGACGGACGAGTATCAAGATTGCCCTGCTTTTAGTTACCTTTTTCTCTTTGTACTTCTTACGGGGATTTCTTGGTGGAACTTTCGAATTTTTCGAGCTGGATCGTAATTGAGATTTTCAGGAATATCAAGTTTTGGCCGTTTTACTTGGCGGAGAGATTTTCCTGTAAAGTGCCGATGTCCTTAATATTCTAGTAATTACTCTGTGCGTGTGTTTGGAGGAAATATGTTTAATTTTTCACGACAAAAAGAGCGACTCTTTCGTAACGCGTTCTTAAGAAGCTGTAAATATAAAAGCAACCAATTCATACTTTCGAACAATAAAAATGCTAACTTTTTTCTGGAAATCTTTTATCGATCCCAAACTTCCGACCACCGGTGTATGAATGTTTGAGAAAAACGTAACTTCGATAAACTTCATTCAAGAAAACAATAAAAATAGTTACCTAAATACACGTTGCAAAGGTAATCACTATTTCAACACGCTGCATACTTCTCCATCGGCAGAGGGTTAATCCTCGCATAAACATTACGTCCACGTTAATGACCATTGCCAATCCGAGTCACCTCTAACCCACGGTAAACATATGCCTACAAAGTATTCATCGTTGAAAGAGTTAATTACACTATAATGTGCTTCTGTTGCAACCTCGATCCCACCGATTGCCAGGTTTTCCTTCTCTACACCGTGTCAAACGCAATGTACCAACATTTCCACACGGTGTCTAATATACTTATCATCCTATCACTCCCATTTATTCATGCTGAACGTGTCCACGTGACCCGTTATCCAGCAATCGTGCGCGATTCAGCGGTAGAGTGGTAGCCGCGGTTGACCAGGAAAGGTCACCGCGACGGTTCTGGTCTCGTTTTATTTCGTACAAGCTCACTC
>NW_017100200.1:1898084-1901650 GCF_001263275.1 Habropoda laboriosa | reverse complement strand
CTTTAATCTCACGGTCATCGTTTTCACACGGCGTGCCATTAAAGCGAGCCGGTAATTTGTCCGTCGATACGCCGCTCGATTTAGACTCCCCCTCTCTCTCACTCTCTCTCTCTCTTCGTCGCTCTTTTCCCCGATATTCCCGTTACTAATGCCTTGACTCACTGCAAAACCGCAAAAACAGAAAAGTTCTTATCGGTCGTCGTCGCGGAGGAGACCTCGGGACCGGTCGCCGCGGCCGCTCGAGGAGCCGGTTTCTCTCGTTTGCGCCACGTGAAAAAAATCCACGAACCCGTTTGTATTTTCGAAACGGCACCGCGTACACTCGATTAATAGAGTTCTCGTGCCGCGGCCACGGCATCGAGGACGTCGCGAGGGGGTTCCTCTTATCTCAAGGTCATCGGCGTCGCGCGCCGTTTCTATTAAGGGATGAATACGTTAGTTAGTCACGGCGATCGGTTTCTATTTTCTTTCGTTCCCTTTGTATCACCGATGCTTTCTGCTTCTTTTATGCCTGTGCCTGCCTGCGGATGTGTCTGTGTCTCTGTGTGTATTTTAACCCTTCCACTGTGACATTCGACTGTGGTCGTTTGAATACTTGTTCGTTGCGACGTTCGATTTTTGGGTATGGTATTTTGTAAACGGTGACCAAAATTCAAATTTTCGAACTTAATTAAAAATTAAGAAAGTGTTTTTTCTTTTCTTACGCTGTCGGCAAAACGAGGTATAACTGCCATTTTTGTGACATCTGAATTTAGGCAAGAGTAATTTAATATCGTGCAAAAATTATTCAAAAATTCAATACGACAATTTTGTAATAAAATAAATCAGCTTTTTCTGAATTTTTTATTCTCTCGTGAGTTTTCGTGTAAAATTGTATCAGGTAATTACGCTTCCGCTAAAACTAGCGAAATAATTTCAGCAAACCTTTCATGCAAATAATCTCCTATGCGCCGTTGGAGTTTTTCTATCGACGCGACGTTCGGAAAATATTTTTCTCATCGAAACTGAAAAATAGCGAGAAAAATATGTACAGATGTTGCACAGTGAAAGGGTTGAAGCGGTGAATTTGAGATCAAAGATGGTGGTTGATCGAGAGTTGAGAAATTATTTTTTACTGTGAATGGTAGTTTGATTTTTCGATAAGAAATGTTGACTGAATATTTTCGTCGATATTCTCGATTTTCGGAAAAAATTAATAAAATAAATTCGTCGGCATATTTCAGGCGTTTAAATGTCGCCCAGGTAAAATTCAAATCGGGATCAGATATCCACCTTCGAATTTCCGATTCGACCAAACAGATAAATTTCGTAACCTGCGCACGATTTATACCCAGTTCTTGCATTCTTAGAAGGAAAAAAAAAAAGAAGAAAGAAACCTTGACTCGCGATATGATCTAGCATTGAAGACTCCATTTCGACGATCTTCGCTTGCGTTCGACGCCGCTGGTACATCTCGAAGAGATCCTATCAACCTTATAATGTGCAATAACGAATCTGTCTCTGGAGTGTTCACAAGATCAAAAAGATACGGAAATGCATTACGGCGAAATTTATTCGCGTTTTTTGTATCCGCCAAAAATAACACTCAAGGTGATGAAATCTAACACGCCTTTGCTAAAGAAAAAAAACCACTTACAATTCGTTCCAATGACTCCCATTTCCATGCAAATCCGCGTCACATAAATTTCCATAAAACCGAACCTCTCCTTCGCCGAAATTAATTAACCTTCCAATTAACCATTACGAAATCGTATCGTTTCACACAATTCAAACTTATTAAACGAGAGCAACGATCCGTATCAGCAGCACATTCCTACCGCCGTTCTCTTCTCACACGTTGCACAGAGTCAACAAATTCCCGCTATCTCCAGATAAGACAGCGGATACAAGAGAAATCGCAAGACCTCGAAAACCAGTCTAATTATCCAGGTGAAACGCGACGAAAACCGCCCTCGAAGAAGGAAGGCCACGTACGATTCGAGAGCCAAGTAACGTTTGCAAATCTCTCTCTCTCTCTCTCTCTCTTTCTCTCTATCTCTCCTTTTACCTCCCCCTATCGATGTCTGCCGATATAAATATCATTCTCATCGATCAGGCTACCTCGCCGATTTACTCCGGCGATATTCGATCGGCCGACGAGTATCTACCCGTCGCGTCGGCCTGTTAAAGGTGCCCGTTAGGCGAGTTTCGCGAAATGAAAAGCCGCCGTTAAGCGATAAGAGTGACCGGCCGTTAAGAGATCGCTCGCGCGAGCGTTTTTCACGCTTCGCTGGACCAGTCGTACGCCGCTCGTGTCCGAGATAAAGGGTTCGCCTCTCCGTTAAGCCTGCTTTCGTGTACTCTGCCACACACCTACGTATCCGGGCGTATATAAGGTCGGAATATCGCCGTGGAACAACGCGAGCGTTATGCGACGCGGCGGACATCGGCCACGGATTTGTAACGAGGTCGCCGGTGGAGACGCCATTAACACGGCGATCTTATTACTCGCGGCCACGGGACGAAGGTGGAGATTTTGGGGATGTCTCTCGGTTCGCGCGCCTATGGCGGAAGATCGAGTCGTTGGATCGTGTTAGATCTCGAGTCGATGGTAGAACGGGGAACTGGTTATTTTCGGTGGAATTTAGTAGAAGAGGTGTAAAGGTTGATTTTTGGGGAGGAAGAATTTTGTTGATATTCGGAGATTGTGTTAATTGGATTCGAGGTTTGCGTTTAGATTTTCGACTGTGTTTTCGAACTGCAGCGGGTATTTTAGAGGTGATTGGAATCGTTTTACATTTAGGTATCTGTTGGAAATATTTGCTCGATTATCTATCTCTGTGGTTAATCTGAGACCATTTTCTTTTTGGAATTAGTAGACAACGGAGATTTAATTTGTCTGATGATTGTGTTGAACTGTAAAATACATCTTTAAGTATGGTCAAAAAATGGCTGAGCTACCACTTATGGATTTATGTAAATACTATTAGATACATGCGTTTTAGTGTACATTATTTAAAAAATTTTCAACAATTTCAGATTTCACATCAGAGAAACGTCAAATATTTTTTTACCAATGAAACTCATATTTTTCTCAACTTTATATACCAAACAGTACCAATTTTATTTTTTTTTATTATTTCCTAGACACATAGAAATAAGTTTCCCATTATTTATAATGTTGCAACTCAAGTTCTTGCAAATGATTAAACAAAATTGCACTTATCAGACGATTAGCTGTGCACACGTGAGACAAGAATACAATTGAATCATTTTAATCACACTAAACCGTTCCAAAGAAAAATCCAATCCTCCATCGATCAATTACTCCATCGAATGCAACCAGAAAAATTTCATTCCCTCCATCCACCAGAATAGAATTTACCGAAGAAACAAAACAGACTTCGAACGAGATCCACCAGATACTTTCCAAGAAGCGTATCGTTCTACCGTCGACTCTCGAGATCCAAGTCGGAGGACTATTTTTATCGCGAATGATTCCATCGACGAGAAGCTTTCCCAGAGAAATTTACTTCTGTTCGCGCGACGCTCGTAAAACATGGCGCAGAGGTATCGACGGTTTCGCG
>NW_017100200.1:1885057-1898023 GCF_001263275.1 Habropoda laboriosa | reverse complement strand
GCTCGCGCTTCCGCGATCGTATTTTACGATTCCCAATTGCGGCAGAAAATCGAGAAAACGCCCTGCGAGCTCGCGTCTCGAGAAAGACGCGGTATCTTACGAACCTCTTGTTTCTCACGTATCGACGTTCCGTCAATTTTCTTCATTTTTTCCCTCTTCCTTCTCGTTTCTTCCTCTACACGACCTGCTATAGAAACACACCTCGCTATAGAAGCGTAGATGCACGCGATTTTCACCGTACTTTCTGCACGCGCGTTCGTCCACGGTGTGCAAAGCGCGCCGATAAACTGGAAGCTTTACTTGGTATTACGAAGGCACTAAAGCCTTATTCGAGGCCTGACTCAATGCCACCGTGGCCTGTATTACACCATAAAACCACGCCGGAGTACATCCACGCGCACGTAGTAACCGGAGTGATGTACCTGTCGACGACGCGTGGATACGCCGGCACACGATATTTCGCCTATTACCGCCGTTACGAAGAATGGACGACCGTTTTTCTTTTCTTTTCCTTTCAGTGGAATAGCGATTGCTCATTGGAATGTCGTTCGAAGCTTCTTGTACGATTTTAAATGGAGTACTTAGAGGTGTTTACTTTGGAGTAGGGGAGACACGAACGTGGGGTAATTGCGAATTCGCGTATATATGGTGTTAAGAAAGTACGAACAATTCCTCCTTTTGCCAGATGATTGCTCGAAGTGAATGCAATGCTAGGTCGACAATGGAAAACAGTTGACACGCGTACTGATCGAGGTAGAAATTATTGAAGATTTTTTGCTCTTCGTCTAATTTTTCGAAGAAAGTGAAGTAAGTGTAGCTTTTGTGTGTATAATTATCTTAATACCAATGCTTTTTATTGATACGATTGTGTGTTACCATTGCTAGGGCATAGGAAAAGTGCAGCGATGGACAGAGAACATCTAGAGGCTATTTATGCGATTTTTATTGCCCCACGACGTTTAGGAAATCATGAACAGCAACGGGTTGGTCTTCCTGTTGAAAATTGGTTTTATTTTTAAATTTGGTTTAAGTTGATTATACCTGTTTGTATGTAAACGATAAAAAAGTGATTACCTTTGTAATATTTTGTTTTATTCAATTTTTTCTTTTAGATACTTTTAGATCCGTGAGAATAGTTTCGTAGAGTGGATTTATTGGATTTAGGCGATAAATTGAAAGGTGCTATTTCAATTGTAAACTATAGTTTATTTTTATGCGCGAGGAAGGCACGTCATTTTGCAACGATAAGAGTTTAACAAGATGCTAATGAAAAAAAAAATATAGGGAAGAGTCGTGCAGTACCGGCCAGCGTACAGTGCCTCCAAAGCTAGATCTCGCTTATACTGTTAGTTGACTGCACTATTGATGGAAAAACAAACGATTACTATAGCCCTGAGCAACGTATTCCGGCGACGTTCTTTTTCCTTCGGTATTACCAGAGTTCTAAGGCGTTTAACGTTTACGCTGGTGTTCCGTACGACAAAAGTTATTTTTCATAGCCGCAATGATTGGGCTCACGTGGAGTGTACGGATAAAGAAAATATCGATCACTTTACCTGTGATTTTTACTAACATTATTTATTACTTAGACCTTTAAATCTACCAATTAAGTAGCTGGCCGGTACTGTACGACAAATTTTCGTTCGCTGCAAATTACAACTTTTCTATTTCTACCAATTATTTATCTTAACGAGAAAATTTAAGAAAAACCATTTGTCGTACGACAATTTTTCGTTCGCTGCAAATTACAACTTTTCTATTTCTACCAATTATTTATCTTTACGAGAAAATTTAAGAAAAACCATTTGTTCCTTTTTATCAAGCACCCTTTGTACTGCAAATTACTTTTTTGAAATTTGATTTCTACCAACATTGGCCCAAGTTATAGTACAAAAACTTAGAGTGGCCGGTACTGCACGACTCTCCCCGACCAGCGTCCATGCATACTAAATAGATGGTTACAGTGTCATTCTTCTATATATGTTTATATCAACTTGTCTCAGTATGTCGGTCATTTTTGCTGTTACCACTACACACGCTCTCATTTCTCGTAATTATGAAACAGGATTTATATGCGTTTCTACTGCTGGAAGTGTAAGTATGACGTGTTTATCATTTCGTTGTGGATCGGTGTAATGCTAAAATTGAAGTTATTCTAGGAAGAATTATTCACCAGTAGCAACAGAATTTCATTCATCGAAGCGTGACGTCTATTGTGACTCATTACGCGCGAGAAGCACTTCGAACTTTCCTTAGAAATCTAAAATCATCGTTCTGACTTAATCTTAGGGTGGGAAAACAAGTCCAGTGGAAAGAATCACTTGTTTCGTGACTTTCTTTATGTTCTTTGGATTTTGCTTTCTTTCGTTGCAGAGAGTCTTCATTTTTATTTCGTGATACGTTCTGTAAAATGTATTCTTAATTTTTTTATTCTTAATGATTTCTTTGTGGTTACGTTATTACATATGTTTCTTTGAGTTATTTACAGTTTTGGTGTTGCGTCAAATGAAAGGAAGTCGAGGTAGCCGAATTAAGTGGAATTTGAATTTGGTAATCGTTAAAATGAAAGTAAAGGTAAAGTTAGATTTAACACGTTCGCTGTGGCAGCCTTTTTTGAGGTTAAGTTAGGTTATGTTAGGAGAATTTTCTTATTTGGCGATATGGGGCAAATAAATTCTGCACGTTTTTTTTCGTTTTTTTAATATATTCTATTTTACCCTACAAAGGCTGGATTGATGCCTATTACCGGGAAAATAGTGGAAAAATGACGAAGAGGTTCAATAAAAAATGAGCCGGTAAAATACAAGTTTGATAAAAATATGGTTCTTCTCTGACACATCTTGACCACCATAATTTACTCCAAGAGTGTCACTTGTTACAAGGCAAGGGGTTCACATTCTCAAATTATCACAATTTCCATTTCCAATTTTCATCTTTTCACTATGATAAAATGAATATTAAAAACATTACTATTTAGGATTACTCACTGCATCAAAATAAAATTGATACCTTCAAAATTTCATGCTGATTCAGAAAAGTTAGTCAGTATGTTCCTCAAGACAACGTTTCCAAAAAAATTGGATAAAAAAGGCTATTTCGATTAACCCTTTCGCTGCGGCAGACTTCAATACGTAACTCGGATAACTGACAATAAATTTTTCACCGCGACTGCAAAATTTGTTACTTAGCTGCAAATTTCGATATCAAAATTGGTGTCGTTTTAAAATTCGCTTTACTAAATCAAGTTTCAAGTGCACCGAAGGTGCAAGCAAAGTTTCCAAACGCCTTTAGAAGGCCAACAGTAACGAAAGGGTTAAAAATTGAATTATAATTGAATCTCCACCGAAATTTACCCTAAGCGAGAGAAACGCGGACACGCAGAAACGAATCCAAAGCGAACGGAGACAAGTCCGAGGAACGAGGAAGAAGGACGAAGGCGTCCTCGAAGTGCGAGGAGGTGGAGGAATGCGTAAAAGGGGAAATAAGAGGAGGAAGATGGCGAGGCAAGAGGAGACGATGGTATAGTGCAGCTAATACATTATTGCATTACGCACAACTAGGTAGGTAGTTAATTTAGCGGTGGCATGCCTCCATCGCCGGCCGATTGCTTCTTGTATTGCCTTCCACCAGTCATATGCATAATGTAATTGACTTCATCCTGCGCTACCACGCTTTTCGCCTCGGCTTTATTCTCCTCCGTCCTCTCCACGCGCCAACCTTCTCTCCTCTGACCGTCCTTCCTTTTTTTCCTTCCCCATTTCGCTGTTCCTGCCCAACGGCAGGCATCCTCCGTCTATCCTCCGAACGAGGATCGACCCTCGCGATACGGCGCGGAAAGTGGATTCGTTTGTGGTTAGATATCGAAGTCTCGATGTTCCATCGATGGTTCCAGGAGGGTTCGAACAGGGGGAGATGCGGGATCTTTGGTAATTTCCAAGCTATCTCATTGAGTGTTTCCTTTCGGAGTACGGCGAGGAGATTTGTTTGACTTTGTTGGTATACTGTGTTTACGATAATTGTTAGGTTGTGGAATGGGGAATTTAGGATTTGTAATGAAATTTGGAGTTTTCGAGAGGTGAGGAGTTCTGAGCTTGTTTGGGTTAGACTTCGATCAAGACGAGTGGGAAATTTCAGTGGGACATCTTATATTGGGTGAATTAATATTTGTAAGGCTAGCACTCGACTCTCGATTTCGCGGACGGAACGAGACTTTTGCGTATTGAAGCGTTTCATCTTTAAATTTTCAAATATTTAAATTTTCAAATTTTCAAACTTCGAACTTACGTACAGAACCACTAGAAAAGCACCGTTTCCAAGATCAACCAGTTCCAGCACCATTTCACTATCCCACCACAACTTCGAACGTCTCTAATACTTCCAACTACACCATACTTTTCCATTTAAACCTGCTAATTGACGTTCGCGCGCGCGACTATATCGAGACTCTCTCTCCTCCCGACGTCCAACTCTTTTTCGTTCTTTCAATAAGCAGTATATTATCTGGCACACTATCCCCGCGACATTTACACCACGAACGACCATCCACGTTCGAGCACGAAATTTTTACCGCATTCCATCGGTTTATCTCAAAGTGTTCGATTTATCGCGCCTCCGAAACGAGTTTCTCCATTCCAAGATGGCGTGAGCGCGTTCATTGCTTGTAAGAAATTCGGCCAGTCGATTATTTCCGACCAGATTTCTCTCTTTTAAATCCCTCGTTCTTCCTTTAAAGCTACAACACACAGGGTGAAAAAAGAGAGAGAAAAAAACAGAGAAGGTAGAAAGGGAATTTCATCGAATCACGGTTATGCTCACGACGCGTGACGGAATTCTGATGGATCGTGGTCGCGGATCGTTACAGCGTAATTGTCTCACGGATATACTGGGCCATGGGTCGATATATATATATATATATACATATATACATGTCCAATGAACCGGAAAGGTCAGTTTAATGTTTCAACGACTCCTTACGCTGACAGATATATCCAGATCGCCTCGTGGCTGGACGATGCAACAACGATTCCTCGTGATCTCCGCCGATTGCGGCAATCCGAGGTCGTTTCAAGAGATGTCGGTCCGATTTTCAACGCTCGTTTATCCACAGCTGACAGAAACGAAACGACGACGCTTCTTTGCACTTTAAGTTCGGCGATGGAGCACCTTCGCCAACAGAATCCATCATCTTTTATTGTTTCCTAACGTTATTCGCCGTGAGAGAGCGAGCAGACTAGGCGCCATTCGACAATGCCACCGATTGTATCGTTAAACGAACGGAAATACAGCGTATTGCAAAGGTTCCTCGACTTAGATTGCAAAAATCTTTGATTTACACACTGAAATTCATCTATTTTTGTAAATTTTAAGTATTTTTGATATTTTACAGAGAAATTTATTTATTTTTGTAAATTTTCAATATTTTTTATATTTTATAGAGAAATTTATTTATTTCTGTACATTTTATATATTTTAGATATTTTAGAGAGTAATTTATTTTTTCTTTTTAATTTTAAATATTTTAGATGTTTTAGACGTTGTTTAAAAGCGTTGAACCATTGCCTCTCGTTTCACTTGGTTGGCTAAAAAGTCGTTTCGTTCGATTGCAACATGGCGTTTTCATAGTGACACATGAGTAAACACGCCATTAACTCGACGAAAGCAAATAGAATTTAAAAGTGGACACTTCGATGCGTCATTTGGAAACAAAAGCATAAAGATAGTATTGATTGTCTTCGGTATAATAGCCGTGATATGAGAGAAATTGAGACGCACTTTCAACGCATTATTCTACTACGATGAAAATGCAATGCGACCCAGAAAAAACTAAGTACATCACGTTTACTTTATCAAATCTCCAGCAAGAAATTCTTCTATCAAAGACACTCCAACTTTAAAGAACCACCAAAACTTCGTCGATCAAATTTAGACATTTGTCAAAACAAAATAACCGACAGAAGCTAAGATAAATATCGAAAGATACTCGCACAAACTCAATTACAAAATACGACAAAACTTTTCGGTCAACTCAACGTTAAACTCTGTCTAGGCGTGAGCAATTTAACAATTTGTAGTGTGAAAGAGAGTCTTTCGTGTATGTTCACTTCAAACGTCAACGTTAATGACGATTGAATATTTATTGAAATTGGTTACTGGAAGGTGGTGAAATAATGATGTCACGAGTATACATAACACTTAAACTTTAAATTTATTCTACAACTGTTAAATTAGAAAAACGCGTTAGTAGAGAGTCTTTCGTGTATGCTCACTTCAAACGTCAACGTTTGTTGAAATTGAATACTGGAATGTGGTGAAAGAATGATGTCACGAGTATACATAACACTTAAACTTTAAATTTATTCTACAACTGTTGAATTAGAAAAAACGCGTTAGACTGGTGATAATAATTTCTGTGTTGAATAGCTGATAGTTTTTTAGAATCTGTCGTCCTTTGGAGGAATTCGTGCTTAAATAATAAATGCGGACATGTGAAAATGGGAATGACGATGTCTGATTGGTGGTTTTAATTTGGTAGGGGAAGCCGCCGTGACCCTCAGGTACTGCAAGTACCTTCGAGTGGCATGTGTCGGATTTTCCCCATGCCTTAACCGTAGCAGGTAATATTTTATTAGTTGCCCTGACTCGGCCAAGGTAAATGAAAATTAACACGGCCGAGGTAAAATTCTTAATCCTACTACAAAAGGGGCAATCGTCGCTATACATTCAAAGAAGGTGAAATATGCACAATGGTTTTTACTTATAATTAGTTTTACGCCTTAACAAACTCAGATTCCAGAAACTTTCGTTACACACTGTCTAACTCTGAGATAAGAAACTACCGTAACAATAAAAATGAATATCGTAAAACGCAAAGGTTTAACATGATCGATCTTACATTCCCAAGGTAACGATCGTTCTTATATTTCAATCATTCCAACCGAAAAGAAACGTACCGGCGGTGCAACCGATGTCAGATTATCCCCGATTCACGCTTTATATCTCCCGCGAGATATCGCTAACTATTTGTAAACACCTTCAATAACGTTCCATTTATCAGCTGGGTGCCGGTTCCCGCGATTAGAACGGCCCGATGTTAACAGTTTCTAATAACGCTTTCCGCGAAGACAGGCTGTGAACCAACGTTTGTTACTGTACGGCGAACAAGACCCGCGGTCTGGACTCGCGACAAGCAGATCAGATAGGACATACGTATATATACACATACATACACACGTTTCTTTTCCTCCTCGTTCGTTATTATTTTTCACGGAGAGAACGCGTCCATATTTTACGCTGCGTGTACAATGCGTTCCTTAGCGATACCGATAAGCGGAGCAGCGTTTCAACGCCGCTTCTCTCCTCGTTCTCTACTCTTCTCGCCCACACGATCTCGTTCCACACACAGTCACCGGTATCGCTAATTATACCAGTTAACCAGTACGAAAACAGAGACCGGTAACTATATACCTACCTCTCCACCACGGTTCGACTCTTTTTTTGCGCATCGAGGAGAGTCTCTCTCTCTCTCCATCGATGCTCGATCCGCGATAAATGTCTTTATACGATCCGGCAGGAAACCGTGGCGGCGATCCTGGTATCTCTGCAACGGCCATTTCTCAAAACGTTCCCGAAGTAAACTGTTGCAAATTAAGGTTGCACAAGGAGCCAGCGGTCATTTCTCAAGCTGTCTTCCCGCATAAATTATTGCAAACGAAAGCCCGCGACGAAAGAAACGCATAAACTGCATCTCTTCCTCCTCTCTGTGCACCACCACCCGTGTCTCTGTATGTTCCACGCTCTCTTTTTCGCCCTGTTCGCTTTCTTTTCTTCCGTCTTCTCCCCTTTTACTACCTTCGAACACACACACGCACGGTACAGTGCCCCTTTTGTGCGTATATATGTGCCGGAGCCGATATCACCGCTAATCCGGCAGGTAAAAAGAAAGAAGGAATAAGGTCGCGAAGCAGGACGACGAGGACGTGGTACTGATTATCAGGAACCACGAGTCGTAAATTAAGAAGAAAGAAAAGAGGGGAAAATTTCGTGACGGTGGTCGTGGAACGGTTCCTTTCATTGTTTACCTGGGCTTAATTGAGCGTCGACGATGGAATAGGAACGAACGGGACGATTTTTTCAAACTTACTACACGTAGCACCGTCGTCAAACCATTCCGGTCCGTGCTTCTAATGACTGATTGGATTACGTACCTGGAACAGAGAAAAAACGGACGTGGTAATTAGAAACGTGGCTGGAACTCGGAGGAATTTTTGGGTATTGTTGTTTATGGACCTCGAGCCCGGACGTGGCAGCTTATTACCATAAATTTTGTGGGTGGGTTATTTATGCAGCCGTGCGGAGCTCGCGTGGACCCGGCACGTGAACAAATTGCGTATTTTTGAAACTCCTTCGGACAGGTACGTGTGTAGATGTTGCGCAACGGGATTAGGTCAGTCTCAGGGTGATTATGGTAACCGATGTGTTTAGAAATATCGATGATTTGTCGAATCGAGGAAGCGTTCAATTCGTTTAGCTACTTTGGCAAGATTTTTCTGGAAATTTTCAAACGTTAGGGATTTATATGTGTGTTCAATGGGAGATCTGATACCGCGTGTTAGAAAGAACGAATCGAATAATTCGTTCTCTCGGCGAGTATCGCGGAATTGGAAGGGAGAGATATGAGAAAGTTAGCGTTAAAATCGTATAATGAGAGAAAATCCCGCGGCAAAGCTGCGAAACTTTTTAGTACTAATAAATTTGCTTCTCGTTATATCGCGGGAGATAAGAGCTGAAAGTGCTATTAAGTATGAAACTAGCGCGTGCTGCTCGTAGATATCAGCTCGTTTGGGAGAAATAAAAAATGATTCAAATACTTCTGTCTCGGAACTCTGGCTAAATCCGCGTCGAATAAAGGACGATTCTCATAGGGGAATTTTCTTAACGATTCCGTGCATTAGCCGGGTAAACTGAAGAAAAGAGGAAAGAGGAAGAAATCTGGAGAAAGATGAAATTTGAATTTTAAAGGAAAATATGCTAACTGGGGTAATCTTCTTAAGAATAAAAGAAATTCCGTATTTTGTTAACGAGAGGAACAAGTGAAAAAGGAAGAACGAATGTAGCAAGTTTGGTCTTTAATAAGAACATTTTTACGTCGCGAGATTTCCTCGAGTCGCGACAGCATTCAGATCGAGCAAGATCGTTTCAATTCGGATTACAACAAACCCTCGAAAGATTGCAGAACGTTGAGAACGAACGAAGGGAAATTTTTCTCGTTAAGCTTCAGCTAACAAAAAACGTCGAGACTCTTGTAAAGCGTCCGATCTCCCAAAGGTCTCTTTCATTCTCGAAACTTCCTGGATTCAGTTTGCTGTAACTGTAGAGCTGGGTCACGAATAATTACAACTCATTAAGACACTTTGATCACTGTTGCAAGTATACGTACTTTTCAACTTCGCTAAAACAGCTAAAATAGAATATCTTCTTAACTTCTTTGATCAATTTTCGCCACATTTTGCATAATTACTCTACAGGCTCTCGTGAAATCTAGACACTTCGAAAATATTGTGTATCGCAAAGCATCAGAGTAATAAATTTGCAATAATGCATTTACGTACTTAGTACAAATTGATGCGCTTAATTAACTTTAATATTGAATTATCGCGCGGGAAGCCAAGAAAAGGGCACCTATTGTGCAGCATCGGCCCACGCGTGTTTGGGCTAAGAGTTAGGCTTAAGTTATCAGATGTCTGTTTAGTCTCAAGAAATTTTGAGTATGTGAAGGACGAAAGTGCGTATCTTTTCTAGAGAAACTCAGCTCCAGAGAAAACTGACCTGCGAGATGCGGTCGAAATGTGTTCCAAGTGCATGCATATATTTTTCTTTCCCTGCATTAATTACATTCATATTTTCCAATTAAACTGTATCGACTCTCAAACGAATCACAAATCCCACAATAAGTTATTGCTCACTTCTAAATACAAGAAACCACCTGAACGCTGGGTAGCTCAAATCACCACCACATACTTAACAATATTCAACCACTGCTAAACTCAGCAAAGCATCCAACCAAAATTTCTCCCGCAAAAATCCCTTCAATCTTCCCCCAAGGAAAACAAATAGTACATCGAAGCACAGGGTAACCTCAACGTTCCATAAATTATTTACCCAACAAGTAATCTACTTGATCGCACGATTCTCGATAGCGCGTTACAGGCTCGAAACGAGCGCACCTCGCAGCGGTATAAAGAACGAGTGAAAGAGAGAGAGAGAGAGAGGGATGTGTGTATTCGATCAAAGACGAATCGGGGGTCCGCGTGTGAACAGGCAACAGCGAGTCGCGCGACGTAATACGCCTTTACGGGAGGACGGCTAATTCGATGAAAATTGGCGAGGCTGTCTGGGCTTATCCATCAATTTTAATTCAGCTACCGGCCCACCCAGAGAGGGTGCGCCGCCCCTGGCAACTTCCGTTCGCGGTCTTTCCGTGAAAAAAACCCTCCTCGTTCTCCTCCTCCGCAACCACCGCCACCTCCTCCGCCCCTTTCTCGTTCTCCATCCGCACTCTCATTCTCTACCAACCATTCAACGCGTTATGCACGGATGCGAGGAGAACGGACGAGGTAGGGCGACGTGCCACGAAAAATCGTTATTAATCGTCGGGTCGCCGACCCGAAACGGCTCCCGCGACTTCCAGTTGTACGCGTGTATACCAACACCGTTCTTACCGGTATTTAAAACGCCGCGAATTATATTTACGAGGTTATCCTGTGACCGTCGTTTAGCCGTGCCATTAGCGAAAGAAGGGGGGGAGAAAAAAGAAGACGTGGTTTACACGCTTACGTTCGCGAATCGTTCCATCTTTCTCTACGTTGCAACTATCGCGATTCGAGCTTTTTGAAGTCGAGCCGGGACGGGTAATGCTTTTACCCAGGTCCCCCGGGCGAACGTTTCAGGCGTGAGATGGCTCCTCTTCATCCAGCGATACTGTCTCTACTAGGGCTCCATTGTAACCTATTTTTCCGTAGCCTCGAGGCACTCGCGATTCGCTTTGTTTCCGTTGATGCACTTGCCCGGGAGGTAGAGGCGAGTCACCGTTGCGGCTTAGTATCTTAAATGACTTCTTCTAGCTTTATCCACACACACACACACATATATGTGTATACAGGTGGGCCGATGTCTCTCTTTGCCCCGTTTCACGTAAAAACGCGCGGAAAATTATTTCAAAGCTGTAATTTCAAGCTTTGTCTCTTCCTTTGTGCCTTTCGGTCAATCTCGAAAGCGAAAAGGAGAGGCACAAACACAGAAACACGTCGCAATGACTTTAATACCTCTGCGCGCAGCGAACGTAGGGAATAGCGATGATTTATATCACCACTTTTCCCGAGCCTCTTTTACCTCAGGTCGGACTGTGTTTCTTAAATGTAACCTCACGGATTTGAACGGAGGTCTAAATGAAATTACGCTCGTTGACGACGCACGCGTTCCAGCAGCGAGATTTATAGACCGGAAGAGGCTTTGTTGTTGTCGGTACGACATGCCAGTGTTATCGACGAGGTCCTGGCTCGTCAAGAGGATTAGGACTTGGACGTTTTCGAGCTTAGCAGGCCGACGCTGCTCAAGTCCAGGCGTCTACCTGCGTCGCTTTTTTCTCTTCCCAAGAGAGAGAGAGAGAGAGAGAGAGAGAGAGAGAGAGAGAGACGATTCACGAGACAATGTCCCGGTCCCCTTCGATCAGCATAAATTAGAATAAATAACGAGCCTTACAATTCATCGGAATTAGCATAAACCGTGAAATTGGCCGATAAAGGGAATCAGTCTCGGCTAGATGCGTCTGATAGTTCCGCGCCGTACCGGTATTTCCCTCTTTTCTTCAAACGCCGGCTAATCCTTCGAGTTTCTTCCAACGCCGTTTCGAACCGGGGCAATTTCGAACTGCGGCAATTTCCACTTTGATTTGTCTGCCCGACGATAGAATGAGAGTAAAAAAAGAGCGACGTAAGAAGAAACGAGGAAGTAACCTCGAAAAGATTCCTCTTTTCGGTCGTGAAACGTTAGAGAAGAAGGCTGAAACTGGTAGTGTCGAGGTTGTAAATATCAAGGTCCGGTAACTTCGTGGAGGAACGAGTCGACTTAACGGGGCCTTTACTCGTCACTTTTTTCTCCTTTCCATCGTCAGCAATGGTCTAACACCTAGACCCGCCCTTCTCGACAAATCTCTCTCTCTTTCTCTGTTGCACGGTTGTAATACACCGTAATTCTGCAGGATTATTACGGCCGGTAATAATTTCGCCGAAGCACCCCTACGTCCATCGCCTCTAGGATGAGAACGAAGGGGGCGGCGAACAGTTCGAAGGGTAGCCGGTGCACACACTATGCCCGGTACACACTTTGTCCCACGAGAGAGAGAGCGCAGCTAAGTCCGCGCAATCTCCTTTTGCGAGAGGAGGCCGCGGTTACGCGTCACAGCGGAAAGGGATGGTTATTAGGCACGAACGAGAGGATCCTAGCAGCGAACGCCATTTCCTCGGATCCTTCGCGCGATGGTTTACGATGGCAGCGTCGTGCTTGTGATCGTATCCGTACACCCCTTTTCCTCCTCCCCTTGGCCGCTCGTCCGATCCTTCTCGTTCCCGTTCGTGTCTCCAGGCTGGTGGTTTTTAAAGGGACGTCGAGTACGAACGGAGAAGTTCGATTATACGACAGTGCAGGATATCTCTTGTTCGCACCATCGGCCCCTCGTCCTTTCCGGCTGTCAGAGAGTGCATGAGTAGCGCGTATAGGAAAGAGAAGAAGGGTTGTATCGATAGGAGGAGGAAGAGGGATACGATATAGAGAGAGAGAGAGAGAGAGAGTAGAGGAAGAGGCGCTCTTTGATGCCTTCGGAGCGTAGACAGTGGTAGGTGCGAAGTGCGTATGAATTTCATACGAGGGTTGTAAATCTTTCTTCTTTTATAATCCCTCCTCCTGCGCCTA
>NW_017100200.1:1869724-1884984 GCF_001263275.1 Habropoda laboriosa | reverse complement strand
CCGTGTACTCTCTTCTGGTTGCGGGAGGGAGGAGGTCGAGACGCGAGCGTATCCAACCAAGGGGGGGTTGAAGTCTGTCGTCGCTGTGAATACGTTCGAGTTCACCGTAGGGTGCTGTCTCTATGTAAAATAAGAAGGGTTCGAAGCTAGGCTCGGGAAAGAATCAGCCTGCGAGAGGAAACCAGAATGCGGAGAGGGATGAAGGAAGTAGGAGAAGAGTAGGCGGATTATGGCTGGCCCCAAGACGACGTTCCGTACACTTTTGCTTCTTTCCTACACTCTTTTTCTCTCTCCTAGTTTCCTTTTCTTCTCCTCTCTTTCTCTCTTCTTCTCCCGTGCCATCCTTCTTTTTTCTTCTCTCTCGTTCAAGTCACCGACGTGTCTCAATTATTTTTCACCCTTTGAGTCAGCTCGCTCAAAGTGGAATCCGTCCGCGTTAATGAGACACCGTTACGTAGTTTTTTATCCTAGGCCAGCGCTGGGAGACGACGACGACGACGACGAGTTACCAACCCTGAAGATAACCGCTGCTGCAGAGGCTCACCGGGTTTATGGGTCATAGAGTGAATGGGGACTTGGACACAGGTTTTATCGCGAGCCTTTGCAGTTCAACCGAAGATATACCACTCTAACCAGACTCTCTCTCTCTCTCCCTTTTACTCTTCATGGGGTATTAAACGGCTGGAGATGGCCGAACGTGGAAATTGTTAATAACACCGGGTTGCCTGGGGTAGCTGAACCTTTTTACCTCTCTTTTCGCCTTTTCACCGGTGCTCGTCGCGTCTCGTTCAACAGACGCTGATTTCAATCAACGCTCTTCGCGTTCTTTCTCTGTCGGAGGAATTTTTCGAAAATTCACCGTCGAGGCCAGCCCGATACAGCTTGGAAAATTAATTTCAATTGTGGTTTTAAGAACGCGTTGCCCGGGTGACATTTGTGGTTTCCGATTAAAATTAACGCTATCTGCGGTCGTACATTCTACGTTTCATCGTGCGTTAAACACCCGAAGAACAATCTCGCGTTAGTTGTACGTGTAAAAATGTTGAAGCGGTATGATTCGCGCGTCATTCGCACGCTGAACACGTTACAACATCTCGTCGGGAGAGAATTTCTACGCCGTTGGACATCTTGAAATCGTGGAAGCGTCCGTTCGCCTAACTTCTTTCCGTCTATCGTAACAGCTTGTTCAGAGAAGAGACACTTGTCATAATACTTTGCCGTTTCAATATTCCCACGGGGTGGGGAACTGGAATTTCTAGCTTTTGTGGCGCGTGCTCGACGTTCGTTGAATCATCAAACGTTCGTTGGAATTTCAATTTCCTCGTTATAACTTGTCAGATGAAATTTCGTTTCATCGTTGCCGGTCGATAATGAAATGCTAATAAATAGCTCCATAATTAATCGGTCCCCGCATCCGGTTAACGAGGAAGAAAAATACCGGGGAAACCAGGGTGGACGGGAGAAGAAAAAATTCCAACGCGTTTACTTTGAAAGCCAACTCGGAGGAAAGTGTCGCTTAAAAGCTTGCTGTCTTCTCACAATTATCTCGTCTACTCTATTTTAGAACGGGTTCAATAGCATTGTTGCAAGTTTCTCGAGTCACTCAGACTCCGCTTCGAGTGACAAGAAATTCATCCTGGCAAACGTAAAATGCACTTTCAAGAAAGTATCAACTTTTCACTTTCCATCTTCCCCATTAAATCCAATTTTCCATACTTTGTCTCCATGTCACGAGTGCAGCAAAAAAGTTTCCACACTCCAAACGACGAGAATCGCACCGTACAGACGTAGAATTCATTTCCATCTATCAGGTAACGGAAAAAGTTCGTACGGTTTTTCGGTCAACGATAAACTCAAACTGAATTTTTTGTATAGGGGAAAGTAGCCTAATATGAGACCCCGGCATGTCTCCGTTACAGAACTCTTCAATGTCGTAGCGATGCTGTTTTGTTTCGTAATTAACGGCGTTAATTATCAAATTTGATTCAAATCAATCAAGCGTCTTCAACAAGCATATTAGTGCAATACGTTGCAGAAAGTTTTTCAAGTGGTTCGATTAAATTACAAATACCTCGAAAATAGTGAGTTTATAATCATTTTCATAAATACTGTTGTATAGTGCATGCAATGGAGTTTAAGGCTTACTAGTTGCATATCGTTAAATAACGAAGACTTAATCTCGAAGCTACTCGGAAGTTCCTATTATAAGAAGAGTCTCATATTAGGTACCCAATTTTGTTTCAGCGTACAAAGTGTTACCGGTGAGCCCACGAAGTCTGCGGTGCTGAAGAAACAGATTTAATATGCCGAATGTGTGAAAAAAGACAGAAAAAATAGTTTTCTCATATTAGGAACCCATTTTTTAAATCTGTGTATTTGCATAATTTTCGTTTATATTTTATTACGAAGGAACCGAATTTTCTTTACCGTACATTCCAGCACCTTACAAAAGAATACGTATCGTACTTTTCAAACATGTATCGAATTTTAATAAAAGTGTTCTTAGTCGACAGTTATGACTTCTTTAAGAAATGGGTCTCATATTAGACAATTTTACTCTAATAGTAGTTCGCAAATATTTGATGCACAAGGTTGGTGTCAGTGGAAAGTTTTGTCTATTTAGTTGGTTTTTGAAGTCCATTTAAGAATCGTCGAAATTCAACTAGAACTTGTTAACAGGAAGAGTGTTCTCCTCTGACTTGTCAAAAAACGTAGGATGGGAAGTTTTGCCACATCCTCCTTATAGCCCAGACCTGTCTTACGACTATCGCTTATTTCCGTCTGTGTCAAATTTCTTCGCAAGTAACCCCTTTAAAAACGTCGTCGAGATTAAAGTAGCAGTTAATTCATTTCTTGCAAGCGAAACTCAATACTCTTACATTAACGGAATGCACAAACTTATAGAACGTTGGAAATGAGTAAACAGAAACGAGTGATGACTGCTTCGTTTAATAAAGTTACGTTTCCAAAAAATTCAGATTTAGAAAGAGAACCTTAAACTACAACGCATCACAATCGCAACTATTGTATAATAAACTATCTGTATAACAGCATTAAAGTAACAATTTCAAGACATCTCTACTCATGAGACAATCCCTGCATCCCAAATTTTATCATTAAATTTCCACGATCATAATTTTGTGCTATAAATTCGTACGAACTTTATCTGGTATCCAATAAACACCAACATCGATAAAGAAATAAAGATAATTAACACTTTACCGACCGGTAGCGGTTGAACATTCTACGCACTTTCGACCGGTCACTCGGCCACAGATACATCGGTGACACCGACTCTGTTTAGACTCTAGGCTATTGCGCGGGAATATACGCGCTTTTTCTTATACCTGTAGAAATGTTAAGTCAAACTCTGACCGGTTAATAGGCTATCGGTCGGTAAGCGTCGGCGAAAAAAAAATGGATTAATAGGCTACCGGTCGGTAAGCGTTGGCGGCAAAAAGCCGATTAATAGGCTACCGGTCGGTAAAGTGTTAATAAAATGTAATAGAAGTGAACCCTCGTAAGACGAATGCAGGGTCATTTTGACTCAATGACGATAAATTCAGGCGGCTCAGATTAGGAAATACACCTATTTTACGTATCAATTGTAAATAAACAAGAAAAATATAAAATATATATACTCGAAAGTATACACATTTATACCCAATTCCTTCTTGAAATTTTACTATGGGTCAAAATGACCCTGCAAACAGCATTCGTCCCTCGCGTTGAGACCAGTAAGGCAAGGTAGATGTAAAATATTGTAAATGGAAAAGATGTAGCTGGAAGTGATCCCGAGCCGAAAGGCAAGGACTATAATAATAAAAAAAAATCCAATTTTCCCCTAGTTACTTGACAATTTCCACTATCGCAGCGACATATCACGATCGCAACGGTTCACAAACACCTTGCAATCTTGTTTAACCTCCGACAGACCTACATACCTGTCCTCCGCTCCCTCGCTCACGTTTCGCGTTATCCTTTAACTCGCGAGTGGAAAACGAATCTCGCGTGCACCGAAACGGAAAGTAAAAGTTGATTGGCTGCGCGATGCAAGTGGCAGAGCGGCGGCGGCGACCTTCGCGAAGACGACGCTCGGTGCGCGTGAGAAATCAATTAACCCGATGAATATATATTGGCTATTAGACAGTGGGCGTCTGGTGGTGCATGGTCGCGCTCACGCGCGCGCGCGCGTTAATAATGTATGACATGTTCTTGCAGTATTGCTCGAGGCGAGCGGCAATCATTTCGAGGCACTCGACCGCCGCCGCTAATGGGATGCACCCCTCGAGACTTTACCATTGTTGTCCCATAGGTGCGTGTATCTTCCCTGACCTTCGACATGGGTTTCTACACTAGGCCCCAGATTTTCCACCCCGCCCCCTCGTAAAACTTTGATCCTGTGATTACGTACGAGGCGAGAACGAGGAAAGTTGCGAGAAAGCTGGAAGAGGGTTTTCTCCCTTTCTACGGGGTTCGAGTAACCCCCTACTCGCGGCTGCTAAATGCTTCTCGAAGGAATTAAACGCGATTTACCGAGTGACACGATTCTCCGTCCTTCCACCAGAGATTTATTTCGTTTCTGCTCCGCTATCGAGGGAGAGGAATTTCTGGTAAAGGGGTGTGGATCGTCCGTGGAAAGGTTAAATGTTATTCAGAGCGTTCCTTCGAGCGGAAGACGATGCATAAATATCGGGGCTGTTATCTGGTTCGAATTTTTTCGCCGTTCCACACGTGAAATGAGAAGAGAAGATTTCTGGTGGCGGAGGAAGGAATTCTCGCAGCGAGGGGAAATTTTGTTCGATTAGATAGCGGAACGGTAGTCCCTGGAGGACAACTCGTTCCCCCGTAACGGGGGAGAGAAAAGTGGAATGCCCTGTAAGGCATCGACGAAGTAACTTATCTGCATTCGTTTGTGTTCTTGACGTTACGAGGACCGCACTCGTAAAAGGCACAGCGGAGTGCTATTTTATGGCAGGTTAAATATGGTTGTCATCCGGATGATAACTCAAACATTTCTCGGTGTCGTGAAACTGTCAACTGCCCGGATATCTGTGCCGTTCACTCGTCACTATCTGCTCCTTTCGTTTGTGCGGGGGAAAAAGAAAAGGAAAATGACGAACCCTTCCGTTCGGACGAACAAAAGAATTTTCAATTTACCGTAGATATGTACATCGTGTAGGTGCTTATTGTGTGTTTTAAGACTCGTCGTCCACGCAGGAAGTGGACATTTGTCGGGAAACGTAAGTAAAAGCTTTTCTCTATTTTCTATTAAAACACCGTCGATTTTTCTTGTAACGAACGAGAAATTGGTCTAATTCACAAATGTGTCAGATGTCGGCGAACTCTAGAAATTATTTCTGTCACTTCGATATTCGAAGGTTTCCGATAAATTACCGTCTACCGTTCGGTGCATCGGATACCAAACCATTCCATTCGCGAGTACAGCGTTAAATCTTCACGCTCAATCTCTATTTCCTCCTAATCTCCTTTTCACCTGTACCCAAAAATAAAGAGAACCGTTTGAAGAAAAGGATTCCCGGTGGTCGCTGGAACTTTGACGAATTACGAGGGAAGAGAACGAACGTGGCGCATTAAACGCACTCGGATCATAGAAACGAATCCCAAGGCGATGCTTTCTCTCCCTCTCTCTCCTTTTCTCTCTTAACCTTTCGATACGAGGAATTCCGAGTATTTCATTTCCCTTATCGTTCCCTTTTTATTATCTTCCTGGCCGTGGCGTGGATACCAAAAAGGTATCGTAAGACTGAAATCTGCCCGAGTTCCCTACTATCTCGGACCCCTTCCTCGAGCGTGTTCTAACCCAATCGCGAGGCGCAACCTAAGGTTTCCCAAGTTCCATTACAGCCAACGAAGGATGGACCAATAGACGAATGGACAGCTTAGCGGTTCCGTTATCTGGGAGAAGGGTTTTAGAGCCTAATCTGGGTTCTACGAGGATACGCCGTGTCACAGCTTCGCTCTGTTGCTCCTCTGTTACACACACACACGAATACACACACATCTACGTAGTGTATGGACGCAGGTACGAAGATAGCCAGGTATATCCTTAGGTCCTGCCTTCCAGGACGCATTTGTCACTCTCGAACTGACACCGCCGAGACAATGCGAGATTACCGGCGAATACAACCGTCCTGTTCGAGTTCGATACGTCGTCCTGCGGAGATGTGTAATTCTGGATCGCATTATCGCCACGTAAGAAAATGCACGAAATGTACATTCCTCTTCTTACCGCGAAGTGTAACACGTGTTCGACTCGATAGGGCTTAAGTGCGAAACTTTTGTAACCCTTTTCTCTTCTTCTGTGCAGTAACACCGCGATGGGTTTGAAAGTTTCACGAAACAGTTTCTTAAGTCTCTGAGCTGAACTCTCGGGTAAACAGAGCACATTCACCGTGGTTCAGCGCTAATGCTACGCGATCATAATTAGAACATCCTATGCTCTCTAATTCTCTAATGCGTTACCATTTCCCTTCAATTTTGTTCTACCTTTCTTCCGACGTTTTCTCGTAATTAATCAAACGCTCCTTTCATCGAGCTTATTCCCTTTCTCTTCGTCGAGCACAAGAAGCTTCGTCCAAAGAAACAAACGCGTTTCGATCCCCCATTCGTGTAAGAGCGGCTGGACGAAAAGCTACCCGACGAAATCGTTCCCGATACAATCGGCGATAGCTGTGAGTGGTGCTGTCGGCTGAAACGGGGGGGGATAAAACAAGCTGTCTCCCCGTTTTCCGGCCACGTCGAAAGGAAACCGCGCACCTAATCGAAAACAATGGGTTTCCATGGTTCGATCCGTTCCGTAGAGCGAGGAGGGATCGGTGTGCTCCCTGATTAATTTCGCCTATCCGCGTCGCTGTGTGCGTAATCCGCCTAGTCACGGAAGTCCATTCGACTCCACCCTGACGTTCGACGGCTCGATGACGAGAGCATAATAACCTAAATCGCGAAGGGGATGAACACGCCACGCGAGCAAACGCCCTCCTCCCTTCTATTTCTCTCTTTGCCGGGGCAACGGAGATTCTTGAAAAATAGGCTGCTCGATTTTTCCACGAAGTAAGGAGGTTGTCGATTGGCAAGGACAAAGGAAGATTTTTCCCGTTTCCAGTTTGAAAGAGGGACACACACACACACACACACACACACACGTATATACAAGAGGGTGAAAGTAAGGGATAGTCCATTGGTTGATGGAACCGCAAGGACAAACGTCGTCGAGGGTTCTCTGGCCAAAGGATAATTCCTTGAAATCCTCTTCCTTCTCTCTCGAGAAGAAGAAGAAGAATGTATCTACTGATACGTTTCTTAGGAAGAAAATAAAGACAGAGAGAGAGAGAGGGATGGGGAATGGTAACGACGACAGGACATCTTTAAACAGCCGTCGAGTCTCGAACTTTTTCAATAGGGAGCGGCTCTTTTCCTCTCTCAGTAGCCCCGACAAATCAGTCCTCTCGCCACTGTCCCATGCTTTACGTACTAGTCGTAACGATGCCTTGTTAATAATCTTGGACGATATCCCTGGTAGGCAAGAGGGGTAGCTTGAGTGCATCCGTGGCATTGTGAACGCGGTCGGAACCCCCCGCGAATTTTAAAATATTTAAGTAGACGTCGTCGTCGACGACGACGATGTTGCGCCCCTGGCGTAGTGGACACACTCTGTCTGTCCTCCTTTCTCCGGCCACATTTCCACCGTTCCCCCTTTGTACGTTTTTCTCCCTTTCTTTCGTCCTATCGTCCCGCTTAGCCGAAAGAGGGGTCGGTAAATCTGATAAGGACTCTCTGATCCTTACCACGATGATGCTGGCCGCCGGCTACGAGGATCAGAGCTCGGCTGGCTCCTCTTTCTCTACGGTGTTCGAGCACTGCCCCTTCGTCCATCGCCCTCTACTCTCCACCTTTCGGCCTAGTCATCGTCTGCCGCCGTTAAATTTTTATTGAATTAGAGGTTCGAACAGTTGTGATGGATACAGAGAGAGAGAGAGAGTGATTAGGTGTTGGAGATTGTTTCATCGAATACGATACGCTTTTCTTTCCGGCCACGATCGAGACTAGATGACAGCGATGATCAGCGTTTTCAGCTGGAATGTTGTTATACTACTCGGTTCTTTCGGTTCATGGTCCAACTCTTTTAGAGGTTCGAACATTCGTGCTCGATACCGAGAGAGAGAGAGAGAGAGAGAGAGAGGGAGAGTGATTAGGTGTTGGAGATTGTTTCACCGAATACGATACGCTTTTCCTTTCGATCACGATCGAGACTAAATGACACTGATAGCAGTGATAATCGCCGTTTTAACCCTTTCGATACCGCTATGTCGTTCGCGAATATGCTTCCGCTCTACGGATACTCTCGTCGTAAATAAGGTTCGACTGTACGGATCAGTTATCCAGTGATTCTCAATCGAGATAGCGGGAAAACCAAAAGGTATTTTACTCGTTATTTGAAGATAAATCCAAATTACTCCCAAAGCGAACTATATTTTCTGCGGTGAAGTGAAACGTTACCACGAAAAATTCAACATCCAGACTCCCAAAAAATGCAATTCGATCTATATTCATCCCCGTTCACCTTACGAATTATTTGAGTAGTAGGATTCGCCTTCAACTGTCGAGAAAAATACCGTTCAACTTTTACCGCTGTGTCAATTACAAACATAGATACTACGGTTAAATTTCACCCGAATTTTAACAACTCAATACTTGAGGACAGATGTTTGTAATTCAATTGTTTCCAGTTTTTCCGACAGAACGAGACGTCGTATTTGTGAAAGAACGGTTCGATTACGCATCTACACGTAATTACCGTAAAAAGTTACAATTTCCTATTCGTAGAAATCAATTAATCAACACCGGATCCCGTGAATTTTCACCGAAATATCGTTAATTTCGCGTTCAAATACGTTGCAATTATTCCGCGAGCAATTCAATATTCATTTTAATCCATTTACATCCGTATCATTCTACGTATTTGCATAAGCAAGCACGGTGAGTAAATGCCGCTGTAAAAAAGAAAAATCTATTATATATACGAACGTTTAAAATTCTTTCTGCAATTGTTCGAACTCATTAGCATCCGATTGGAATCGGGTTAAAAATACACGTCGAACGAAAGCATCGAGTATTTATACTTTGTTTCACCGTCCATTAAATCTATTTTAATTATCTCGATTTTCCAGCGCCAGGGTTGGTCGTTAATTAATTAACCAATTAGTTCGATTAACCGGCATCGCGCGATACGATCATCCTTAAATTTTTCACCCGATACATCTGTTTCGCGTGAAACAGAACTGGCTGAACCACGGGATTAATCGAAGTCGGTTTCGTGGATACCTTAGAATTTCCCAGTTATAACGGTAACTCCGGGTGGAACTTGGTTCGCGTAGAAACGCGATAGAACGCGTCGCGTACGGTAGTCGATGGGTGGAAATTAATTACCAGTTACCCTCGAATCCGGTTCCTTGATCCGTCCGTTTAACTTACGACGCCGGTGCTCGTGAAAAGAGTCTGTTTAATTGTTGCCGGGAAACCTAGCGCGTGGCAGCGAGCTTTTCCAAGCGTGTAAAACGAAAGCAATTAGGAACGGAGGACGTAAGGCTTCCATGAAGACTTGGCGGTGTCGCTTAGGGAAAATTAATTGCCTGATTTTCTTCGAAATATATTGTGTATGCACGGTGGCTCGTCGGTAACTTTGCGTGATTTACCATTTTCACGGAATTTCGCTTTTGTTGTTAAGAACTGTTACCAGACGCGGCGATGGAATAGGATTTTCGGAGAATCACGGTGAGACGTTCGGCTTAAATTGAAATAGAGCATTTTTATTGAAGGAACAGTTGTGTAATGGGAAATTATATTTTGCAAGTGAGTTAAGTGGATTTTGTTTTGACTTTGAGATGGTGCATCGTCTATCGACATAACCATGGAATAAATAAATGGAACGATAGAGTCAATCTGTATGTTGGAGTTTGATTAATTCAATTTCATTCTTTTTTAAAGTCAATTATACCGTTTTACTGAATTTTCTCTGCTTTCAGAGCTATAGGGGCCTACCTATGTAGCAAAGATTTAACCCTTTGTAGGTGGAGGACTGTAATTAGGTCGCTACTTCACTGTTTTTTTCAAACTAAATTATATCAAAATTTCATTTTCGTCAAATATACGAGCTCGTGATCACTCCAACAACTTTTATTGCTTAAAATTATACATTTATTGGTCGCGTTCATAGTGTTTTGTGAGCGCATGTACACTGCCGGCCCAAAGTTTGGAATCACCGCGCATTGCAAGTTACACAAAAATGTCCAGAAAAAGTCAGCAGCTTTAAGTACCTTTTAGCGAATTTTGTATCATTGAAATCAATCGATACGAGATAAATTGCTATTTATCTCCACAATATCAATATCAAGTCTATAAAAAATTAGCCGCAGATTCGGTACTGATGCAAATTGGGAGGTGATTCCAAACTTTTGGCCGGTAGTGTATGAGTCTATCGTTCTCAAAGGGTTAACATCTCATTCGAACCCGAGTATCCCACAATATCCCTCTAAAAATCGTCGCATTCTATCGCCGCACCCGTTGTACATACTTCCGATGTTTAACCTTTTCATGCGAACAGAGACACGTGTCCAGCTAAAATACGCTCGAACCGTATTCCTCGGACACTTACAGGTCGTAAAACAGTTTCGCTACGTTCACACAGTCGTCAACATCATATTGACACAGAATCTTCAACGTCGATCCGGTGAAGTCATCCGCTAGGCACTCGTACACGCTCACGAGGTCGTTCCACGGGATTCGTAATGACACGAGCGGTAGAAGCGAGAGCATTCGCGGTGGTTGAACGTTAATTCGAAACCGTGCCGCTCGTTTAAGCGTCCACGAACTCCGACCCGGGCCGGTTCGTTAGTAATTTTCCCTCGCGATCCCATTTCAAGACCTGTTCCGCGCCGGAGCGATTTATCGAGGACAACGGTGTCGCGTGATTATTCCCGTGGATCGGCCAACGGAGAGCGATTCCTCGTACGAGGACGACAATGACGACGAACGGCCAGAAGAAGAGCGAGAAGAAACAGAGGTTCCTACTGTGGTAAAAATATTTTACACGTGACAGCTAGTAGATACGTGTATATATGTACGTACGTAGGGATACGTACATGTGTGTAAATACGCTAGTATTATACACTTATACGTTGGCCAGCAGGTAGGTCTTCCTGTACAACTCTCCAACTGGTTTGAAACGTTCACGATTATGAGCGTAAAATACTGGTGGAACGGTGTAACTACAGGTTCCCTAGGATCTTTCTGGTGTCTGTCGCGGTTTCTCTCGTTCCACCTCTGTTTTTCGTTCAAGAAACTACTTAAACAGCATTGATATCGCTTCACTGTCTCCACAGCTGGGCAATCGCTCTTTTTGCATAACTTCCCACGCTTCCCGCGACCGTGGCCGGCCAAACCAGCTGCCTTCGGAGTCCAGTTAGCCCGAGTTATTTAGCGCTCCGTTAATATCGTCCGCTTGTGCAACGACCGAGAGCGGTTTACTTTTCGGGGTAAGTCGGTGTTCAGATGGAAATGATTTTGGTGTGAGGATGAATGTATGGGGAATTGGGTATGTGGATGAGTTTTTGAAGAATAGAAGTTCGGAAGTGTATGGTGATGGGCTGGGAAACAATCGAATCTTTTGAGAGATCTTTTATTGGAAATGATTTGTTCTTCAAAGTGCTTCGAATTGCGGAGGATTGAGGGAAGTTAGTGTGATTTAATCGAGGTGTTAATTGCACTTGTGGGGAATGCATTTAAAAATTAAAAAATTTCAAATATTCCAAATTTCAAATATGCCAAATTTCAAATATTCTAAATTTCAAATATGCCAAATTTCAAATATGCCAAATCTCAAATATTTCAAAACACAAATATTCCAAATTTCAAATATGCCAAATTTCAAATATTCTAAATTTCAAATATGCCAAATTTCAAATATGCCAAATCTCAAATATTTCAAAACACAAATATTCCAAATTTCAAATATGCCAAATTTCAAATATTCTAAATTTCAAATATGCCAAATTTCAAATATTCCAAATCTCAAATGTTCCAGATTTCAAATACTCCAAATTTCAAATTCTCAAAATTTCAAACGTTCAAGCACTCAGAAATTCGAATTCACAAAAATTGAGATATTTATTATGATAAATTACCACTTTACGGCAGATTGAAAATGTCAAGGATACTTTCAATCCACCTTCCAAGCACGTAGGCTCCATAAATTTCAACCATCATCACCTCTCAGCAATTTCCGCGCGTCTCGGATCGGCTACGGCCGTTTCCACGAAACCCTCCCAGGAAAATCCAGGCACACCTCGCGCCTCGCTGCAGGTGTTAATTTCTCGCGTACTGGAAAAAGCAGGCGAATGTCTGAGAAGCCGGTTCGCCAGACACGAGCCGAACGCGTGGGTGCGGCCATATTTGCACAGCGCTAATTTCGCGTAATGAAGATCATACGCGAACAAACGATCCGGAATAGCTCGGGGCGCGGGAACGTTTGTTCAGCGGCGTTGCGAAGAAAGAACGAAAGAAAGGGGAGAGAAACGAGTGAAAAGAAAAAAACCGAAAAAAAAAAGAAGAAACGAACAGACGTCCGTGAAACACGCGCGATCCTGCTCTCGAGGCGTAATTTTCGCGTGTGAAAAAGCGTGAAATCGTCTGGCCGCCTCGAGTCTAGGAATTGAGTGATCACCGGCCTCGCGAACAAACGGCCGATTTGCATACTCGCGTTCTAAGGATTTTCGAACTCTCGTCCTACGCGTGTTTCGCGTCTGCAGGCTGCAATTAGGCGTTTGGTAGCATCTACTTTGGTGAATCATCGTGAAACTGATTCATGAAGTAGTATCAAAGTAGCGAGGGATTCAATAAGAGTTGTAGAATGATCATTGCTGCGAGTGAAATGTTACCGTTCCTCGGATTCAAAGGTACAATCTGCCAGGTAGTTAATAGATAAAGCTGTTCGAATTCTCTGTTAGCTGGTATCTCAGTTATGGAATCGTAAATGTCAGTTGCATATGGAATTTCCATATTATTACAGTTGGCTGTTTGCCTTTCAATTATACTTCTGTAAATTGAATTTGGCGAGTAAGTAAGAATCGATGCTTCCTGTGTCGCAAAATACTTTGCATCTCTGTTTAGCAATTATAATTCTGCAATATCTACTCCCTAATTGACAACAATAATTACATCCTATTTACTATTTACATCACACTCAGATCGAGAATTAAAATTGATCACAAGTAAGCAGCACTAATCTATCTTAACCCTTTCGCTGCGGCAGATTTTGTTAGATTTATCAGTCAGTTAGATATAACAAAAATGAATCTAACGCCTTACTAGGAAGTATATATTACTTTTGTATACGTTCGGAGAAATCCGTTTTAGTCTTACCACCTCTGTTTAGTAAAGATCTAAATGTTTATGATACGCGGCAAAAGGCCCATCGGTCCCAAGCGGGGTCGTAGGCAATATTAGGGCGTTGCGTAGGAGCAATTCTCAGTCCGTATACAGTGCTCTTACCATCAAGTAGAAAAGCGAACCTTCATTGTGTCAAAATAAGGATTATTAATTATTTAACAACCAATAACTCCCATAATCCAATAGATTTTAACGCGTAACGTGGGTGACTGACGGTATATTTTTAACCACGGCTGCGAAATTTCTTATTTAGGCCGCATTGTTTTGAAATTTGTTTCGTTAAATTAAGGTGGAAATACTTGAAAGATCAAATTAAGGATTAAATTAGACTAGAAGTGCGCCAAAATGCGCGAACTGTACAGTGTGAGTGAATAAAAAAGTAACGAAAGGGTTGACTAATATATCTAGCGTTACAAATTCAAATAATTTCATATTACCTTACATCAATTTCATCCAAGTTTCCCCTAAACACAAATTTCATTCCGAACTACCTAGAATCCAAAAAGGCAAAATTTATGCTACCCCAAACGACCCAAGTTAACCCCTCTAAAAAAAGGTCACAGCGAAACGAAGCGGAAAGTCAAACAGCGGCAACTTCCAACGAAGGAAACACAAGCACCGTCCAACGTTTCCGTTGCTCGCGCCATTGCTCGTCCGATTTACAAGCGGAAAAAGCGCACGTAGGATTCCCCGTGGGACGGTGAGAAACGCCTTCGGAAAGTTTACGCGGGAAACGTGTAGGAAATTTGCTCGGACGGGACGCGGAAAAGGGGGAAACTCGTTGAAATGGGTCAAAGCGGATTCAGCGTGAACCCACCTGTTGCCCCGTTCATCTTCGTGCATGCACACGTATACACAAAGGTACACGTTCCTACGTCCGTGTGTACACAGAGGCAGCGCAGCGAGACGTGAAAGTGGCGGAGGTGAATGGTCGGAACGTGTGCGGCTAGACCAGCTCGGATTGCCATCGATCGAACTCTTTCTCCCCATTTCGAGAGCTACAGGTGCACCGACTACTGTCACACGCTGGAACCCGCGTCAACCGCCATTGTGTCGGATGCTTCGAGCGAAATGCACCGAAACACGATTCGGAACTTGACTGACACAGTGTGTGCACAGTGTCGCGTGATCCTGGTGATTACCGTCGAGTTGTCGGAGACAAGGGAATCGACTAATGCCGCCGGAGGAACGCGCGATGGGAAAATGGTATTTTCATGCGGGACTGTGGATCTTCGAGTCGAGTTTATGACAGGAACAGTTAGGGTAGGTATTTGTGGATTTTTTCGGGAGAATCGAGGAACTTGGAAACTTTGTTCCCAGCTTTTTGCCGGTTCTTTCACGTGTCTCTAACGGCTTGCTGCTTCGTAACGAGCGTAATAAACGCGCGATATGATTGTTGGAGTTGTGTGCTTGGTTCTGAGGATTACGGTTTCTAACAAGGGATATTAGGTTGATGCAGAGTTCTGAGGAAATTTTGTGTGTAGGTGGAGAATTTGGGAATGTTGGATAGGTATTTTATTTTTGGATGATGATTTTCGTTTTTGGGGGTGAAATTGCTTTTCGAAGTTGGAGGTTGAAGAAGTGTTTGTTAGGGTAATTGGAAAATGGTTTGAGATAGAGGGAAACGTTCTCTGGTGAACGAAATTTGGGCAAGATTTGAATTTTCGGAGATCTCGTATGGGTAAACGATTTGAGACAGAGAAAAGGGTTAAATACGAATTTTCTCTGGCGAACGAAATTTGGGCAAGATTGCAAAAATTTGAATTTTTGCAGACATGTCATATTGGAAAAGT
>NW_017100200.1:1856214-1869665 GCF_001263275.1 Habropoda laboriosa | reverse complement strand
TTAGACGTAGAAATAAATGAGACCACGCAAATAGGACAAATCTTCAACATCGTATAAAAAAAAAACTTTGAATTTTCGACTTATTCTTTCATGAACATGTACACTTTTAAATATTGCACTACCAATTCGAAGACTCTCTATATATCCTCGCAAGTTCAAACCCTTAAAAAGATTTCAACGTCCTTACACAAAGAATATCAGCCGCATCGTCGCATAAATTCTCTCTATCGACTAATTCTTTCATTCCTGTACATTCGAACCGCAGAACGAATATTAGCCGCATCACCGTACAAATTCCCTTGGTTTGACCATATAAACCATCCCACACCGATTACAACTTTCACCACTACTCCCGCAAAAGGGAAGTAAACGAACTGCGCCGTACCAAAGTACACACCGGCTTGCAATTAGAATTCCCGCGGAGTCGGCATGCGGCGCGGCGGAAAGCACGCGAAAGCGGTGAAAAATCCTGCGGCGTAGACCGTTTCTCTCGTCACGTCCGCTTAAGCGACGGATTCCTCGACACGGTGCACGCATTATCACCGGCGGAATCTGGCCGGTGGGACCCCCTGGGCAATCGCGCGCAACAAATACACCTCTAACCCTTCTGTCTATGTACGTACATACATGCGTGCATAGGTAGGAGCTAGGCTGTTGGTCGTTGCATCGAACGAGGCATCGACGCGAACGCCCGTAATTCAGCCCGTTAGCCGAGCAAGAGAAAAGAACAGAGGACTATTAGTTCCATGGGAGCATTTCAATTCCGCCAGATCGGGTCGGTTGCTTCTCGTAGCGAACAGAGCGAGAGGAGAGCGCCTTTCTTGGCCTGTAAACATGCATCACCGAGCTACTACGCAGGTATACTCGTGGACCTTCTTCGTGTTACTCGCGTCTGCCTTCGGCCGTTTCTCGATCGACGATGCCTCCTGTGTCGTCGTCGTTGTCGTCGTAGTCTCTTCTTTAAAGAGGGAGACAGAGAGAAGAGCCATGCTATTCCGCTAATTACTGAATAACTCTTGGCTCTCCCCGCTCCTCTTGGTCGAACGGTGGGGCTGCTTTGGAGTGTCGCGCGGCAAAGATCGACGTCCGTTGCCTCGATTGTCCTTTTACCGGTCTTTTATCGATCGCATCGATCGTATCGTCGCGCGCGTCCTATCGCGCCGGGATCGTGAATCTCGCGGGTTGCCTGGTTCTGTCCCGACAGAGCTATTGCCCTATCCAGAGGCAAGAATGGATAGAGACCGCGGCGGCGTCGGCGACGGCGGCGGAACGTTTAGTACCCATGGCCGTTGCTCGCGGGTAATTAAATCATGCCAAGCTCGTTCAATGAACGTCGGCGTTTCAGATCCTCCCGCTCGGCGTCTCGACGTTCGCGACGTCTGACTGACGTCGCCCTGTCGCGAGCCGATTGTAGGTGGCCACTCGCGTGGGTGTGACGAACTGCTACGATCCTCCTTTGGCTCTTCATTGCTGACGCGGATATGTTCCGACATTGAGTGAAGGGATCGCTCGGAATGGAGGAAGTGTGCGGTGAACATGGTGTTGCTTTCGGAACAGTTGTAGAAAATGTTCGTTTAAGTGTGGTGTTTAGTTTTTTGCACTCTGAGAACATTTAGGTACGACTGATTAGTAATTTCGGCACACTTTTGCGGTGGAATTTTTGAAAGAGAAGATTCACATTTTGAAGTTCTTCATGATATGGTACCTGTAGGAGCAATCTCCCAATTTTGGGTTGCGATGGAAATTACGAAATTTTGTACTTTTAAGAAACAAAATATTCTTTCGACGGTCTTCAAAAATAAAAGAATCGTACACAACGAAGAGGCCTACTTTAATAAAACCTCTGAATTAATAAAAAACGATCGATTTGCAATTTCAGCGCACTTTTGCAGTGAAATTTTGGAATAGATAAAATATAAATAAAACATGAATTTTTCATTTTGAAGTTCTCTATGATATAGTACCTGTAGAAACAATCTCTCAATTTTGGATTGTGATGCAAATCACAAAATTTTATAAAACATTCTTTCCATGCTCTTAAAAAATAAAAAGAAAGTCTTACACGACCGAGAAACCCGCTTCAATAAATCCTCGAAATTAATAAAAAATTGAATTCGGTAAAACTAGGGAAATACCACGGACACATGTCCCTGATAAGAACCAGCTCCACACTTACACGTCGTATATCTCTCCAAGCACCAAGCACAGCTAGATAATGCTTCCTCGTCCAAAAACTTTACACCTTCTCGAGTCAAACGCATAAACCGCGAGAGCCACGAAACCTGCCTCGAGAACCGTGCCGTGCCACTTCGGAGCACTTATCGCAGCCGGTCGTATCGGCATGGTCCACGCGTTACAAAGTATCCAAGCGTGACGAATCCGCGAGTCACTCGTACCGCTGTCTCTATCTTACACCTCCGGCCGTGTAATCGCGTGTCATTTATCGTCGGTGAAAATATGACGTACGCCGAGGCGGGAACGCGTTCCCGAGGCCGAAAATCTCGCGGTAACGAGACACGCTTGGAACCACGGAAGGGGCCACGGGAGTAATTAGCGGTAATTAACGACGCTGCCCGGGCAAGATACGACGGTTTTAATTACTCCGCGAAAGGCAGCGCTCGCGTTTCCTTTTCTTTCGTGGTCTGACCCGCGCCGATACCGGCCCGAAAGAATTAAGTGGCCGCCGTTGCGGAGTCGATCTCCCCGGGACCGCAACGACTTTCGACGTGTGCCGTGCCCGAAGACCCTCATTAATGGCGGCCGTGTAATTTGCGTGGATGACTTTGGCCCCGTGGCTCTCTCCTCGTCGCTTGCAACAGCCGCACTTCCTGACACCCACGCCATACTCTTGGTCCACGTCCGATGTGACACGCGACCGCGCGGCGATTAGTACACGTCCGTCCTTCGTGAACCTTCGGAAATATGTTCCATTTCGATTTGAAAGGTAGTTTCCGCGTTGCGTGGAGTTCGAACGTGCGGCGACCAGTGGGTTCTTCGTTGTTTTCGAGAGTTTGGCGAACTGGTGGTTCTGGTTTGAAGCGTTTTATTCTTGTTTTTGGTACCTTTTGGAGGAAGTGTGAGAGGAAGTTCTGAATTGTTGTTGAATTTGTGCAGAGTGTAATGTAGGGTGTTTGAGAAAAATGGTGAGATTTATGGGGAAGTAACTTTTTTAGAGAAATAGAACTATCTATTTTGTATTTTGTCTTTAACCTTTGGAATTAACACTTTACCGACCGGTAGCCTATTAATCGGCTTTTTGCCGCCAACGCTTACCGACCGGTAGCCTATTAATCCACTTTTTTTTCGCCGACGCTTACCGACCGATTGCCTATTAACCGGTCAAAGTTTGACTTAACATTTCTACAGGTATAAGAAAAAGCGCGTATATTCCCGCGCAATAGCCCAGAGTCTAAACAGAGCCGGTGTCACCGATGTATCTGTGGCCGAGTGACCGGTCGAAAGTGCGTAGAATGTTCAACCACTACCGGTCGGTAAAGTGTTAAGATTCTTTTTCGATACCTATGTATTTAAGCATAAGCTATTTACTCTTTTAGTGCTGTTAGGTAAGAAAAATTACATCTGACAGTCCCCAGTTTTATAAATTAAAACGAAAGTTAGAATTAAAATTAACCTTTGCTACTAATATAACCAGAATCTGTGCTACAACTCTGACTCAGTATAAAGCAAGAGGATAGAGAGTCTTCATTTATTCAGCATATTACTTTTTTAAGGTAACTCCTTAGTGTTATCAGTATCTCTAGGTACATCGAAATTTATGATTCTTAAATTTTTATACGATACTTATAATTTGAACTTGTTTGTTATAACGAAACACAGGCGAAAGAAAAACACAATTACTAGCGTATCGCAGTCAGAATATCAGCAACTTTATTACTATTTTCTTCACACACTACCTCAGGATTAACGATCTCGCTGTCTCCTCTTTTTATAACATCTATAAACTAAGAAAAAAGAAATATACAAAATACAACTACGATCCCTCTACATCGAATAATATGTAACGCAAGGGTTATAATCTGGGTGAAGCGCGTGTCGTCTTTCCCTTCATCGACGCTGAGCAAGACAATCTTCCCATCGGGGGAAACAAACGACGATCGGGCCTAGTTTTTCGCGCCAAATAATCCTCCCAGCGCCATCCATGACCTGTTACCCAATCAATAGATGGCACAAGGAGGAATCACGCTCCTCATACTTTACATACTGTTTTACCGTATACTCCGCTACAAGTACATACAACAACCACATCTCTTGCCGCTATATTAACTTAACTCGCCTCTACATCGTTCTCATATAGATCTCATATAGATCTCACTCCTTTCCAACACAGGAGTTAAATGACTTCGCGACTCCAATTAAAAACAATATTTCATATCAGTCAAAATCCGACCACCTATTTCGACAGCCGCTACTCATCCCCCCATCGGACCCCATTAATTCCCAGTTATATACCTTCGAATCGCATTAATCGATTGATCGGTGGTCCCGTGACGCGGCTAGGGGGCCCAGGATCGTGGCACGTCGCTGGACGTGGTGGAAAATTCTCAATTATAATTAACAGCGGGAGGAACGGTCGATCAGCGTGGCCGATGATAAATCACCTCTCGTACCATGCCCGTCCACGAAATTCGCAGCGAGCCTTGTACTCGACGAAGAGAGCAACACAGACAGAACGAAAGAGAGAAAGAGAGTTGGGCCCTTTAATACCGTTAGTATAACGAGAGAGGATCGGTTATCAGGCTCCGATCGGCCAATACTGCCGGGAATAAATGAAGAGGCGAAGATCCGAGGCGAAATCATTACAGTAACGAGACATTAACCAGATAACAGTCGCCGGCCTTCGGCTCCTATCTATCTGAAGCGCAGCCACCGACACCGACACGCGGTTTTACACACGATACACGCCTCTCCCTCCCCTCACCCTCTCGATCCTTCTTCGAGGATGGAATTCGCGTTATTAAAATACGCCTCTTCACGGTGGCTCTCTTCGCTGGCAACGCGTAAAAAAATCCTCCGCCAATCTACGCGCTCGAGAATGCCTCTCTCTCCGTGGACCGCGATGTTTATTACCGATACCCGCTTTTCGGTAATTTCGTCGCCGATGACGTCGTCGCGTCGCACCGTCCTCTCCATCTCGCGACCATTTTTTCACCACCTTTTCCCCCCAGCGTTCTCATCGGTATCGACGCTGAAGAATGTAGAATTTTTACCGGACAAGCGTCGTCTCTCTTGGAAGCCTTGTTTCAATTTGTCAAGCGGAATTATGAAACTGGTTATCGATCGAACGTTTTTTCTTTTCTCTCTCTCTCTCTGGAGAATCAGGTGAGAAACGACGATTACATTATGGATAAAACGTTGTTGTTTAAAGTGGAAACTCTTGTTACGTAGATTTATCATCGTATTTTACACAAGTCTTACAGTTATTCACTTGTATCGCGTTGAAATAACACGAATTACCGTGTTACCAGAAAAAACGCCGGAACATGTTAATCGACGGCGAGAGGACACGAAGTGGTTCTCCTGAATCTTCGAAAACTAGTTTTCGAATCGTCTGAAGAATCACCCGAAAAAACAGTTTCAAAGAAAAAAAAGAACGAAACCTCTATCCATCCGTGATTCCGTTAATAACTTCATTCCGTCGCGATTTCGAGATGTAGAAACCCGCGCGCGTCCCGTAGACGATGGCGGCCACCTGTTACGCGAAGCTTCTCGCGCAGTGCCACGTAATTGCGAGGCCGATACCTGGCCGGGTCTGAAGGCCCCCCGATCTCTCTTTCTACCGTTGCCGTGACTTTTCAGCGACCCGGACACCCGTACCGTTGGTTTATCACCAATTTACAGAGGTGTTTTAAGAGCGGTACGCGACCGGATCGAAGGGCGAGGGGGCGACGGCGGAAGGGTCAGGTAGGTGATCTTGTTTGCTAATGGCGTACTCGTGTTCGAATGTAGTTGCTCCGCTATGTCCATACGTCTTCTGATTAAGATTAAAGAAACCGCGTATCTCGTCGAAGCCGCGCGCTTAATGTATTCACGCGGTCGTGTAAAAGTTAAGAGTCGCCCGGGGCACGATAGAGCTCACGAAACCCTTTCGTTTCTCTCCCCCTTTTTGGTTGTCGCTCGCCATATTCGGATATCGATCTAATGCAATTACCACTCGAGAGCTACCGGCGGCTACGTGCCTTCCTATCGCGCTTATTTTTTCCCCCAATCTTTCTCTTCTTCTTGTTTTTTCACCCTTTCTTGCTTTCGTTTGTCGTTCTCTTCCGCTGTTTTTTTTTTCTTCCTTTCTTTCGGTTGTACGTATATATGTGGTAAAAGTAGGAGCGGGGCGCGTTTCGTAACAGCTTGTCGATACGAGTCGACCGCGAGAAATTCAACGCTCGAGCATCGATGCAATCTCTGGAGCACTCCGACCAACCGGGAGATCTTCACGTCCAGGGATTATTTCAGTACGCGTCGACGTGCACGGCCCGCTCGAGTGCCAGCAGCCACTAACGAAGCTTTTGTTTTGAAAAACCGATTGAAAATAGAGTGTTGCGGATCGATAAAATGTGAGGTCTGCGAGAGATGAGGAAAGCTGCTTTAATTGTCACGTGTGACTTGTGCTCGAGCTTCTGGGAATTGTCGGACGTGGTTTTGGACGGTGTGTGAAGGTGTAGTAATTACTGGGAATTTTAACGATTCGATTGACTCTTTTACAAATTCCTCGAGACTTGTGTATTTCATTTTTTTTAGGAATTTTCAATTAGAATCTCATTTTCTGTGCGCAACGGTGTTTCTTGTAATTATCAATATCTTCTAAATGAAAAATTGACGAATATGTAATAAGTGGTCTGTGTAATTTTTACTAGCGAACTTAATTTTTCAAGCTTCGGGAATAAAAATTAGGGAATGTCTAATAAATGGTTAATAAATAATTAGTAATTGTTTAAATTTTCTAAAAAAGTCTCCAAATCTGTTGTGAGATGCATGAAACCTCGCAACGTGAACTAACCCAAGAAAGCGGTATCAGCGAGCAATCTCCTTTCCAATTTCCTCCCAGGATCCAACGAACCGCCACAATATTCAGCAACACGTGAAAGCAGAAAAAGTCAAGATCCCCTTTGAAATTCCCATAATCAATTCTCATCGAGCGAACACGACGACAGATTCCATAGTCGACCATTTTCCCCGATCAAACGCGAACCAACAGAATTAAATCGCGAAATGAAAGGAGCTGAACTTTTCCTACTCCACTTTTCCGCATCGCTGTATTCCTTGAATTCGCCCTCCTCCCCCCAAGAGAATTACTCATCGAGCGTCGATGTCGCGTAGCCAGGCTGGCTATAATAGAGAAAAAAGGGGGTGCGAATAACGAAGCGGAGAAATAGAATGAAGAGTGTGGTTCGTGGGGCTCGAAAAAGTGCGCACTAATAGGTCAATTACACCATTCACGACTTCTCTCCCGTTCCATTGGAAGCCGTGCCCCCTCGACACGATTCTTTCTCAGAGCCATGCATCTCACGATTGTAGAACGTGTCGGGGAGGGAAAACGCGTCGCGTACATCAGGCGAGGAGGGTCTTTCGAGGATCTCGATCCGCTTGATCGCAGCCCGATTACACGAGGCCTCGCTCGCTCCTCGAGAGCGTATCGACGCGTTGTAAGTGCGCCATGGCTACGTACCCGTAATCGCGCGACGTCGCTTCGTAGCCGGGTTCGAGAGAGACGAAAGGGGGATGAAAAACGTGTGTGCGTATGTGCGACGGTGTACAGACGGGCCTGGATCACACCTCCCGTAGTCCCAGCAAGCGGGACCGCTCTTTGCCTATGGGGGGAGCCGTGGCCCGTTTCGAGCCGCGTAATTGTACAGGACAGACAGAATTTCTCGCCTCGCTAACAAAGACATGAAGAAACCCGCACTCGAACGACCGCCGTTCGACAAAGCAGCCCCGAGTGAAATAAAGGAGGGCCTGCGCAACAACCACCCTCTTTGTCGCTCCTCCTCATCCTTGTGCCCGCGTCACGCAGAAAAGGACGGTGTGTAGAGCGGTAAAGGTGGAAGGGAGAGACGTGGAAGAAGGATGTATGGAGAAGAATAAGAGTTTACGATGTGTAGATAGAGGGAAGGAGAGAAGGATAGAGAGCGGCAGTGAGAGAAAGAGCGAGGAAGAGGAGAACGGTGTGGTAGGTTGGTTCATAGGTGTGTTCTCTCGCATCGAAAACATTCCGGTGGACGGAGCAGCTCCTGTGAAAAGAGATCTCCGCTTTCTCGCTCTCGGTTCCTCCGGCTCGATTATAAACGCGCGAAGAACGGACAGAGAGGGAGCGGAGAGGGGTGGGGAGAAGGTGGAAAAAAGGTAAGAGAGAACCGGGTGTGACATCAATGGCCAATGCCCGCTCCAGAGGAAATATCCCGCTAACCGATGTTGACAAGCATTGCGACCGCGAGCAAGGACCCAACTCCATGGACTGTACGCCGCGCCATTGAGAGGAATCGAGCGAGAAACCGGGGAGAAACGAGGCACACCGTGTCCCTGGGTACACGAACCAGAGAGCGTATTGTTTTTTCCAGGTGTCGTCGTTGTCGCCGCGGCGGCAACTCTCGACTGGGTCCAGCTTCCTCGTCCTCGTCGTCTTCGTCGTCGTATGGAAATCCGTAACGATGGATATGCGAGCAGAAAGGGAGAAGTTGAAGGAGGAGGTCTGGTTCGTCCCTCGTCTCCTCTCTTCTGTTGCGTCCGTTCCTCGCGCTATCGTGTTACGCGCGTGAAATACGCCAGCCAGGACGAAAAGGACGACGAGGACGCGACGAGGAAGAGGGAGGCGCGGCACGAAGTTGGTAGGCGTGTGATCGCGACCTCCTGCCACCTCGATGGCGACCGACGCTCTCTGGTCAGACCTAACCCGCAACCATCGAGCCGCTTCGATGGATCGTCCTACTCCGATGACCAATCGACCTGACGCATCCTAACCCGGAGGGAACCTCGCTTGTCTCACGTTTCTCCGAACGCTTCTCCTTTATGTATAGTTTATCTTCTTCGTTGTGTAGATACACTCGATTGCTTCTTTGGATTCTTCGCGGAAGCGCGAGAACGAGGTTAATTGTTGTGCCTCGCTGAGCCTTCCATTCGACGGGGGAACGGCTGGGAGAGATTTTCGAACCGCTTCTCGGATCGATTTTTCACAATATGTGAAAGTCCGCGAGTATAATCTCTTGTATTCGATGTTCAAAGAAAATGTGAAATATGGTAATGTATGTATTTATACATTGTAACGTAAAGTGAAACGATTTGAAAATATTATTTCATAATTCGTCTAAGTATGACTTTAGGCAAGTTACTGGTATATTCGTCCGAGTTGGGTTTTCTTCCAAGTTTTTTGACATTTATTAAGAATACAAACAAAGAATGTTACTTTGGACAAAATTACCAAGTATGGAAACATGGAATAAAAAAATAATCATTTATTGTCAGATGAATTCTACACTTAACTGGTAACATCGTTAAATGCACAATGCCATATTTAGGAAATTAGAATCTACCTGCAGTGGCAAATCACTCATTTCGCGGAAACAAACGAGTTTTAACTTGAAATTCTTTCTTTTCCCCGACTGTAACGTATTAATAAAGTATAAATACAAATTAAGTATCCGAGAGATTAAGGTCCACGCTAGGGACGAAGAGTAACGTCAATCTCTCCATCTCTGGTGTTCCAAGCTGGTCACCGTGGAGCCTCTTATTAAAAGTTCCGTCCGAAAAGAAAACTTGCTCGTTCCACTGTTCCCCGCCAGACTAGAAGCTAGACGACGAGGACGATAAACGAAACACGAAGAGTCGGGCTCAAAGGGACCATCTCGGACGAGGCAGAGCCGCGTCTACGGAAAGTCATTAGCAGACTACGAGACGTTCAACGGACAGTTTCCTTGGAAAACAGTCCCAGTGAAACAGGACGAGGTTCGGAGGGGTTGGGAAAGCAACTTTATCGGAAGTTCCGACAGCCTGCTACTTTCCATATTGATATGGAAATTGCCGGCAAAGGAGGAAGATCCCTGAGAGCCGGTAGATTGCGATTGGACTCGCCGGTCCAGTCGCGAGCAAACAGGTGTTTTCGTCGTATAATTTCACGGAGTAATTAGTCAAATGAATATGTTGCGTAACAACCGTAGAGGGAGCTCGAGGGGAATAGTGCTGTCGGAGGGCAAACGGAATTAAGATGATTGATTGCGGTGAAAATTTGGAGGAGCCAGCCGGAATATCGAGGTGACGGTAACGTCAGATTTCGAAGGAGAGATAAAATTGTAGTTTAAAAACTATTAAGGAAAGTAGCTGCACCTTTTCTTTCGTAATTAAGGTTCCCCTGTCTGTTATTAATTAATTACGAAATTAGGTTATTCGGTACATTAGGAGGAACGTTAATCCTCGAATAAATAAACCGACGAAATTCTACCTAATTTTAATTCTCTCAGAACTGATCAATATTTCATAATCACGATCCAAGTAACTTTCTTAGACAAAGGGAATGCCTCTCGAGACGTCGATAACAACAGACGATGAACTCCGGAACAAGTAGCTTCCCGATACACAAAAAGGAAAGTACAAACTGAAAGGATTTCGGGAGGAGTTGAGAAGAAAACAGCGAGGAGGCAAGGGGAGAGAGAGGAATGGAACCAAGGAGGTGCTATCGGTAGATAGGTAGTCAGCTCGGTACGTACGCGCTGGCGAGCCTCTGAATAACTCTGAGCGATGATATCGGAGCTACAAATTACCAGGGGGGGCCAACCACGAACTCGCGGAGAGAGGCTCTCCTCTGTTTTCCACTTCCTTTTTCGTCCTTTTCATTCTCTTCTTCTCTTCCACCTTCCTTCCTCTTTCTCTCTCGCGAAGCCTTTATTTCCAGCCGTTTTTCTCCACATCGTGTTCCCCTTTCGAGCGAGAGACCTCGCATCGATTCATCAGCCACGTTCGCCGAAATTATAATAACAATAATGATAAAAGTTGGAACAACGATACACAGAGGCTTGGTTGGTGAGGTGCACGAGGCCCATCGAACGATGGGAAAAGCAGGCATACTACATGGGAAGAAAGAAGGAGAAAACCACCTGTCGCCCGGAAGCCATCGTAACTCCTCTCCTCTGCCTCTTCTTCGTCCACGTTTCCTCTTTCTCTCCTTCTTCTTCAGGCTCACAGCGAATATTGCACACGGCCCCGTCTCGTTCGTAGAGGCATCAGGCATCGATAGCTTTGTGATTGCATCGGAGAGGAAGAGGCGGTAGTCTCCATCGTCGTGCGGGCAAGCGTGCGGCAAAAAATTTATATTGCGATATAAATCGTGCGGGACCCCTTGCTGCTGTCATAAATTCGTAAAACTGTTTCCCTCTTTCACCTCTCTCTCTCTTACTCTCTCTCTTACTCTCTCTCTCTCTCTTTTTCTTTCACGAACTTTCGATCGTTTCGTTTATCTGGATGTTTATCGAACGCTGTCGATGAAGGAAGCTCCGTCAGCGTGGCAAAGAGGATCCAAGAACCACGTTACAGTTACGATCATTTCCAATGGTAGAGGGGTAACGACCCCCTGGAATTCAGGGAAGAAATCGTGGTGTTAAGCACTCGGGTACTAATTTCCGCGTGCTTGGAATATTGCACTAGGTGCCTTCTGAAGATTGAATGTATTGCGTTGAGAGTCTGACTGAATCTTTATTATTCCTAATGTAACTGGTGGTCTGTGTACTAACACTCTGTGGTCTCTAGCTAGGTCGGCCTTCTTATCGAGTCGTCCCTTCTTCAAATTTTAGAAGATTTCGAAGGGAGGTTCTTAAAATTACTAAGTGACCAACCCCGTATCACCCTCTTCCATTGCGCCCGGAGCGCGTCACGTCCTTGGAGCGGGGGTGACGAAGCTGGTCCTTGCTGGATGGAAATTTGCCAGGTCAACTCCGACTCTCCGTTCGGAAGGTCAGGTATCGAGAGGCCTCGGTAATTGCATCGGTTTCGAAGACCCTTTGGGGGTGACTTTATGATACCTTGCCTTTCTGACTGAACAATAGCCTATTCTTTAATATTTGAGGAATTCTATGTGCCGCATGTTGGCTGCAGACCGGTCTGCTAAATTAAAATAACGGTTTGCTAAATTAGAAATCACGTATCATAAAATCGTTCCCTTGCTGTCCTAACACGTAGCGGAGACTACGAGGGCCGATTTCGAGGCTCGCGATCCAACCTTCGAAAAGCCTCTTGGACGTCTAGTAATTAATGCGGAGGCGTTTGAAGTGCGGCACACCCATTGGAACTCAATCAGCCTCGGATGGAAAGGTAAGGGGCTTTACCACGTGGAAACGACGGGGACTTATCTCCAAACTACCAGTCATCCTAATCAATAGCCACGGTCTTTGGAGAAAGATGACGTTCGGCGTTGTCTCCTTTTGCTTCGATTCGATCTATCGGTTTATTTCTGCTCGACGATTTTACATTTTGTTCGGTGATTTCTGACGATCGAGTGGTGAGTGAAATACGAAGTTGGTTATGCATTGTGAAAGTGTTATAAAATCGCTCCGGATTCTCATTTTTTTGGACATTTTTACGATGGTATAGGAATTTCTCCAAAGTGAAAATTTATGCAAAAAATTTAAGATGTTAACTCTTTCGCTGCGGTAGATTATCGGCAAAATCTTTCGTTTCGGTGTGTAAAAATGAAAAAATTAATTATTTTCAAATTTCCGTTACTAAATTAAAGTGAGAGTACTCGAAGGGCAAAATTTAAGGACCGAATTAACGCGAAAGTGTAACAAAAGTCACCAACAGCACGGTGCAAGAAAATTTTCAAAGCGCCTATAGGCGGCAATAATAGTGAAAGGGTTAAAGGACATTTTTACGTTGATATATGTAATTTTCCAAAATGAAAATTTATGCAACGAAGCTTGAAGTAACCGTGAACATTTCGGTTGCTTACACAAAAGTTTAAGTCGCGTGTTAGGCGAAGAATGATCTTGTATCGTGGATTCTTGATGGGTATTTCACGAGAAGTGAAGAGTTCCTTGAGTATGATGGAATTATGGCTGATACTGTGTTGAGGCACTGCCGGTTCCGCTTTGATAACTGGGCTACGCGATCGCTAATCTGCGGTAAGGTGTGTCCAGTGATTGACTATTAAGTGGAACGAGTCTTTTTGAAAGGGGATATTAGTGGAATCTGGATCGAGGATCTAAGATTTGTCACGTGTTAGCTGATTTTTCTAGTTTTCTATATTCTATATTTTCCTATATTTTTCTATATTTTCTATTAATACACTTGATTTTATTATATAATAGGTCGAATGCAGAAGGTGCTCGAATTAAATTTAATTAACTCCGCAAAATATCAGATTTCTGACATTTTAATTTTATCTGAATAGTATATTAAAAAATATGTTTATCCTTCTAATAAAATTTTTATTTTAGGAGACTATGAATCATTTAACT
>NW_017100200.1:1846820-1855682 GCF_001263275.1 Habropoda laboriosa | reverse complement strand
AACTATTGGCAAAAGCTTAGGTCAACTCACCAATGTACACTGATGTTAAATTTGTAAATTTTATAGATTTTGCAATTAGTTGCAATTATTACAGTTATCAATAACAATTTACCTACTCACTTTAGTAAATTTGGATGATAAAAAATTCGTAAAAAGATTAATAAAGATTGCAATGCGTAGTACTCTCAATTTTTCAGTCGACAGTGACACAAAGTTCGATTCACATCTACAATTTCAACCTCTCTTCCCCTTTAATCACGTTTAGAACAAAGAAGACTATTAAAGACATTTAACCGGCAATCCTTTACCCTATACACCGATCAATTCCCGAGTTTCCGTGCAAATTCTCTAAAAGCGAATCCCGTGGTTCTTAATACCTAAAGTCAGACGGGTGAAGAGTATCGATGGAAAGGAGGACGCGTGGAAACGTCCGAGGAGACGTTCTCGTTGTCGGCCGCAAACGAGAGGACGCCGTTTCCCGCCGCGAGCCTTCACCGATCAGCTCTCAAGTCTGAGGCGGTCACCTCGACAACTTCATTAATGCTTCGGACTATCGCGCTGGCAGGCGTCCACGACGGGAAATCAATCAGTTTCCGCGTCTCGTTATCCGGTCCGCGGCACGAAACGAACTTCGAGACGAGGACGAGCTGCGGACGTTCGAAAGGAAGGGAAGAATTCTTTGTCTTCTCGCACAAATTACTTGGCCTGGAGGACGGTGCTCCTGTTCGATCGCGGACACGAAAGGAAGAAGGATGAGAGAAGAGTAGAAAGACGAAGCAAAAGAGAAAGAAGAAGAAGAAGAAAAGGAGGAGAGGAAGCAAGTGGAAGAGGAGAAAGAGGTGCATTCTGAACGGAGAGCCGATCCATCTCGCGGCCTCGTTAGGTACGTAACTGCTCGAGGAAAGAGAGGGTATCGAAGGTGGGAAGGGAAGGCGGGCCAGAAAGGGTGAAACGGAGCCTCGAACTTCTCCTCTCCGTCCTTGCAACAAACAAATTGTCCGTCATGAGGCGAAACACGCGGAAGTCCCCTTTCGAAGTGCCGTCACCGGAGCCCCCTTTCGTCGAATTTCGTATGTACACGAAACGGCCAAGGGGATCGAAGTACGGATCACCGGAGGATCGATGGGGTGGCCGATGAAAAAGGAAAGAAGAAAGCCGCCGGCAAGATCGGAATTCGAGCGTCACAGGGCAAACGACGCGCGGTCTTTCAAAACGCCTGTTTTCACCGCGAAATTCGAAATATTGAAAATTTGAACTCAGCCAGTGCCACTAAAGTAGGCATTCAATCGAAATTTTTTCGAATTTGAATTTAAATCAATGAAATTCGAAATATTGAAAATTTGAACTCAACCAGTGCCACTAAACTAAGCACCATTTGAATTCAGCCAATGAAATTAAAATTATTCGAGTTTGAAAGTTAACCAGTGAAATTCGAAATATTGACAATTTGAACTCAGCCAATGCCACTGAAGTATTATTTAAGATTAAAGATTTAATTTCTGCCAATCAAACTGCAACTCTTCAAATTTGAATATTCAAATATAAAAATTTTCCGCTGTCAGAAATCAGTTTTGAAACACTGTGCGACACAAGAAATATACAGATAAAATGAATAAAAAAGCCACTTCAACGCAGAAGTATCTCTCCCAATTGGAATTTATTCCTAAAACAACGCAGTTCACCGAGATAGAAGATTAACAGACACTCCAGAAGAAAAAAAGGAAAATACTCAGAAGCAAAAAGACAACAAGAAAGCAACTCATAAAGAAGAAGAAAAAAAATCCTCGAAGCTTCCTAAAACATTCGTATCATTAGCCCACTTCGCGGCATGCCGCTTTTCCCTGTTACTCAACCGTGGCGAAAGGTTTCAAGGCGCCATGCCAGTTTCCAACGGGCTCACGGAAACGCGGTGCTCGATTCACGGTTCACCGGCGTCGTAAGCAGCATCAACGACTCCCGAAACAAATGACACACAGCTCGGACCTGGGGAACGACGGGGGATTTAAGGAGTCGACGAAAGGGAAGAGAAAGCTCGGCTACAAACGTGCCCCGTACAGGCCACAAGAGGACGACGATGCCAGAGGAAAAGAGGTATAAGGCCAGTGCCTTACCGCCGTCGCAGCCGCGTTATTGTCATTTGTCATTGTCCCTTATGTTAATGTTTGCGAGTACCGGTTTGGTGGGGGGTTACTAATAGCGGTAATTAGCGCCGAGGAGCCAGCCACTCGGTATACATCACTTTCAACGGGCCACGTTGCGCTTTAACTCCGGCAACTTCTCTCCTCCTCCTCCTCCTTCTTCTTCTTCTTTGAGCTCCGTGTACGTGCACAGGAAGACAGAAAGAAGAGGAACGAAGTCGATGATTTTGTACGCGTTTGCGAATCATCGTGGCGTCATTACGAGCACCACTTGCCAACGTGATGCGCACACGAGCTCGCTCGCGTAATCTGTTCTTACGGAGAAGAGGATTGTTGCCGGTCATCGTATGGGATCGATATATATCGAGGGAAACGGAGATATTCTGTTGGACCGAAAGATAGCGGGCCAATAATTATTCGCGCGGTTTGCTTGTTTCATTTACCGTGTTACATTCGTCCGAGCTCGAGGATCGCGCCGACTCATGATTACCCGCTCCTCGCTAACGTCTGTAAAAACATCCTCCCGATACCGCGCCGGTAACGGTCAGGTAATTAGCGGCCGCGTGGGAAGACCGATGCATCGGTCCTTCTTCTTCTTTTTTTTCTTCTTCTTTTCCCTTCTTCTTACCTGCAGAGCTGCTCTCGCTCGCTCGCGCGCCACTTTGTAACCCAAATGGCGCTTATATGCGCGAGACCGTGTAATTGTCTTCTTCAGGGGCACGCTAACGGTTCGTTGCTACTTCAGATGGCCATCGTTTCCAGCTATGTAGTTCCTGATTCTAGAGAAGTCGTTCAAGTGGGTTGATTGGTTCGATAGCTTCGAGCGCGAGGTGTTTCGAGGTTGCTGGCGAATCGACGGATACGGTAGTTCGAGGACGTTGAATGTTACAATTTAGGTGACGAGTCTTCTGAATTTTCAATTAGTACGAAGGTTTCCTTCAATTACATTCGACAAATTTGCAAATATCAAAAATGTAGGATCAAGTGTTTACCTGTGTGTTCAAAACTTCTGAATTTTTCCTTAGTAAAGTTCATCCAATTAAGGTTTCCTTCAATTACATTCGACAAATTTGCAAATATCAAAAATGTAGGATCAAGTGTTTACTTGTGTGTTCAAAACTTCTGAATTTTTCCTAGTTAAAGTTCATCTAATCTTTGGTAAATTACAGTTGAGAGATTTAAGGATAATACTGTTATAATTTGTGACGAGTTGAGGTTTTCGACAATTCGACAAATTTGCAAATATAAAAAATGTAGGATCAAGTGTTTACCTGTGTGTTCAAAACTTCTGAATTTTTCCTAGTTAAAGTTCATCCAATCTTTGGTAAATTACAGTTGAGAGATCTAAGGATAATACTGTTATAATTTGTGACGAGTTGAGGTTTTCGACAATTCGACAAATTTGCAAATATTAAAAATGTAAGACTTCTAATCATTCGCAAATTGATCAAGTGTTTACCTGTGTGTTCAAAACTTCTGAATTTTTCCTTCTTAAAGTACAATCTCTAGTAAGTTACTATTGAAGAATCTAAGGATAATATTTGTTTGAATTTAAAAAACCAATTTCCATTCCACCCAGAAAAATGTGACATTCGATATCATACGATCAAACATCTCAATACACTCGTACAAAGATAGAAAGCGTAGCTCGATAAAAGAATCAAGCAAATAACCACAACAGAACTGCCTACCAACAAAGTTGAGATACCGTAGTGAAAATACCAAAGGCTGACGATTATCGAACAAACGATACGTCAAATACCAGAAACGTTCTAAACATCTATTACGCAACACAAGCGTCTAAATCATTCCCCGTTTGACAGGTTGCACGGTGATATTGCGTACACACGGTGATTTCCAATCAGAATTCGAATTTTCCGTTCCCACCGTTTCAACTTACCTTCAACATCGGCCGTAATTTTTAACCGCTTTTAATTAACCAATAACCGTACGATTCATTACCGCCGGGAGAGAAAACCTCTCATCTCCGCGCCGCCCTGTGTGACTCCGATATTCGATTATTTCAGCGGACGATCGGCGAGGTGAAATGAAACGACGGATATTTAATTACCGCGGCTAGAATACTCGCCGGCTCGCGCCGAGTAAAATGACATAGAAACGGCGCACGCCGCGGGAACAGACCCCATACTGTTTCCAAGGCATCGATTGCAAACGATGACCGGCAACAATCTCGGCAATGGTAATCTCCCCGAGCAGCTGGCCGACCTAATGAACGAACGATGATTCGTCAGGCTTGCCGCGACCGGCAAAAATTTCTTGCGTCAGACGCACGGCCTCCGAAATAAACTGAACGCCGATTAAATTCGTATACGTATCGCCCCCGCTGATCGAGAAATGCGTGGTCAGTGGATCAATGGGCCGTTCTCCCTCTCTCTCTCTCTCTCTTCTACGATTTTTTTTTTTGGTCGTTATTGTCGAGGTTGTGAAATTCTTGTGAAATAATTGGTTTAAATCTGCGTTCGTTAAAAGTTGGAATGTTCCTTTCGGGGTGAAGTATCCAGATGTAATTATTTGTTGCTCAATAATGAGTCAACGGGAAATTTAGTTTGTAAATTCATCAATTATACATGTACATATTCTACCGTGAATTATGGGAGGTAAATGGACAGTGTTGTTCGTTAGTAGTAGGATGTGCGTTATGGTCGTGTGGAAAGTTTGCGTCGTGTGAGACACTTGGAAGGTGAAATGATCAGCTCCACTTTTTCATATTCTTCTGATTTTTGTTTTTCGCGAAGAAGACGAGTTTAATCAATTTTATTTTGATTATGAATGAGTAATTATTTTAGGATTTTAATCATTTTGTAATGAATTTTGTGTGTCGAATAATTTTGTGTTGAACTTGTAATGGAAATGGGGCTTGCTTCACATTCAGTAAAGTAGATTTTATTAGATTTCAGTAGACGTCTGTAGAATTCAGTAGATTCAGATTTCTTTATCCTTAACATTCTGTAAATATCTCAACACTCACGAACCTGGATGCATACACAAAAATATTCGCTAAAAATTTTCAATTCATTTATTACAACAAGCCGCACCACTTCCAACTCAACCTTCATCAAAACCACATTTTCCATACTCAAAATCCGTAAACCAAATATTTACCCAACACCATCCCTCCACTAAATCAAATTCAAACACCCCAACCCTACAATTCCACTTGAAATTCCCATGTAAGGAAAAAAGGAACAGAAAATCACACAGTAAACACCACCGAGAAAAATCATCTCTCGAAAGGAATCTACACAACCACTTTTCCCAGGTGAAACGTAAAATCATTCTTCGCGTTCACATGCCTCCATCGTCATTCTCTTCCTCTTCAACGAGGAAGCTCACAGTGGCAAATGAATACGCGCGCGCCGCCCAGACGTTTTCTTCCGAGCGGAAAATAAGCGTAACCGTGTAAGGTGCACGCCCGTTGTCAATTACCGAGGGTTCCCCTGCGAGCTAGTCTAGCCGTGTTCGCTAAATATGGCGCGATAATCGTAGCGCGCGGCTCTAATTATCATTGCGCCAGTTTATAGCGTCTGCGTGAGCCAACGAACACACACACAGGCGAAGAGAGAGAGAGAGGTGCTGTTGCTCGCAGGACCCTCGAAGGATCCCTCATGCTTCGCATATTTATCCGCATCTACTTTGCCACCGCGTTTACACCTGCTGCCTCTGCTAACGCGCTCGAGAAGAGAACCTTTTGTTCCCTTTTTTTGGCACCGTCTTTTTCTACCGATGCATGGCCCCCCCTTTTGGCCATCGAGACACGTTCTTTGAACGCTTTCCGCGTTCGTCTCCGCGATTTCTTCCTTATTTTGTCGTTGGATATTTTCTTCGTATCGTTTTGGGGGTGATTTTGGGTTTTTCGGTATCGTATTTTTGGAGATTTTTTGTAGAAATGAACCCTTTCTTGATTGAATTATTTTTTTATCGCGTGTCATGTGTACTAAATTGAGATCAGTTTTTGTTAGATTATTGAAGTGAAGATTTTGAAAACAGTGGATGGGAAAATTGAATTTTACCGTTGACTAAATGGCACTTTCATTTTTTAGCGGTTTTCGATCACTCTTCATGACTATTCCAGATATGTTCAGAAATTTTAATGGCCACGTGAAAAAGTAAACATCGCCAGTTATCAATGACACTTTAATTCTTCGATATTTCCCGCGTCGCACGAGTGCTTACAGAATTTCCAGAATCCTTCACAGTCATTTGAACCTCCCAACCAAGTGAGAATTAAAAATTGAAAAATCACAGCGTACCATTGATCCAACCGAGCCTCGAATCTTACCCCTTACATTTCAATAACTCAAGACACGCGGTCGTTTATTCCCATCGTTCCCGTCTGTTCTCCACTTTTTCATGGCCCCGCCGTATCATTTTCATGCGCGCCAACTCGAATCCACCATCAAAGCCACCGATGCAATCTCACCGGGGCGTTTCGCGGCAAATTCGAGCGAAATCCCCGTCGGTCAGGCGAAGTCCCGAGGCGGAAAAAAATTGAAATTTTCGTTCTCGCGATCGGTCCCTCGGTGTTCGATGTTCCAGGGGGTCAGATGATGGCCCTGTGTAGCCAGATTGGTAAACAAGGTCGGCGCAATTATCGTTGGAAGAAGTTGGTAGTAAAAATTTGACCCGTCAGCGAGCACCCGTATCTCTCTTTTTCTCCCTTCGCCACGATGGAATTTATTACCTCGAGGATGGGGAGAGGGACTCGACCGCCTCCTCGCGCTCGCAAGTGGCGATTTTCGATCATTACCGCTGGTTAAGTGGACCTCGAGTGGCGATTTTCAAGCCGAAAACGTTGCGCATAACAAACAAACGGCTGCAGATACTCGGTTATTTCTCATTTTTCTTCGCCGCGCAATCGTTTCGGTCGCGGCCGTTACAATGCGTGATGTTTCTCGCTGTCGTTCAATTTGTCACGTTTTTCGTGTCGCCGACAGGAATATTCCTCTCCGCGCGTAGAGGGCGTGCTGCTCCTTTTCTGTTTTATAATTTACATTCCCTGGAGGCCGCGAGAGTTAGAGACCGTGAGATTGCGGGTGATCGATGCACCGTCCTGGATCCGACGCACGAGGACGCTTGTAAGCCGTAAGAGCATTATGAGACCGGGACTCGCGCGAACCGAGCAAAAAGAATAGAGAATAAGGATCGCGTGGGATGGCCAAGGTACGAATGAATGGATAGACGGACACGGGCATTATGTTGTGACACGCGTCCTTAAATGGTCGACACTTAACATCCTAATTGTTCTATATCCTGCCTTCGTGATCCGCGCCCTGACTCGTACACGTAATATTCTATATTCTCTATCGCGACCGGCTAACGTAATCGTGGGTACACAGGGTGTCCCAGTTTTTACCGATCAAACTTTGTCTGTATGTTCTATGAGTGGAAGCGAGAAAAAAATGTTGTACAAACGTGGGTCGTCTGGAGCTCTGTTAAAAAGTTATAGCGGAAATAGGAAATGCGAAGGAAATGGTAACGAATTTTAGCGCTTTAGCGAATGGTAGCGCTGTGATACAGGACAAAAATGGCACTGGCAAAAGATACATTCGACATTTTCAATGACCTTCAGATCGTAATCGTAGCTTGCATAAACAGATTAGATGTAAATATCGCTGATTTATTTCTGTTATGTAACATAACCTCACATTTGGTGCCATTTTCTTCTTGTTTCGTGTTATTGGTATAACTTTTTAACGAAGCTTCAAAGGGCATATGTTTATATGACATTTTTTTCTTATCTATACTTACAGAACATACTGACAAAGTTTGATCAGAAAAAATTGGAACACTTTGTGTAAGTTTGTCATACTAAATGGCACCTTTCAGTAGTTACAAACAGTAAAAAGTAATACTTTCATTGCTCGTTTGAGCCCCACGGTTCATCGAAACGTGTCAAGTAAAACACTCCAAAAATTTTGTTTCGCTGTCCACCAATGTTTGCGAGTAACATTAAATAAAGGCAACGTTCGATCGGGAAAAAAACCAGGCCACCCTATACATATCACAGAAAAGAGAAGAAACTTTTCCATCGTTCGAACCTTTCAAACAGAAATTTCTAAAGACTGGACGTATAACATAAACGATTCGAATTCAATAAAACACCGCGGATCTTTTAGAAAATCCAGTGAACGGTTACACCTACGGATTCTTCGTCTACCGTACAACAGCCACACGTAGAGAATTCCATAGGTTTTCTCTTCGAGTCCTTGCCAGTCGTTCCACGCGGACGAGATAAGGGAAAAGAGACGTGCAATATGACAGTCCCTTTATGTTCGTCGCACGCTGAAAGTACTTAGTGGCGTGTATTTATGCGGTCCGGGTTATCTGTCGTGCGTGGAAACCGGTTCCCATTGCAAAATGCACTATTTTTCGATAAGCGTATCGCCGGCGTATATACGCTTTCAGCCCGTTCCTCGAACGAGGGGGACCAGCTGTCGCGCGCGACGCGTGAAAATTCCAACGGAGTTTCCTTCGAGTGGTCCGTTCCAAAGACAGTCCGCGGCCGGTCGACTGGTCGTTAAGTAAGACGGTTACATTGAGAGATGGCCAATGTAAATTGCGATGACGCATACATATGTGTCGTGCGGCCGTGTAACGATATATCAACGTCAGCAAATTGTGATAAATAAAGTGCAATTGGAAGATGGCGGAGAGGGCAGAGAGAGAGAGAAAGAGTCTGTTGGATCGTATACCTTTGCGTTTT
>NW_017100200.1:1845535-1846167 GCF_001263275.1 Habropoda laboriosa | reverse complement strand
TTTTCAGAGTTAATCTGGTGAATTTGGATTAATCGACTGTGCACGATAAGCGCTCATTGTACATATTCGAATAAAAATGAAAAATGTACATGATGTTCGAAATTGTTGAAATACCGTTGGAAAATTTATCGCGGTTTTCGCAGGAAAGTGAACGGTGTTAGTTAATGAACACGACACACAGATCATCAAGTCTGATGAAAAGCGGTAAGTGGATTACCGATTGCCAGCTATAAATTACAGCGAAAACGGGAGAATACTGTATTTCCCTGGATTTTTCAGTCGGAATATAAATAACGGGCGTAACGAGCAGGCAATTAGTCTTCATCGATAAATCGCACGTATAACGAGGATGAATACTGTTATCCCGCATGGTATGACTTGTCCGTAAACTCTTCTACTCCACGTGACTCGTATATCCCTAAAGAAGAAAACCTCGAGACTAACCGATGTAAAATAATTCTTCCTCCCCTATCTCAGTAAAATTCGTGAAAATTCACATCGTCGACGAAGAACGACCATCTTAAATCAACCTACGTAAAACACCATCTATCCCAGGTGCAATAAAGCAAACTCCCAGATACACCTAACGCGTCCCCCTTCGCCGTATCCAATAAACAGATCCAAAGAAGCAA
>NW_017100200.1:1826230-1845510 GCF_001263275.1 Habropoda laboriosa | reverse complement strand
AAAAATAGCCGGGAGATCTCGTTGACAATCATTAATAGCGTCCTAGCCCTTATCACGATCGGAAGCGGTGGACGGTTCGAATTGGACGCGCGGGACTAGCCACGATGACAAATCTAACGTCAGCGACCGGTGATTATCGTAATTGGACGATGTCCAACGAGCCCGGGCTGTATTTCCTGAGGGCCGTCGAACGCGGTAACGGTAAACAGGCGGTGCAGTGTAAATAGGGGGCCCTCCGTTAATTTTTAATTTTCACCGATTCTTCACGGGCGTCCCGCGTTTGTCGACGAATCGGGCGGCGGCATCGGGCCAACACGACGGGGCGCTGATGGCCTTCGTGCAAGGACAACTAATATACCCCTCTCTCTTGACGTATCTTTTCAGACGAGAGAATTAAAATTGAGAGAGAGAGAGAGAGAGAGAGAGGGAGGGAGAGGAAGATCGTTGGTGTCGATGAACAGAGACGAGACGAGGGTACGGACACGTGAAGAAGGACGCTGCTGCCACCGATGGTGGCGTATCGATGCCGCGAGAAAGTTGCATCGCAACACCACCGTAGGCAGAGTCGAGGCAATAATCGGTAGAAAGGTGGTATGACGGGGGACTACGGGGATCCTCGCGCTATCTACGTAATATATCGTGGGTTAATTAATCGTTTAATGAAACAGTAGTTAGCCGTGATGATTGTGATATTTTATTATTATCCCTCGGCGAGAGAACGAGAGAGAGAGAGAGAGAAAGAGGTGGACCGAGAGGCAGACACACAGCCGGAGAGAGCGATCGTGAATGAAGAAAAAGAGAAACCGAGAAGAATCTGGGGGATGGAGAGAGAGGGATCGAGAAGCAATTTACAAGGAAATCGGCGCTCGACCTCTTCGCTCCGGGACGATTGTTCCTGATCGGGGTATCTCGCTGCATCGCAGATGGATTTTGTGTATTATCGCGAACGTTATTTATACAGCGCGCCAACTTTGCTGTACCGGGGTATGTACAATGGGCAATGTTGCTGCATAGTGTACGTGGGAATTAAGAAGGAAAGCTGAAGGGTACGAGGGTTTGATCAGAAAATAACCGGACTGTGTGGGCATCTCGGTATCTTGTCAGCGAAGAGAAAAAGTGACGACACTGTATGGGCGATTTAATTGATGTCCAGTGGTTCTTGTAATGTGATTTTCTTGGATTTTGCGATTTTTTAAATGGACACTCGTTGAAGGACTGTTTCAATTTTTAGCGGAAAACGATCATCTTTGTTTCTCGTTCAATATATTCATTTGAATTGGCTTTGTGTGACATTTTCTAAATACTTCTAGAGACAAAGAAAAATTCAGAGACCGATCTGAGAGCAATTTCTAAAAGTGCCTACAGTGGTTTCAAAAGTATAAAATATGTGGCAATTTTAATTTAGAATAATTTTTTTATTGACAAATTTTACGCTAGTTTATAAATTTATGAATAAATAAAAAACGATTTAAATATTTTACCACCTACCCGAATCTTTCGACTTCAGCCACGAATACAATTTCTTTCGGCAAATGTCGATCATGATTTGAACCACGAGCACGACTTCCTATCGCAAAGAGCGAGGTTTAAACTACCTATCATAGATAAAAATCCTTACATTTATCTCTTCAAGTTCGTTCTTCTAACGCGCGACACTCTACCTCTAATCTCCGCGACATAAGTCAAGAACCAAGCGGAGCATAGCCACAGAACGACACCATCCACGCTCGTGCAACAGCAACTTCACCGTTTACACGGCTCATTTTCGCGGAGACGTAGAAACGTCAAGTGGATACAGGTCCCGAGGCTGGTCTCGACGCGACAGGACACGAGACAGGAATTCCTACCAGCTCGTAAGCAGCCTACACTCTCGTTATAACACACGGGAGCGCTCAATGGTGCGTTTAATAACGATGATTTGGTGGCTGGGATTCGTGCGCAGTGGCCAGCTCTCTATCTCTCCTCTCCTGAACGCTCCGAGAGAGAGAGAGAGGTTCGTTCGTTTTCTCACATTGTCTCTTCCCCCTTTCTCCTCCCTTTCTAACCCGCTTCTCGTTTCGGTAGGTGGGATATGTACTTCTTGTAGAGCGGGTGATTGATCGCTTAAAAAACTAAACTCCACTCAGGACCAGAAGACTCTACAGCCGGTTCGTTTCGCTCTATCCTTCTCTGTCGGTCGATTTCGTTTGGTACCCCTTCTCTCTCATTTTCTCTCTCACTCTCTCTCTCTCATCCCCTTTCTCCGTGATCTCTGCCGCGACTTGCCGACTTCTTGGTAGCAACGTTGTATCGTCGTCTCTGCTTCAGCTTCTTTCATTATGCCATTTTTAATCAGCCCTAAGAGCGGCGGCTGCACGAGAAGAGGAGCCAATGTCATTAGGTAGGTGCGCGAACACACGCTGCCTCTGGCCAAAAGACCAATACACCCTTTTCGTCTTTGGCGAGCGAACGTGATCGACGGAGGCAGAGAATCGTCCTTAGATAAATCAATCGATATCGATACCCGCGTCACGGTGTCGATGTGTACCATATACGCGCGCGGGTGCACGCTTCATTTCCATCGCAACTCGTCGAAATTCCACGACCGAAAGGTTCCTCTCTTTCTCCCGCTATCGGCGAACCACCTTTCCTCTTCTGGCCCACCTCTCTACCACTTTCTTTTTCTTCGTCCTCCCGGTTGCCTCCACGCTTCCTTTCTCCCGACCATCGATCGCTACCGCGATTTCTTGCTCCGACGAAGCGCGTATAATCGAACGGAGGCGATAATCGGCCGGGAATGCGACCGACTGGCGTTTACTTTCGATGACACGCCAAACGGAAGGCAGAGACCCTGTCTGATTGGTATTGCAAGTATGTACCCTCTACGCTTTAATCTTTTTCCTTCTTCTTTCCTTCGTCGTTTCCACGTAGAAGTTACCAATTAGATCGACACGATTCGTGGATTACACGCAGAGCGAGAGCATGTATATCGGGTATTCGAAAGGACGCGCGATCTCCGTGAAATGATAACTTAATATTCGTAAGCGGAGAGACGTATTCGCGGCGATCAATATCTGTTGCTTCTTGCTGAAACGAATCTATATTCATTAGGTCGAAGAAGTGGGTCCCCATTCGGCGTCGTTCCATCGACGTCGTCAAGCTGTTACTTTTTCTGACGTTGATCTGTGGATCCTTCTCTCCTTCTCTGCTTGCTTCTTTTTTTCTTTCTTTCGACTCGGTGTACCTATAAAATCGTTTCTTCGTTTTGTCCCTCGCATGAAATCGTACGCGACACACGCGTGCACATGAGACCAGAAACGCATTCGCCCAGCGTTATTAGCCGTCTTTTTAAAAAATGCCCGCCTTAAACTTTCATGCGATATCTCTCTTCTTCTCCCCTCTCCTTCCTGGAGAAGACTAATTTCCAGCTATCGATACCTGTTGCTCCTTTCCAGCGCGAAGTCGTTAAGCGCTTGTGTACTGACAAATGCCTTCGTTCTCTCTCTCTCTCTCTCTATCCCTTCCTGGCCGCAGAGACCTGTTATCGCGCTCGAAATTGCGCGGCATTGTTCTCGCTCCACGTTTCTGTTTTTCCTCTTTAGCCGTGAACGCACACACCGTGTGACTCGCAACAATCGCGCGCCCCGTTCCAAATACGGCCGCAATACACGCGCGTTCTATGGATATTAGGAACGGGTAATTTCAACGGGGGCGAATAAAAGGCCGAGGCGAATGAAAAATCGACCACTCGATCTTTGTAATGCTTTTCGCTAACTGATGGATTGCTTGATTGCGATCAGACCCTTTCAATAGTCTGGTGATAAGAGATGTTTGTGGGTCACTGTAGTGTATATCAGGTTGAAAATTTGGAGGTTTGGTACGATGATGGGTAAGTTGGAATTTTTAGATGTTGATTGTTGTAGATTGCAATTTTAGTAAAACTAATATTTTTTAGAAGTCATGTAAAAATAATTATTACACTAAGGTTGCTTAACAGAAATATATTTATTTAAATCCGATAACGCTTAAACTAATTTTAAAGTGTATAGACGACACGATGCATGCGGTGAGAATGTCTGTTGCTTAACAGAAATATATTTATTTAAATCCGATAACGCTTAAACTAATTTTAAAGTGTATAGGCGACACGATGCATGTGGTGAGAATGTCCACGACAGAAAGCCTCGTGCCTTTTTCGAGGCTCCCTTAAGTAAAGTCCGTTCAATTTAAGAGTAACCTCGCTCTCAGACCGATTTTCGTCCGTTCTGCGCATAGCAGCAGAGGGTAAGACGGAGAAAAACGTAGGCGGTCCAGGGGGGGTTTGGACGTTCTAGTGGTTCTAGCCCTGCCTTAGGCACGTCCCATGCGCGAAACGAGGTTACTCTTAAATTGAACGGACTGTAGCCCCTTTTTCCCTGGGAAAGTCCCAGGAAGTGGGGGCGCGGGCCTACATTGCCAAGGCGATACTCTTGTCCTCGAGGACGAAGAAACCCGAAGATGATTGGCCAAGAGTCGATAGGCCTAGGTATGTAAGCCCTCCGTGGCGGTCGCCACAATTTGTTAATGAGAGTGTGATTTACTGATTTTCGTACGCTTTGATCGTCGTACAATTAGGTTATTTATGATTTGGTGGTCAGTGGAATTTGACGATAAAACTTTTTCACGTCTGCAGTTTTAGTGAAAATAATATTTTTTAATGAAAACACGATCTACTGCCTTCAATATGCTTTGATCATCGCGAAACAAGGTTATTTATGCTTTTGTTGAAAGAAAGTTCGGCATTTCTAGGTGTAAGGAAGTTTCTGAAAATTCTTTTACTTCAGTTTCGTTGTTATATTTTTGTTCAACTAAAAAGTGGATAGTAGAATTTGATCTCGATTCGTTGTTTACTTTCGTGTATAATGTACTGTTCACCAGTGACACAGTTGACGAGCCACCAATCGCGTTGCTTTTGGCTAATTTCGAGGTTTAAATTGATGTGCAGCATCTGGTGGCACATAAATTCCGAAAACCTTACGCACTTGTGAAATCTGCCATTTCATATGCAACAACCTAATAATAACACTTTTGAGAACTCCTTAACCTCTTAACGCTCGCATGTTTTTCATTTTTGTGTGCCAAAAACGATCAATTTAATTCTTTTAACCAAACTATTTTCTAAGTGCATATAAATAAATTTCCCGTTATTTATGATGCTGAAACTTAAATTTCTGCCATAATAGAAAGGATAAGACCGTGTAGAAAGTAAAAAAAAAATACAATTAAGGAATGTTTCATTACTTGAATCTGGAGAAACGAAGTATAATAAATTAGCAGATCCTTGTTAATCACTAGGCTGCAGATTTTTATGCAAATTCATGTTTTATTATAATTAAAAAAATAGAAGCTAGATAAGCAAAAGCAGTACTATATTTTGGGTTTACTTATATATTTTTGCATACCATGTACATTCTGTGCATTTTTGAATCTTCGAATTTTCCATAAATGCATAAAAATCCGCAGTCTATTAACCCTCCAACCTATGATTTGTTTTCCGACCATGCATTTAAGCGTCAGCCATTTACTATTAAAAGCTAATAATAAAATTGAAACGAAAGTTAGAATTACAATTAATTTTTCTTACTAATACGACTATTTTTCTCACATCTTGACCAAAATCTTTGCCACGAGTCTGACACGTTGTTCTATGTTAATAGGTTAATCCAAATACAAAATTAATAGCAAGTTCAATTTACACGTGCTTCCAAATTCCAAAACTCTCATCAGGCTAAAAGATATTCGTAGCAGAAGGAACGCGCAGCGGCGTATTTCTCCCGATCGTCCAAAGGGGGGGTTCCTTTAAAAAATCGTCGCAGAAAGACATTAACAAAGCTCGCGTCTCCGTGCAGGAGGGAGAAATTGGCCGGCGAGTATATCTCCTCTCTCTCTCTCTCTCTCTCTCTTTCCCCTCGAGACAAATTTCTAGCCATCGATATCCGTTCCACCCGGGACTACCAAATCTACATTCATTAAGCGGAAGGCGCTTGCGATCTCCCTCGCCGATTCGTCGCACGCACACACTCGCGTCGCCTAAAAGCGCGTAAACTGGCGCGGTTGCCGAGTGATAAATGCCGGAGAGAAAAGGATTCGCACGGCGCGTATACCCTCTGCGTGTGTCGTCTCCTTTTCTCTCTCTCTCTTTTCGCCGCTTCCACTCTGTCTCTCTGGTCCTCTTTCGCGTCAACTCGCTCGTTACCTCTTGCATACGTTTTCACGTGTCTGTACACGCGTGTACCTGTATGTGTGTCTGTCCGTATATGAATACACATATTTAAAGACGTATCGCGCGGGTTCGTCGTCGTCGTCTTTGTCGTGGAAGAAAGACCGTAGCGCGCACGCATGTGCAGAAAGGGTTCGTTCTCTCGCACGCATGCGCGTTTCACGATGCACGAGCCTCATCCTTCTTGCGAGCTACTGACGCGCCAATAAGAGCGCGCGTTTCATTTGTAATTAGGGAGAATGTAAATCAAAGTCTCCTGACCGCTCCTCTGCCCGGCCCGAATCTGCCCCGCGGCTCTCCGTTCTCCTCTTTGTCTTTTCGTACCGCTTTTCGGACCCGGCCGCGCACGCTATTTGTCGCGTTCAAGACACGCCGCACCACTCGTGGATACGTTTCCTGTGGTACGTGATCAATCTTAATACTTAGACGATATTTTTTTTTTTTATTCTTCTTTTTGGGGCAATTTTTGCGTCTTGCAAATATTGTTTCAGATGAATAGTGAACTTGACGGTGTACATAGATTAGGTTCGTATGTATGTATAATACTTGGTTAGGTTTGACAGAGTGTAGGAATTAACTGCTTGGCTTATATGTATAATACTTGTTTTTTTAGCGGCTATTTATATTAGCGTGTTTAGGTATGCGTTGCATTGTAACACCGTGTTACATAAGCGAGGTGGAAATATACGTAATTTATGTGTTAGAATAGTTGGTGTTATAAATTAAAGCTGAAGTTAGAATTAAAGTTAAATTTTATTATACGGGTAGAACGTGCTTTTGTCGTATCTTAACCATAATTTGTGTCACGTGTGTGACTCCGTGTTGTTAGTCGAGCTACTAAATACTGTTACGAACACACTTGGCTCCGGTCCTAAAGAAGACTGCTGGTCTTTGCTTGAATTTCTTTTTTACCGACTCGGTATGTTACAGCATGTTAAAATATTGCACGTAATTTGCATATCGTAGTTGTTAATTTTATGGGAGAAAATTGTGTTAACGCTAGAATTAACGAAATTTAGATAAAAATTTATGGCACGTTTATGATGCATGCGAGGTACGAAGGTATTAATTTGTTAAGAAAGAACGCATAAATTATTCTTATAAATCGTGTATCTTCCAAAAAGCAACGTTAAAGAAAATTTCTCGTGAATCAATTCTATTCCATATTTTAATTCGTTAAATTTCAAACGAAGTAAAGTATCATACAACGTATCCAAGAATACAAACAAATATGAATTCAATTCCGTTCCGCATTTAAGTTCGTTCAATTTTATTCAGTTGTTTGAATATCTCCAAATGAAGAAAAGTACCACCAAACGTATTCAACAATATTAACAACAAAATTAAATACAAATTGATTTCAATTCCACATTTCAATTCATTCAATTTTGTCCAGTTATTCCAGTATCTTCAAACCAAGTAAAATATCAACAAACGTATCCAACGACAGCAACAATACAGTCAAATACAAATTCAATTCCATTCCACATTTCAATTCATTCTATTTCATCTAGCTCTTCCAGTATCTTCAAACCAAATTAAGTATCACCAAACGTATTCAGCAGCAATAACAACACAGTCAAATACAAATTCAATTCTATTTCACATTTCAATTCGTTCAATTTCATCTAGTTCTTCCAGTATCTTCAAACCAAATTAAGTATCACGAAACGTATTCAACAACAATAACAACACAGTCAAATACAAATTCAATTGCATTTCACATTTCAATTCGTTCAATTTTACCCAGTTCTTTTAGTTTTTTCAAACGAAGTAAAGTATCACCAAACGTATCCAGCAACAGCAACAGCACAATCAAATGCAAATTCAATTCTTTCAATTTCATCTAATTCTTCCAATATCTTCAAACCGAATTAACTATCACCAAACGTATCCAACAACAGCAATACCACAATTAACAACAATTTCACTTCCATTCCACATTTCAATTCATTCTATTTCATCTAGCTCTTCTAGTATCTTCAAACCAAATTAAGTATCACCAAACGTATCCAGCAACAGCACCAACACAATCAAATGCAAATTCAATTCCATTTTACATTTCAATTCGTTCAATTTTATCCAGTTCTTTCAGTTCTTTTCAAACGAAGTAAAGTATCACCAAACGTATCCAGCAACAGCAACAGCACAATCAAATGCAAATTCAATTCTTTCAATTTCATCTAATTCTTCCAATATCTTCAAACCGAATTAACTATCACCAAACGTATCCAACAACAGCAATACCACAATTAACAACAATTTCAATTCCACTCCACATTTCAATTTATTCAATTTCACTCAGTTCCTTCACCACCTTCAAACAAAATAAAACATCGCCAAACGTATCCAACAAACGATCCAACGAAACACAAATCTCCTCAAACAACCAACTCCCAAAACGCTCTAATTCACTGTCACCAAAACGCGTTCGGTGTTCCATCGCTGGAATTGCTGCTCGCCAGGATAATCAGAGGCAGATTGAACTATTGGCGAATCACTCGTAGGCAAACGGGGACAAATTTCATCGTTCCCTTTTAACCGGCTTATCGATTCGAACCGAGCGTTTCCGTCACGTAGCGTTGCGTGAACTCGAGCGATTTGCTCGCTCGCGGCGTGCAACGCCGCTGCCACCTGGTCTTTTTACCTGGTCGTAGACCAGAATCCTGTAGTAGTAAACACAAGAGAGAGAGAGAGAGAGAGGCATACAACGCGGCTACGCACACGTTTCTCGGTTCAGATAGCGCGCGTCGCGGTGCGTGAAATGCACTCGCCTAGTCGCACACACGATCGACCACGTTCGCGCTGGTACACGTCCGTGTACAGTACCGCCGCGCGTTCTATGTCCCGTGGACTTGCTGCGTTCCCGTCCAGAGCATTAGTTAGCTGTCCGTCCGGGTTCCAGGTGTCCGATCTGTTAAATGTTAATTCTGTGGCCGTGCTCGAACTTGCTCAATTAGAAACTATCCCCCTCGGTATCGTTCCGTTTGCCGGAGACGCGGTAGAGCTACGACTTCATTTTGTAAGCATTGGGGAGAACGGTGGTGCTCGGAGTGGGATTGCGGGGATTTGCAGAGATCGAAGATGGGGTGAATCGTTTCGCTGCTGAATTTTGGGTAGACGAACGAGGAGCGAATATTATAACTCCGGGGTGTGTAATGTACCGTGAGGAGTTATTCGTGTGGAGGATTGTGCAAGGTGTCTTTGAATTCGTGGAATTATTTTTTTACGGGGAGTTTCGGTTTTGAATAAATTAGAGGTTAAGATTTGTAGAGTGAAAAAAGATATGTACGGTTTTAATTGTATCTGGATTTAATTTATGTGAGTTTTCTTGTGCAGATACTACGAATGTGTGATTTGTTAAATTATAGAAGTTAGTAATTCTGGCGATCAAAATTGTTGGAAGCTTCTTGCAGATGTCAGTCATTATTTTAGACATAAATTTAACTTTTTTAATTACACTCGGTAAGGGTAAAATTTGCATATTCATGATTTTAGTGCAAGGTGGACGTCATCAGTGTAAACTACTATCATGTTAACTAACGAAGATTAAACACCGAAACAAAATTACTTTTTCCGCCGAAATGTACAAAAGCTAATATACAGCGCACGAAAAAGTTATACTCTGCACTTTCGACCTATTTTTCGCAAGTACCCTACACAAAGATAACTGAACTTGCAGATCCTTCAAATTTCTCTAATACTTCTCAATTTGTACTACACATTCGTGACAAGAATGTCAAGATTTCCCTCGTCACAGGACAACGCACTTAACAAAATACCAAACAAAATCTCCACCGAGCCCCAACGAATAGAAACACAAATTAAACCTAAACGCGGTCGAAGCTCATTCATCAAGCACCTGTCCGGTCGGACAGCCTCTCACGGCCACAAAAGCATTATCCTCTTTCCCAAACCCGTCTGCCTGTTCCCAGCAAAAAGGAAAGCCAGTCCAGGAAAGTGGCATTAAAAAATCAGCCAGAATTCTATTCAAGCACCGTTCTATTTGCACCGGTGGACCGGGCAGCGTGGGAGCCCATACATCAAGAAACCGAGGCAAGAAGAGAGGAGAGGACCGAATCGCCGCGAAAGGGGACACGCTGCTACGAAACGAACAGTGGAGTTTCGTATCGTCGCGGACGAGCCGAAAGCTCCGGTGCCGCTTCGCTGTCCGCCGGCTTCTCGCCCCGGCTTCTATTCGTGCGAAAGTGTCAGTTCCGTGGCGGCGATAAACATGTGCAGGAGTCGGGCCGAACAGGACAGACGAATGGAAACCATTCCACGAGCTGGCTCGATGCAAAAGAACGAGCTTGGGGAGGAACGGAGAGAGAGCGCGAGGGAAAGAAAAGGGGAGAAATCGAGAGACAGAGAGAAAGAGCGAGACCAAGAAAGAGAGAGAGACCGAAAGAAAGCAAAAGAGAGAGAGAGAGAGAGAGAGAAAGAGAGCGATCGAGACCAAGAAAAAGGGAGAAATCGAGAGACAGAGAGAGAGCAAGCGAGACAAAAAGAGAGAGTGAGAGAAAGAAACAGGGAGAATTCAAGAGATAGAGAGAGAGACCAAGAAAAAGAGAGAGAGTGAGAAAGAAGCAGGGAGAAATCAAGGAAGAGAGAGAAAGATGCAGAGAGAAAGAAGAATGCATAGAGAAATCAGGGGAGAGAGAGAGAGAAAGAAACAGAGAGAAATCAAGAGAGAGAGAGAACTCAAGCTTTCGGGACTCGACGGAAAAAGGGACAGCCAGGAGGGACCGGAGGGGAGGAAGAAGTCCTCCGGAGGACGGTGGAAGGCGCGAGAGGGCTCGGTTGCGCGCGTCGGGGCGCTTCGTGAGGCGCGCATACCTACCCGCGGAATGCGCGTCCACAGAAAACGGGGGGAACAGCTATTGTCTTGTCAGCGGGAGCCGCTAAATCTGCCCGCGGATCTCCTCACGATCGTACCTGCCTCCCTCCCTCGATTTCGCCTTTTTCTTGTCCCCTCTCCCTCCTTTCGCCCCTCCTTTCCTCCTCTTCGCCGCGTCATTTTGTTACCAGGTCGCTGACTAGCTTCTGCGATTCGCGATACCTGGCAGTGAGAATTGATGGGGGTGTTCGGTTTGCTTAAGACCATTCTAAAATACAGGGTCAAGTTGACAAAAAGTTTCCGGTGGAACCGGAGAAGAAGTGAAATCTCGAGGCTAGTTGATTTTAATCAAATTAACGATACCATTGACGGTTTTAGACGTGAATAATAAAGTTACCCATGAATGTACCTACGTGTTAATTTAACGGTTCATTTATAGAATCATCTATTAAGATCTAAGATACTTGGAGGAGATATTATGTGTAATTAATTCGACACATTTATCGAGTTCCTGAATGTTCAACGCTAAACGAACCACGTACTCTAATATACCGCGGAAGATTTAATTACAGCACTAAAACGATGACATTCATATTCACTTGTTATTCTCGCAAGTGTGACTTAACGACGTAATTCCTTATTCTACAAAATTAGACAAAACGAAACACCATTCATAGTCTACACCAACCATTCACCGATTCCTACTCCATTTACTCGATGCACTCGACGATACTTTGTATCATCTTATATCGACGCTCAACCTACACTTCCATAAACGTGTCTCTTATCATTCTCTCCGCCGTTCCGCCTAATATCAACACTTCGCCACTTCGATAACAATCATCCCACTTACATCTCCCTTTCGACAAAGTACTAAAATAATTCCCACCCATCCGCCTAAGACACAGAAACGATCCTCGCCATCCAGATCGCGCGTTCATCGACAGAATTGTTCGTCCCGAAGTAAACCGTAAAAATTCGTCGTTCCTCTCGTCGTAGGATCGCTAACTAGGGAACGGTGAGCCGCACCTGATGCCTATCAAATCTCCTAGAACGATCGTATAGACGCGAAGCACGGGCTAGCTCTTGGCAATACGTTCGTCGCGATATTACTCGGCGAACAGAGTGTCGAAGGATGGTCGAAGGAGGCCTAGGAATGTCAAAGTAGCGTCCCAGCGCGATCGACGCAGACCCGGGAGAGTTTATCGCCACGGTATACGCGCTGAATTGCCACGGAATAATCGTCGAAGCGGGGAACATTCCGCGAATATTTACAGATGATGGCGGTTTAATGATCCGCCGTGGCCTGGCGTTGGACGCGAGGGAAATGTCGCGGACGTACGCTCCTGCGTAAAGTTATTACGCCCGGTTTTATGCGTGCTCGCGATATAAAGACCGGCCGCTAACGCGTTTCTCCGGGCGTAAAGGAAATATTGAAACACAGTAGGAGAGTCCGTAACGACGAGCAGCCCTCGGTCCAGCGGCTCTTTTACCGCCGCGCCGGATTAGCTCGTTCCTCCTCGGCTGTTTTGGCCGCGACCCGCGAATATATCAGTCGACGCTACCGCCGTTGCTCGTTCAGAAACGCGTGCACGCAGTACGCGACATTCCGCGATGAAGCCGCGTCGTAACGCAGCGACGAGTAGGTACTCTACTCTGCGTCGCTGTTGCTCGTTCGTGGGGAATTCGCGCGAGGTATATTCGGAATATTTTAGCATGGCGCTGTGGTAGAGGCTGCTTTACTCACGAAAGTACGGGACAAATGAAATGAAATATAAATTATTCGTTTATTCTGCAATATCTGTTTGGTCGCCTTCGGAATTGTTCCTGTTGCTTGGAAGAGATTTGTCTTAATGGTTTTTGTAATTTTTGGAGCATCGCTGAAGTCGATTTTTGGATCTAGCGAATTTTTATTTGTCGCCTGAATTTGATCGAGCGACAGTTTCAATCTGGGAAATAAGAAAAATTTGTGTGATACTTGAGAGATTATGTTGGTCAAGTTTTTGAGTAAAAATTTGCTAAGAAACATGGAATGTGTGCGTTATTCATCAGTTGTTTTCTGTAAAACTGGATATTTTTTGCGGATCTAATCACCCAAATTTGTTTTACCGCCGCAATTGAGAGATGAGGTTAGTCAAGTTTTTGACTAAAAATTTGCTAAGAAACGTGTGTTATCCATCAGTTGCTTTCTATAAAACTGGGCGTTTCATCGATCGAATCACCTACACACTTAACGACTCCCAAGAAATATTGTCTATCAACTGCTTAACCAATCGATAGCAATTTTATGCATATCACAGCACTCTCTAAACTCTCGAAACAGAGCAGCCTCCCCGTGAGAATGATTCCAGCGAAGCACGTTACAATAACTTAACCCGTAAATCATCTTGTTCCCCGAGATTCCTCGAGATCATCGTCTCTCGTCATTCAACCCGGTCAAACGTTCTAACGATTTCTGCCACGACACATTCATCAACCTAGCCGACCGACCAACATCAGTCCCGTAGAGGAACAACGCCTTTCCCCCTCTAATACATCTAATGCTCACCGTGACCCGCCGCTTCCGGCAGGCTCCTCCTTCAACGCCAATCGCATTTGCAACTTGCTTACAGGGAATCGAGCGTGTATCGATCGATCGTGAGGGCCCGTAGCGATCAGTTACCCTGACAAAGCTCGAATGGAAACGTCCAGGGGAGACGGAACTCAGCCACGACGATGTTGAAGAGAAGAACGACGACGACGACGACGACGACGACGAAGAGGAGGAGGAGGAAGAAGATGAACAGAATGTAGACGAGGTGAACGACGAAGAAGAAGGAGTACATCGACGATCAAGGGACACCGACGATCGACCGTGCAAACTAAGCTGAATATTCTTGGATCCTTCTCGAACAGACGTTAAAGCGTCGTGGTGATCCTGGAACGTCTAATAGGGGCCCTGATACCTTCGTCACGGATGTATCGGTACATCGGCGAGGTATCGATCTTCTGCTCCATATGCCATCGAACGGCCGGTATTATCGTATGTACGCCGTCAAGGGGACGAGTTCGCGGCAACGTGACCGTTGTCTTGCCTGCCCACGCCTTCGACAACAGACAGACAGAGTCGTTCCTTTCGTCCATTCTTCTGTCTTCTGTGGCGAGCTCTCGTGATCCCACGTGACGCTCCGGCTATATTAATTTCACCGGGCGAGCATTGATGAATGTCAAGGTTCCGCGCGAAAGAGGAACGCGGAGCTGTTCTCCTCCAGGCCTGACAGAGTCGGAGGCTCCAGGTTGAATCGCGTGCCAACCAGGTATCGCTCTCAACGGATACGTAGGTACTTGGATCGTGAAATAATAGAATCACTCACTCTCTCTCTCTATAGGAGAGAATTTGTACGAGGATGTGACTTATACCGAACTCACATGTTGAGATCGCGAGGACAGAGGTAGTTTAGGTATCGTTCGAATCATTTGGTACCGCTGATTAGCGTTAATTAATAGGATATTACGTTTCGATGGGAAAACACAGAGAAATGCCAGCTGGCTTGGTGCACGATTAGCTCGTTTGCTGCTGTTTGTAGATCGTGAATAGAATTCCAGACGGTAGGCTGTGGCTTAGGCTGGCTCGATGATTATTAAGAGCAGTTCTTAGAGCGTGTATCGAAACTAGTTCTAATACGGTCGGAATTGAAAGACCACGATTACGAAGTAGGACGAACAATTATATCGGTGTTATTCATCGATCGGGCTCGAACGTTGCTTCGGTTCGATTATCAAAATGTACGAAGTGGAACGAAGGTAAGGTTGAATCGACGATTACGACACTTTAGCCGGTTTCACCGGTGTGTAGATCCTTGGTAATTTCTATTAATTCTAGCGAGTTCTCGTTTTTCTTCGCAACGAGGTTTGCGTGGTAGGTTACGTTTGGTGATTAGGGGTACGCGAGAAATTGCTTGATAAGGTACCGCAAATTGCGCCACTGACGCAAGATTAAATGCCAACGGTGCCTCTATTGGAGAACGTTTGTACGCGTCTGCGATACATTAGCAGATTCGATTACGATAATCGTGGATAGTGGAATCTGATACAGTGTTGGTCATTTTTAGGTCCGTATTTTCCCAGGATTCGATGCTTGGTCAATTTAACAGGGGGAAAATTGTTAGAGGTGCAATATGTGCACAATCTTCGACGATTTACTGGTTCTTTTGTGATTCGTGATCAGGTATGAACTTCTCTCGCCAATCGATAGAGTAATAATGGAAATCAGAAACAATTCACGTTCGTTCTTACTTCGTCGAATTCTTTCGCGATTATTTTCACGTACTCCGAGAAGAACTTTATAAAAATTGTTTAATTCAATTCCAAATTTTAATGTGTCAATTGCTATTTAAATTCAAATTTCGATGTTTTGTTATTTATGAGTTTGTGATCACTATATCGCTGAATTTTTATATTCCTTGACCTTTGACAACGTATATCTTGTCGCTTTAACCCTTTCGTATGTATTCGCGGTTGAAACATCTCGCGAACTAATTTTTTTCATACTTTGACACTTTGGACAAGATATATCACATATATCTTCATCGTCTCTTACTACTAAAAATTCTATTTGTGATACGTCAGGTTATAATTTCGAAAACTACAGCTATAGTCTCGATATAGACATGGAAATACCTTTCTCAAAGCGTTCAATCATTGCCATTGAGTTGTTAATATTGAACAACAGCGACGCAAGGTGTCTCGTCCAAAGAATCAGACACGTAAAAGTCAATTCGCAATATATCTCGTCCACAGATGCAAAAGGGTTAAAACCACCCTGCAGCGAAAGCATATCAACAGCTAAACAGACAAAAACCCAGGTACCATAATAGGCTCGAAACCTAATTGCTGTTGCAAAACCTACTCCCGAAAGATTTCACGTAGGTAGGAAGGCGAGACAGATCAGGATTCAGGCCTGTCCGCAGTAAAGGAGCGGAGGACGCTCCGGTTCTCGCGAAAGTCGAGCGAGCACGCTCGACGGCACGCGAGGGGACTGATTACGATGTGCAGCTTCTTTTCGGGGCCGGGTCTGGTTTCACGCTTAGAATAAGTTAACTTTTTCCGCGACTGGCTGTCAGTGAGTAACGGAGAACAGAGCTGGCCCGGTCCGCGCGCTCCTCGGATGAGTTACGGCCGATCGTTTCAGGCCTCCTCGCCGCACCCGTTAATGGTGGAGTGTGCCAAACGGACTTTTTGCCCCTGTTCCCTCTGGCTGTGGATTTGGCGTCGTTCACCGAGTGATCCAGCGTGTATAAGCGACGTCGCGCGAGAGTTGCGCGAGTTTTGTGTAAACGCGGGAACTCAGCCGTGAGTTTGAATATGCGTCGAACGACGAGGTGAGAGGATTGCGGATCGAATGTGGCTCTGATGGATTCTTTAGGAGGGCAAGTTTGGAAATGAAAGTTGTGTTTGTATTGGGTGGACGTAGAAAGAGACGGTGAGGGAGTTGGCTTGGAATTTTTGAGGTATTTGGAATTTGAAATGGTGTAGAGATGCTGTGAACTTGGGAGTCTTGGATTTGAAGTGTGTTAGATTCGAATGAAATATTTAAAATTCCAGTATTTGAAGTTAGGAATGATTTAAGTTTGAATGCTTCAATCGTGAAATTTTCGAATGCCGAATTGGAGAACTTCAAATTTTGAATACCAAAAATTTTAAATGCTCTGAATACCCCCAAATTTAAAACGCACCAAATCCGATTTGCCTCAAATTTAAAGCGTTTCAAATTGCAATACCTCAAATTTGATTTTCCTCAAATCTAAAGCGGTCCAAATTTCAATACCCCAAATTTAAAACGCACCAAATTCGATTTGCCTCAAATTTAAAGCGTTTCAAATTCCAATACCTCAAATTTGATTTTCCTCAAATCTAAAGCGCTCCAAACTTCAATACCCCAAATTTGATTTTCCTCAAATCTAAAGCGTTCCAAACTTCAATACCCCAAATTTAAAAGGCACGAAATTCGATGCGCTCAAATTTAAAGCGTTCCAAATTCCAATACCCCAAATTTGATTTTCCTCAAATTTAAAGCGCTCCAAACTTCAATACCCCAAATTTAAAACGCACCAAATTTGATTTGCCTCAAATTTAAAGCGCTCCAAATTCCAATACCCCAAATTTGATTTTCCTCAAATCTAAAGCGCTCCAAACTTCAATACCCCAAATTTAAAAGGCACGAAATTCGATGCGCTCAAATTTAAAGCGTTCCAAATTCTAATACACCAATTTAAAACGCTCTATATTCAATTTGTCCCAAATTTAAAAACGCTCCAAATTCTAATAGCCCAAATTCCATTAGCCTCAAATCCAAAATCCCTCGAAACTCAACCGTGCCTTGCAACATTCTACTTTCTCTCCTTTCCACAAAACTCGCTGCCATAGCGATCCGCGAAGTTTCACCGCGACTCTTCCTCCCAGCCCGGGATTCCAACTCGGATTCCCGCTCGGCGCATTACGTTCACTCGGTTCCACACGCGTTTATGCACGTGGACGTATTTAAGCGTAGCGCGGCGTACACACGCCGCCGGTTACGAGGCCGCGAGAGATAAAGGATAGAGAACAGTAGCGGCAATCAAGCTGGACATCGGACAGTGACGAATGCCGCGTATCATCGCGTATCATTAACCACGGCTCAAAGCGTTCTCTCTGCATCCCCTTTCACGTTCTCGTGCACCTACGTCGACACGAAGATCCGGTACGCGTCGCCAACTCTCTTTCTCTTTCCTCTTTGACCACCAAAGTACGCGACAGTGTACAAGTACTGCTTCTTCTTCTTTTCACGTGAGCCACGGTACGATTTCGTACAATGTATACGCGGTCTGTTCTACTAAAAACTTTTCTAGATTACATTTTTAGAAATCAAAGAGATCGCTTTCGAAGTATTATAATTGATTCATTTTCAATGGGATTAAAGAGAAATTTTTCCCAGTTCAAATTATCCTGAAAAAGTCGTTTCAGTAGTTTCCGAGAAAAAGGTATAGTCGATGGAAGAAATATAGCGAGATCGTAAATTCGGTCAAGTGTCGAAGTTTGCATGTTCGAGACAATTGATAAGCCAATCAGCTGTAATCTGAGAACATAAGAGCCTGAATCCTCAGCCAGAGTTGCATCAAGTATGCTTTAATTTCAATTCAATCCTAATCGAAAAACGCAAAATGCCACAAGTGACACTATTTAGATGTCACTAGATCAACCTGTGCCTCTACTTCATGCTTTAATTTACGACCTCGCCGTATTTCTTCCACCGACTATACCTAAAAGCAACAAGTACCAAGACTTTACAAGAGAGCGCTGTAAAGATCAAACCACATTTTCTCTCTCACCTAATTTGCATTGCATGACGAGCAAAAAGCTCACGTTCGAATTTATCTTTACCTCAGAATACCCAGGAAATGTTCCAATTTCTTTCACTGCAAAAAACCGTTTTTCCATTGTTTAGCTATTTACAACTGCACAAACCCGCCCCGTTAATGCTTCAGTTTACAACTCCTCTACATTAGTTCCAGCAACTGTACACGAACGTCAGGTCAAGCGCACCATGTCCGTTATCGTTCCAACGACAGGGACAACCGAGCAGGACGATATAATCTGCATATAGGCCATACGGTCCTCATGATTCGTCCAGGGTCAGCCGTTTTCCTTGAATTATTCCCGCCGGGAAATTTGACCCCTTCTAGCGCGGCTACCTTCGTGTATAAACGGTTACACGAATAGCGTGCCGTATCTGCTGTTTCATGCTCGTTACACGCTTATGTTCTAGGAGGTAGATTTCGTGTTCTGATTCGAAGCAACACGTCCTTCGACGATGATGCTATTGGTACCGGGCCTTTTTGATACCGCTCGATTGTTCGATAGGTGGTACCGTTCGAAGTTTCATTTAACCTCTACGATGTAGTATAAGAATATCGTCGAAGATTTCTTTCTGAGAATTGTTCCGCTTTGATGGTTACTTTGGTTAACAATTCGTGAACAATTGAGAGAAACTTAGGCAGTAGCTAAGGAAGGTGTTCTGCTCTTGTCCGGGCACGATCAATTCGGAATTACTTCACTGATAAATTTGACAATATTTTCCTTACCGAAATGGAAAAATTGTGAAAAAAATGTGCACGGAGTGTTTCACTTTTTTTGACTAAATTTGGTCAGCGTGGGTATGAAAAAGAAGGAAATGTTGTATAGACGTAG
>NW_017100200.1:1812565-1826192 GCF_001263275.1 Habropoda laboriosa | reverse complement strand
TTTCATTTTTAACCACGGCTGCGAAATTTGTTATTTTGGCCGTGTCCCTTCAAAATTCGGTTTATTAATTTAAGGTGAAAGTGCGTGGAGGATTAAATTAAGGTGGAAGTGTATCAAAAGGCTCGAAAAGTATAATGTGAGAAAATTTTCAAAACACCTATAGGAGCTTACAGCAATGAAAGTTAAAAGTTACAAAACAAAATGTGGTATTCCGTACTTTTGTTATAACTTCTTAACAAAGTTCCTAACGTTTACGTAACATTTTTTTCTTATTTACACTGATAGAACTCTTAGTCTAAAAAAATTGAAACACCCCATACTTATACAAAAACGCATTACGTTTCCATCTATTCTACACACAATTCAGTTGCGAAACGAAAGGCTAAAACCGTTTCCAGCCACACCAAAAACCGACCATTTCTCCTCCAATAAATCATTCCTACAAATGTCCCGGTAAGTTTGAAGCAAAGTTGCGCAAAGTGTTACATCGCGTTCACACAGAGTCGCGTAGAGTTAAGTATCGTTTCGTGTCACGGAGTTCGAGACAATCACAAGGTTCGATATCCCTTTTGGTTCCAGCTGCTGCGTGTGAAGAGATAGCAGAGAGAGAGAGAGAGAGAGAGAGAAAGAGAGACGAGCATTTGTTCGAAACGAGGCTGGTATGCGAGAGAGTGGAATTCGGGGCGATGTTTCGTGAACGGTAGCCGGTGGGACGTCGATGGTAAAACGAACGAACGACAGAACGCGTGGAAAGGCTTACGCGCCGCGGTGATTTGTGATGCGTGCACGCCTGTAAACCGCCACCCAAGAAGTTTTTCGGTTCTTGGTTAATAGCACCAGATACTGGACTAAGGAGCCTTTAAAAGTTCCCTAAGCGGGGGAGATAAGCGCGCCAGCGGACCAGAGAGCTTCCACTGTTTTCGTCGCGTTTATCAAAACTTCGTTCATTCGATTTACACGGAATAGAAATTGCTTTATCTGAGCCGCCCTTAATGCGGTTTACCGGCGATTTATAGGGTGCTCGCGATCGTACCGTTCTTCTCTCTCCGAAGATAAACTGGATGGAGTTTGTGGGATACTTTTGCTACGTGAAATTTCATTTTCTTCTTTTATCGCTGTTAATCGCGAGATTTTCATTGAAATTTCATTGTTTCGTATTATTTGCAGGTGACTTGGGTGTCTTGAAAAATGTCACTTGGGTGTCTTTCGGAAGGGATTTTTTCAAAATAAAATACTCAGAAAATTTATATTAGCGTCTTTAACCCTTTGCTTCGTAACAACGAGTCAAACTCGTGGCATAGATTCTACTCGTGGTGCGACAAAAACGATTACTTGGTAGCAGGAATTAATTTAAATTCTGTTACGTTAGTTACGTGAGTGTCTTTCAGGATTTTTTTTTAAAGACAATACTCAGAAAATTTAGATTAGCGTCTTTAACCCTTTGCTTCGTAACAACGAGTCAAACTCGTGGCATAGATTCTACTCAAGGTGCGACAAAAATTATTATTTCGTAACAAAAATTAATTGAAATTCTGTTAAATTAATCAGTTAAATTAAAGTAAAAGAAATGTCGAAAGGGAAGATTATTAAATGTGAATGATCCGTGTTGCATTAGCTTTCTTTACCTGACACAGTATTAAAGAATAAATAGCTGACGCTTACATACGGTGCCACTAAAAAATTCATAAGTCAAAGGGTTAATTTTTCTCGCGCTATCTTCGATCAACTCAGGTAATCCTTTTCAAAATCGAAGATATTGATTGCACATTATTCCGTGTCTTTTAACCCCTTGCCTCGTAAAATCGAGTCGCGATTATGGTGGTTTGATCATGATTTACAAGACATAAAACCGCAAAATATACGTAACGTATAATATTTTAGCTTTCGTTATTCGACGTAGTATTAAAATAGTGAAGTGTTAACGTTTATATGCGTACTCGGTGAAGAAAAAAAAGAAACGTTGATTACGACAGTTGTAAAAACTGTCGTAAAATAAACACAGCAATTCAGAGAGTCAACAGAAAGTCAAGCGATGACCGTGGTTGTTATAACAAATAGCATTTGCGCACATTCAATCAGGCACAACCACTGATACTGACAGTCGCAAGCGATAACTCGAAACGTCTTTACCAAACTGCAATATAAATAGTTTATAGCGCAAAAACTGAATATCTCCTCATGAATTTTACATCAACGTATGAATAAGTAATTTCAATTGTGAACCGAACATAAGCATGTGATCGTGAATATTAGCTACTCATTCGTTCGGATCTAAACTGCGAACGGCTGATGTAAACTGCTATCCATCATATTGCACAATATCGTGCGTTATTTACAACAAACTATTTTACCATTATGCAACTCGTATTACTCGGGCAATTTTTCACACAGTTAACCCTACTGCGTTCTTCGTTTTGACTGTACAATTAAGGTGTTTGGGTCAAAAAGGACATAAAGACATTATGTGAAACAATTTTTGTTTCCAACACGACATACGAACTTAGAGAATAAATGTTTAAAATAATGTTAAGAAACGTAAACTTGATAGCAGCAAAAATTACTAAAAATATAAAGAGGCGGTGGGTCAAAAGAGACCCGAAGACCGCTCTAGGGTTAACGACATCTTAACGTATCCATCTCGCGGTGGATAATTAAAAAAGGAAACATTTTTACAGAGTGAACGATAGATCAACCCGTTTGTCGGTGAATTAGTTTTTTTTTTTAATTTTTTGTTCAACTGGCGATCGTTTTGTCTGTAATGGATACTAAATTACCTGAGATCAATTTTTGTTTGAGTATTCAGGTGCGATATGTGCGTTTCACTGGTCGTGAAAGGGTTAATATACCCAACTCGCGGTGTATAATTAAAAAAAAAAATGAAATTTGATACAGTGAACGATAGCTTAACCCCTTGGTGACAGAATTGGAATTTGAAATGGTGTAGAGATGCTGTGAATTTGGGAGTCTTGGATTTGAAGTATTTTAGATTTGAATGGTCTGCGTTTGGAATATTTAAAGTTGGAGTACTCGAAACTAGGAATGATTTTAGGGAAATTTGATTAGCTAAATTTTTATGTTCCAAAATTAAAATGTCTCAAATTTAATTTTTCTGGAATTTAATATTGTACGAATTTAAAAATTTCAAATTTTAATACCCCAAAATTTAAAACGCTCCAAACTACAGTACCCTAAATTTAAAACGCACCAAATTTGGTTTGCCTCATATTTAAAGCGCTCCAAATTTCAATACCTCAAATTTGAAACGTACGAAATTCGATTTGTGTCAAATTTAACGCGCTCCAAATTCTTATACTCCAAATTTAAAACGCTCCAAATTTTAATACCCCAAAATTTAAAACGCTCAAAACTTCAATACCCCAAATTTAAAACGCACCAAATTTGATTAGCCTCAAATTTAAAGCGCTCCAAATTTCAATACCTCAAATTTGAAACGCGCCAAATTCGATTTGCGTCAAATTTAAAGCGCTCCAAATTCCAATACTCCAAATTTAAAACGTTCCAAATTTTAATACCCCAAAATTTAAAACGCTCAAAACTTCAATACCCCAAATTTAAAACGCACCAAATTTGATTAGCCTCAAATTTAAAGCGCTCCAAATTTCAATACCTCAAATTTGAAACGCGCCAAATTCGATTTGCCTCAAATTTAAAGCGCTTCAAATTTCAATACCTCAAATTTGAAACGCGCCAAATTCGATTTGCCTCAAATTTAAAGCGCTCCAAATTCCAATACCTCAAATTCGATTTGCCTCGAATAAAAATTTCACACACTGAACGATAGCTTAACCCTTTGATGACAGAGTTACTTTTTTAAGAACTCTCTATTTACCTACCAATCATTTCCTCTGCAATGGATACTAAACTGAATACTCAAATGTGACACGCGTCCCACTGTTCACAAAAGTGTTAATACACCCAGCTCAAGGTGTATAATTAAAACAAAGGTAAAAAAGCCACAACGTGACGTGTTGTTGGACGATTTCTAGACTGGCGGTCGAAGCGCAAAAGTCGATTCGTTGGGTCGTGAGAACGCGAGCGACCATTGGCCTCTCGAGACTGTGCCCTCCTTAGACAGCCTGAAATCCTCTTCGCCGCTCGCTCCATCAACGAACCTGACACTTTCTCATACAGTTTAACGTGACTTTTTCAGGTCGTCACTCGCGACCAGCCTGTCCAAGGTAAATGGTATGCACGAACGACTCAGTTTACTCGCGCCGGTCGTTTCCGTGTCCTCGGAACGAGGAATTTCGAGATCTTGCATCAACGGTGGTGCCCATGGTCGGTCCTCTGCACGAGGAAATTTCATTCCGTATAGTGCGCCGCTCGAGTAAAACCTGACGACAATGCACTCCTTTCTATTTCCTCCCCATTCCCGCCACATGTTTCGAGGAAATGTTATTTTTTAATCTCGTCGTGTGTTCGTTAAGTCGAGAGGGACTGCCAGTCCCTGAATGTGTCATATCTGAGAATAGTTTGCCGGAGCGTAGCGAACTTTTACTCATGATTTGTAGCGACGTAGAGTTTCGCAATTTCGGTGAATTAAATTTTTCGTTATTTTCACTCTCTTCACTTTTTACCATTGTCACTTAGCATCGAGACGTTTCCTGTGGAAGTGACGCAAGTCTAATTTCGAACGAGGTGAGATAAATTACTGTCAATCTTGTTAATATTGTCCGTATTTAAAACGATATTCTAACGGTATGTCAATTAATTCTTTTTATACGTATTTCTTCGTCGCATCTTTAAATATCTTGTAAGAAGAGAAAATAGATTTGTGCCATTTTCAGAATTCAATCTTCCTTTCTTCTTCCGTCGACTTGCATCACGTTCACAAATCGATTCCAAGCAAAATTAGAAATACAGCGAGTGATCGGATTATTAGAATCACCTGTAAGAAATTCACGGTTTTACATTGTAACGATTAATTTTCAGATGAAAACCTAGTTACACCGAATCCTTGTTATCTTTTTATCGCGGTAGAAACTCGGTGGCTTTGAATAAATATTGCGAATCCAGTCGGAAAGAATTCATTTCTACACCTAATACATTTTTTTTTTTAATTTCTTTCTCTGAATTACTAAATTATTTTGCGTTATCACCTCTATTATGGCAGAAACTCAAATTACAGCCTGGTAAATAATGAAAACCTTGTTTCGCCATAGAAACTGGGCGTCTTCGAATATATTATGCGAATCCAATCGGAAAGAATTCATTTCTACACCAAACACTTACAAACCTCGTTGAATTTAAAAAAATACAACAAAGAAAAAATAGTCCATTTCAATGGACAATCCGTTTCCACATAATTTACGCAGCAAAACTAATTTTAATCACCCGACACGATCCAGGCACGAAAACGTTACAAAATCCGCCTCCGGCTGATCTTGCACACATCGTTCCATTGAAACACCGTCCGCGTACAAATTAACACCGCGTTTCGCCGCTCTTCTACTCTCGCAGTCGTTACAAGCTCTGTTCGCGATTCAAGTATCGCCGCGGATTTCAGCGGGCCGATTGCGTTACGCCTGAACCCGTACGCAGTGTATGTATACATACAACTGGAATCGTTAAACGCAAATTAATGATCGCACAGAACTCCGTTTCACTCTGTTCGACTCTGTTCCGTGCCGGTTCTGTCCGCTCGAGCGGCGATTAGCGGCGGATTACGTCCACGTCGGAGATAATGCGGGCTCCATTGAACCCCGGCCACCGACTAATTTCGTATCGAAACCGCGGTAGCGCGAAAAAGGGAGCCAGGGAGCTGGGCGCAGGATTTCGCGGCTCGGGGCCAATTTTCGATTTAACACCGGAGGACAGACCGGTTCCGCGTGATATCATTCTCGCTTCAACGGTACAATATCACTTTGACGGGGACTCGTTACGCGAAATTGTGCCCCGTACAATGGATATTTCCGTTCGAAACACTGCCGCGTGTTGAGTAATGACGAATTTCGAAAGGATACGCTTCTCACCCCTCCGCCGAGTGGTAACGATCGACCAACCTGGAGGATATTAATATTCGAAACATGGTTCATGCTTGTCCGTTCTGGTCTTAATATGATGTTATGGGGTCCTGTTGTGTTGCATAATGTGTGCTGGGCTTCCTTTGAAGTTTGATTTCGCGGTTACTTTTGATTGAGAAAGTTTAGAGAGAATTCGCGGTTCTTGGGTAGGTATCGTACAGGGTGCTTCGAAAAATATGGTTGTCAAATTATGGAGAATTCTTCTCTGGAGAAGATTCCAAGAACGGTGAACAAGTGGAGATTCTTTGAAGACTAAATATGTTTTTTAGTACGGTACAATGTGTCACCAATTATATTTTTTAATATTATTCGATTAATGTGTAAGAAATGCGAGATTTGCGAAGTGGTGGCCTGGACTTTGTCACCCAGGAAGAGAAAGCGCGCGGATACCTGAGGGTACCATAAACTAAGCCCTTTTCCCCGGAAAGTCGAACTAGGTGGCTCCAACGGTTTTTCGGAGCAACGCGGGATACGACGCGGAGAGGACACTCTGGGAATAGCCGTCGAGCGAGACGGACACCGGAGCACTTAGCAGTCGCTTAGAACTATACTTTAATACATTTTTGGTTAATACCCTATCCTGTGTTAAATTTATTTCAGTTGTGCTGACAAATGGGTTAAATGAATAGCGTTCACCGTGAATTTACTTAAACGTGTTTTATTTCTTTGGCGCGGAAGGACGTCTTTACGCTTAGAAAATCGTAGTCGAAGTGAGAGTGAAAAACTCGTAAGGGTGCGACAGAAAGTCTGTTGTCCACTTGAGAAAAAGGAGACCAGGACTGCCTCAGCCTTTTACCCAGGTCACTTAGGTATGAACAGTTACAGGCCTATGGGTCCGATGACATCTGGTCTATTATGTTATTTTCACTAGCAGTGTTTCTCATATACAGAGTGTCCCGTAACTCCTCGAACACCCGGAAATGGGGGGTTGCTGGGGTGACTCTGAACAACTTTTTCCTTTTTCAAAATGTAGTTTGAAGCTTCGTTTTTGAATTATTAACGAAAAACACTGGCCAATTACAGCGCGCGTAGAGCCCGCGCTCAGGGGCGGAGAACCAGCGTTTTAACGTTCATTGTCTAGGTTCGTATGTCGCGTTGGAAACAAAAATTGTTTCACATAAGGTCTTAGATCCTTTTTCATCCAAAAGTCTTAAGTGTACAGTCAAAACGAAGAACGCAGTAGGGTTAATAGTTGGTTTCACCACGTACCGCGCACGTCATAGTGAAAACGTCCTCTGCGCGTGATTCCTGTAAAATATTAATGAAACAACTTTTGCACACCAAGAAAACGTTCTTCGAGACTCCTCTCTTTGCCGCGGCATAACAGTACGTAACATGATGATTTCTTTGGACGTTTGATTTGAGGGTTTCGTGATAATTTTTAACTAAAAAAATTTATAGAAGATTCTAAATTTTTAGGTTCTTATTATACAGGGTGCTTCAAGAAAGTGTTAACACTTATATAGAAAATTTTGATGTGTAAAGTAACAATTTAATGCGAGCTATTGTTTAATGAAAATATTGCTTTAATAAACTGCGCTTTCAATTTTTGTTTAATTGTATTAATTTCAGAGTTACGCCATTTCCGGCTTTACCCCAGTCACCATTATATATTTCCTTTTCTCTGGAGGCCACCTAGAGAAGATCTCCAAAATGGTGAACGAATAAGGACTCGTTAAACATAAAATACTTAACCAATTTTTATTACTCCTATTTCTCAAAAAAAAAGTTGCTTCCATACAATCGCTACCATTTCCCTAAATCACCATCTGTTACAAAATCCTCCAAGATACATTCTACAACCATTAAACCCGATCTGAAACGACGAATCCTCGATTCCATCAAGATCCAGCAAATTACGTTACTCCAATTTCTTTCACGCATTCGCGCACTCCATTTCCATCTCTACTTCGCGATAATTCATCAAGAATTAAGCGTTGGTAAGTTGCAAGCGCTCAGCCGTGAAATCTGAACAGCATTCAGGCCCACGAAACACTCTCGCTCTAATTTCCAGCGAGTTTAACTGAAATTCATCACGGCTGGTGCACGACTATGATTTTCGTCGTACGAGACGCGAATACCATCAGCCGAAGATTTATCACGGCTCGCCTACGTTCCGTTAAGGACACGCCGTGCCTACTTTCCCTCCGTACTCTTCCTGTATATCTCATTTGCGTGCACGCATAAGAAACAACACGTAGAGAGGCGAAAGAATGGCCAGGTTGTCCGTCGTTCGCGTTTCACGTTGGGGATCGAGGCGTGTAAGCATAGTACCTATAGTCTACAGGTACGCTAATCGTCATTGAGAATCGCCTACGGCCCCCCTTTCTTATTGTCCTAATTTTGCGGCACGGCAGAGAGCCACGCTGCCTTCATTCATCAGCATCCACTTGTAACAAATACCCTCGGGTTAACGAGTCCGCCGCGCAGGAAGCATTGCTTCTTCTTGTCCGATCCACGAAATTAAGCCGCGTTGGCCATAGTCAGCGGTCAGATAAATGACCCTCTTGGAATCCTTCGTTCACGCCGCCTGGTTCAAAGTTCGTGCGAAATTACGGGAACCGCTCGGACGGTTCGTACTAATTATGATTGAAGAAACCGGGGGGGAAATATGGGTATCATTCTTGGACGAGATTTGAAAAATTTATGGGTATTGTCGTAATTGGTGATTTAGGACGAATTTATTTGGTAATTGTGGGGAATGAGGGATACCGGTGAATTCGATAATTTATGCAAATTTGGTATTGAATGTAAATTAGGTAATTCCGGAGGTCAACATTTTGAAATTTTCTTGCGGATGTCAATCTTTGCTTTGAAAACTTTGACACAAAACTCATGGAAATTCGTTGAATGTAAATTAGATAATTCTGGAGATCAAAATTTTGAAATTTTCTTGGGGTTATCAGTCTTTACTTTGAAAGATTTATGCACGATTTTGACATAAAACTTATGGAAATTCAGAATTGAATGTAAATTAGATAATTTTGACATGAAACTCGTGGAAATTCAGAATTGAACGTAAATTAGACAATTATGGAAATCAAAATTTCTAAAGATTTCTTGCAGATGTCAGGCTTTACTTCAGATTTAAATTTAAAAAAGTGAAAATTTGCGTATGCATGAAATTCGATCAAGAAAAGGAGAGTTTTGAAGTGTTCCAAGAGATTCAGGGATGACGAAAAAGTAGAGAACTTTTAGAGAGATTGTAGATATTGTAATTTGTGGAAATTGGTGGAAAAGGCAATTTACGATGTAATTAACTCTCTTAATTCTTTATCTGGAAGCTTCGCACTATTCGATTAGCCGGTAAAAAGCAACGAATTTTATCTTCTCTCTGAGAGAAGCTTGGAGAAGCTTCAAAGTCATAAATGAATTAAAAAAACCAATTTGATAATAAATGAATTTCTAGCTGAAAAGAGTAACCAATTTATGACACAATTTTTCATAATTATAAAGTATTCCGTCACCTTTTTGTAGCACAAAGTTCAAATTAAAATTACACAAAAAGTGACAAAGTGTTGATTCAACTCAGCACATTTCAAAACTTGCATAATCAATCAGCCTACATCGAAGCTTCCTCAATCCTCCGTAATGCCATGTGATTTTGAAATTACGTATTACTACGTAACTGTTGCATTACATTGATGTTCTATTATACTACGCGATTACCAGCCAATTCCCTTATAATAATCACTGATTCCTGCTTTAACTTCTGCTGAGGGTTTATATTAAATAAATAACTCGTGTGGAGTAAGGTAAATAATTATATTTTAGAAGATGTTCAGACAGATGTAGACAAGACGGGCGTACAATTAGAACTGCTTACAAAACGTGACAGTGTGCACTTTTATACCTGGGGTGTAAACCATATTTATCGGACTTGTCATAAACCTACCAATATTCTAGGATGTCGATTTTTCCATGCAGTACTCATAAACCATTTTGCTTCAACAACTTCCCTTCTCACTTATGAACTATCAACAAAACTCCTTGAAAACTGATAAAAATCCCAACACCTCGACATTCATCTCTCCAAAGAGCTCCGCATTTTTAGTTTCTCCAACAAAGTCGCGTACACTCTCAACCGGGGCACTCTTCTTCGTGGCTACTTTCTAATCGGTCCGAGCGTGTCCGATCCACGGACAACTTAAAAGCAGTTCACCGGTGAAACGAGACGTAACGCGGTCAAAATCCAGGAGAATCTTCAACCTTGTATATAAAAAGGACGACAGGATATATCTGGCGGATCGAGAATGAAAAAAGCTGTGCTTCATTTTTATCTCGTTAAAATTCGCTCGCGGGTGAAAGTTTGCACGCGGCTGGGTGTCCTGGTGAACGACTAGCGGCGGCCAACCGCGATGGACCTAGCGATCGTAAATCCCGCGGAGCGTGTTAGCGACTCGGAGTACACACGCAGTATACGTACATTATACACAAAGGGGCATAGTAAGTCACCCGGCCAAGAGTATCTCCCTGGCTAGGAGAGCGAGAGTTGCGGCAAGAGGAATCGCGAAACAGGGATAGAGAGAGAGATGTGGAGAGAAACTACAGAAGGAGAGAAAAAGAGAGGAAGAAAGAGATGTAGAAAGAAACTATGGAGGGAGAGAAGAACAGAGAGAGAAAGAGAAGGAGAGAAAAAGAAAGAGAGGGAGTGATAAAGTGGGGGAGAGAGAGAAAGAGAGGAAGAGAGAAAAAGAGCGGGAGAGACAGAGAGAGACAAAAAGAGCGGGAGAGACAGAGAGAGAAAGAGATGTAGAAAGAAACTATAGAGAGAGAGAGATGAAGAAAGAAAATATATGGTTGTGCGGTGGAAAACGAAGGAAGAGGGAAGGGGTGAGTCACGTCGCACGGAGGCCACGGACTCATTGATCATTTCGATCACTTATGCTAATCTCCGCGGGGAAACTGGTTTGGATGCCATTCCAAGTAATTATTTCACACTCGCAAAGTGGCTGTTATTAGTAGTCGAGCCCCGTGGTACTGCTGCTGCTGGTGCTGCTGCTCGAGTACACGGCCGAGTTCCTCTCGATAGAGAGGGACAGAGGTGGGTATAGAACGGAATGGGGTGAGGTTCACATCGGCTACGTACCTTGGCTCGCGCTTACCGCCTGCACATAGGGTGTCCCGTAATCAGAGATCGATGTTGCTGATACCGATATCGTTAGCCGTACGGTGTGTTATGCAAAAACCGATTAACCCACTTTGTTAACGCGATAGCGCCTCACGCGCGCTTGACTGTCTTTATTACACAGCTCGCGGCTGCCTCTTTGTCGGCCAATTTTTATCGCTATTCTCCTCGCGGTGGATTAATTTCGCCCCGAGGCGTGTTCTCCAGGTGACGTTTTCGATCACGTGAAATGTTTATACCGTGTAATTCTAGTCGAATGTCGTAAATTTGGATGTAAAGGTGGTTTGTTATTCTCATCGGTGAAACTGCTTTATTAAACGATTTTGATCGATAGCTCCACTTGTACGGATTTTATTAATCAGCGTTGGAATTCACCGATAGAATGTGTATATACACTTCTTACGGTGCGTAAGTGGAGTAATCGCACCCCTTGCCGGCCTGAGGACTCTAAGGAACGAAAACAGTCAGCCCAGTGCCACAAAAGTTTACATAATTCCATTCACACAAATTTCCGCAGTTGCTATCATCGAACAAACAACCCGTTAACACTTAAAGCGCCGGCTATTTTGTTGGAAACTTTACTTAAGGCGCCGGCTATTTTGTTGGAAACTTTACTTAAGGCGCCGCAATATTTACGAGTTTTGTAGAAACACGCACGTTTACAAAATAAAATAAAGTAACTCTTGTAAAACCAAAAATTTCTATTGAAAAATTTTACGTAGTGCTTGTTACAGGCACAGCGACGATTTTTAATCATATAAATATTCAGCCACTTGCTCTTCAAGAGATATCATATTTTTTTCTGCACAGACTTGTCTGAAACTTAATCGCTAGTCCACGCATTACTCCTTAAAGTGTTAATACCACGTGTTGTTTTGTCACAATCATTCGATACTTCCAACAAACACCTTATGTCACTTTTCAACACACACACACACGCACCTTGTACATCCTGGAATTTCTGTATTACACTTTCGGGCGAATTTCGACTGCTTTTCTGTCTAGGCTGAGAAACTTTTTCTCCGACACCATTTGAGGCGATTTAGAATTTCGGAATTCTCGCTTCTTTTCTCCAAGAAAAATCAGCGAGAAGCGTGGCTAACGGGTGAAAGCATCAGCCGCGAATCGGCACGAATCGATTACGAGACAAACGCTCTGTGTCTTTACCCACGGTATGTAGCACGCCGCATAGAATCGTTTTGCGAACGGACGTCTCATATGTTACCGGGTCCGTATAATCGCGTGAGAGTAATCGAGCAATCGATCGCAGTGTCGCTTTGGGATACGCTAATAACCAACCGGGGCTCGGTGAACGTTAACGTAATTGATAAAGCATCAGGGATCGCGCGCATCTCCGAAAGTAACGATGTATTCCGGATCATTAAGTTAAGGCGTTAGGGTGAAGTATCGAAGGTACCAGCAGCGGCCAATCAATCTCCTTTCTCCCTTAGGAAATGAGACTGAGAGCCTCGAATCTTTCTTCACGCCGATATAACGCCCGTTCTCTCCTCGTGATCTCACCTTTCTTCTTCTTTTCTTCTTTCTCCTTCTCTTTCCTCCAGGCTCGAACGTCGGACAACAACAGCGGCGACGTATCTTTCGCGTTAACGTCGTTACAACGCGACAAAAGAACGGCAATTTTTCGATGCGACAGGACTCGAATTTTCCGCGCATTACCGCCGCACGATCGAAAATCAATTTTCGACGGATGACCAATTTTTCGGTACCGAAAGCGTTTTGACGCGTTGCCAGTTCTTTGAACCGGTAATGGATAATACGCTGGTGAAAAAGAATTTTCTATTAGGCGGGGGGACGACGCGTTCTACGCGCGTTTTATCGCGTACGCGCGACGATCAGAGAGAGGTTCGCGTTCGAAAATTTTCGGCACCGGAGGGGAAATATAATATATCACACGAGCACAGGGTTCATTCTCTGAATACCGTAATCGGGGAATTATGAAAGTTCCGTTTATGGAATGAAATACCGCTCTCTATCTCTCTCTATGCACCGATATGTTACGCTTTGAAATTATACGATCTCGTGTGTCGACGAGAGAGAGAAGAAAAAAAGAGCGACGTGGTGTGTATCGATCTTTTGAGAAGCGACGTCGAGTGCGACGTGACATCATCGTTACGATGTGAAAACCTTAAGTCACCGTTCGGTCGACAAACCTGTTCAAATTTGCGATGCTGTCATCGATATCCGTTCGAGTCTTGTCTCTAGAGTCGCTGCATAGGAAAGTTGAGGGACTTTGTGCTTCAACAGCCTTCAAATTCAAGAGAGTAAGTAAAATTGTGGAGGAAAGTTGGTAGAATAATTTTAAATTGTACAGGCATTTCAAAGTTGAGTACTGTTATTGTGAAATGCAATTGAAGGGTTTCATACTATAAGGTTGCAAATGCTAAATTTTCACAAACTGAAATAACAACGTTGTCAAGTACCAAACAGAAAATTA
>NW_017100200.1:1811064-1812460 GCF_001263275.1 Habropoda laboriosa | reverse complement strand
AACAGAAAATTAAAAAAATTAAAATTATTGTTATTTTATAAATTACATTTTGCCAAAAAATTTTCAAAATACGCATTTATGTATTTTATTTGTAGATATTATGCACTATGATCTTGAATAATAATTGCATTATAGTTAAGTGCATACAAAAGCCTCTTTGTTTTCCATTTTCCCCGAAAATTTCTCCTTTTCATACTTGAAACATTGTGCTTCGGAACTCTTCAACTCTAATTTGAATCTTTCAGTGACGTAAGATTTAAATTTAAGTGTCCCAACCTTGAAACAACATAAATTAAAATCCTCCAATAGTAAAATGTCAAATTTGAGTGCGTCAATAGTACAAATTCCAAATTTATTCAAATTTCACCAATTAATTCAAAAATTTATTCAAATTGATCTATTCGCACCAGTAATACAAATTAAAAATTTGAGTGCGTCAATAGTACAAATTCCGAATTTATTCAAATTTAACCAATTAATTCAAAGATTTATTCAAATCGGTATATTCACACCGATGAATGCTCCAATAGCGGAACAACTTAAATACAGACATTCTAACACGCAAATTCCTCCGTTAAACTCGTTAGTCACGAAGTAATTAAAATTCAACAGACAGCACGAGTACCAAAATACGAAATAAAACTCCCAAGTAGTCCAGAACAACGCGAAACACTTTAAACCACAGGAGAGAGAGAGAGAGTACATGGTGCAACGGGCATAACGCAACGTAACTCCATTCACGCGTCGGGACAACCCAAAGCAGAATACATCGTCATTCAGAGGCCGGAAATCGCAAGTCCGGTTAGGGTAAGCGACAAGAGGTGGAGGCCAGATAATCTATGACCGCGGCCAATTAATAACTCCAAACATCCCCTCGTCCCTGTTGGCCGACGCAAGCTCGTACGTGCGTCTCGTACGTATGCGTTGATTAACTAGCTCTCCCTCCCATCCCTTTCGCTTTCTGGCCGCGCTCTCTCGTCACCGTTCCGCTGTCCGCTTCGAGGCGCTCCGCTTTGCGTCCATAACGACAGCCAGCCGCGCGGAGAGGAGAGAAGAAAAATAACGTCGATCGACACCATCGACCGTGGATGATTTAACGACTCTCTCGAAATTTCGATCGGATCTCCTGACCGGACCAAGAATGAAAGACAGAGAGAGAGAGATGAGAAACGACGAGCGGCGAGGGAGAGAAAGAGGAGAACCACGAAACGGATAGTCGCGTGTTCCGATGATTTACGAATCAGACTGGCGAGTATGAATCATGCGCGGCGTAATAAAGAAATGACCGCGGACTGTGTATTACACTGTAAGGGTTTTGGAGCTTTGAAATGTTGCGAAAATGAACTGATACGGACTCGTCGATCGGCTGCAAAGACGTTTCCGGTGGTAGGGGGTG
>NW_017100200.1:1790731-1811017 GCF_001263275.1 Habropoda laboriosa | reverse complement strand
ACAGGTTCTCGGGATGAATGGGGGCTGATGTTTGAGGACGATGGCTGATTAAACGGTGTCACGGTGGAATTTATGAACGACTGTGTTTTTTTTACTTTTTCGATGAGATGAATTTCCGGGAAGAAAGTGTTTTGGTAAAAGAGAGCAAGGGTTCAAATCGCCAAGGCTATCGCATTTAACAATTTATGTAAGTTATGCAATTTTAATGTAACACGAATTTTGAAATCTTCCAAAGTATTATAGCTAGGTAACGATTCTCGGTATGAGTAGGTATATCAGTTTAATAAGAAATGTATTATTATTGAAAAAACGAGTTTAATGCTGGAAGAATCGACCGGGTCAAAACTGACCCATTCGCGATTTCCTAAAAATTAATTTTTTTATATTCATATCGATGCAAATAGAAATTCGTACATGCAGAAAACAAAATTGGAAAGTTACATATCGCGCCAAAAAAATTGCAACACCTGAGAAACGAAATCGCAGAAATCTGAAGTTCACATAGGTATAACAGCGACTCCCACTAATATCCGGACACTCTTCAGAACAGTATAACTTTTCAAAAATTGAACCCAACGAACTGAGTTTTTTTGAGAAGTTAGAAGGATTAGTGTACTATATAGATGACGTGTGAAAAAAATTTTGAAAAAATTGCAATTTGTCGGAATAGCGAAGAAAATTGTAAAAGTCACTGTTTACAACTTTTCTATCCGAGCTTGTAATGGAAATTTCAAGCATACGTTTCGTAGATTACGTCAATTATATACCTGCTGAAAATTTCATCGAATCTCCAAATTGGTCACAGTTTCATGCCGAAAGTCTTGAAACAGCGCGATTTTCACAATCTTCAACCGTTTGTAGCTCGTAGCGTATACAGGGAGTCACTGTATATACGTCCTGAAACGAAATCGCCAAAGTCGACCACCTCTTCCAAAACTCCCCTTAATTGCCAGCAATATCGTTTCAATATTCTCCCGGGAGAATAGGAAGCATGGGGGAGAGACGAAACGTTCCCCGCAGCGCTACTGGCGCGTTTCCACGAGAGACAAAGCTATCTCGGTGTGTCTACGCCCATATACCGACACAGGCCACGGTAGGTATTCGTATTTGTATACAATAGGGCATCATAATACGTAATCTGCCTAACGTATTCGCGGCCGGAGCTACCTGAACATCTCCCACGTTCGAGCTGTACGTGCTGCCTCTCCTGCCTCCCCCTTTTCTTTCTTTCTTTCTTCCTTCCTTTCTTTCCCTCCTCTTCACACTTGTTCGCACGTATGAACGCTCGCACACGCCCCAGACGAGGCTGCCGACCTTACGCACCTCGACCACGTGTGAAACGCGCCCCGTACGACACGTTCTCTCTTCCTCTCTCAGACCCTGCGGTTCGCGATCAGACCGATTCCATTTATAATTTGCCCAGGCCACACCGCAAATCAGACGCCTCGGCCACCGATGTGTAGATTTCATCGGGTTCGTATTACTTGCACGTCTGTTACGTCGCACCCTGCACCGCAATAATCGAGTTTCGAGTCGATGGCTCGCCTAGTAGGTGGTCCTGAAGGTTCCCTTTCGGTTTTGCCGTGTTTCTTTAAGGGAGGTTAGAAATTCAATTCAATCGAACTTTTCCAGAAACTCACTTTGAAAGGTTAGACGAGACTTTTCTGTCATCGAGAGAAAAGTAATTCAGATCACAGGTGATCAGGGAGAAATAAATTTCAATTTTTTTCCGGTGTATAATTCAGAAATTATTTCTTTGTGGTTCGTTGAGAAATTGTTAGTCTGGGAACTAGAGCCTGATAATTTCAAAATTATTCCTTCGGTGTAACATTTGAAAAACTGTAGATGACCCATTTTCGCGATGACCGATTCGACTGTTAATGGGGTAGATTATGGTGTAAAGAACGCTTAGTTATTCCATTGCAAGAATACAAAATTTGAAGTGTGATTTACTCTCAACTCGGCTGACAAAGTTAACAGGAATAACGACTGAGCAAGTGGAAATATCGAAAATTCTTCCTTCCTGAACATCGAAACCTACTTACTTCGATCTGATCAAAACTCCCACAACATACAACCACCATCGGAACGGTTAGTATCAACGAACAAGCGTAAAGAACTATTTCCAGCATACAAGCATCGATCTCCTGTGTAATTCATGAAAAATAAATATTGAACACCTTCGTCAAGAATAATTTCCATTCGGTTGAAGCTCTTCTCCCAGACCTGTTCACCACAGTCACAATTGACGAAGTCTCCTCGGTGTTTCGACGTCTCAGATGAATTTTAACGACAGGGTACGTAACTGAGACGCGCGTCATCCCGGGGATATTTAAATTTCCCCAGCGTTAGATTACGTTTCCACGGTGGCTTCTGGCGTGGACGCGGCGCTCGCGCGCGGCCAAGTACGAAATGGAACAGGCGGAATAATATCATTGAAATGCGGCTTATAAATATTGCAAAACGTGATCTCGCGACCGTGCCAGCAACTGGCCTCTCCGCGGTCGTAGCTGATCCTAGCACCGATGAACCGCGCGCGCTCGCCCTTTTATCTTTTCTTTACGCTGCATTACAAATGCACCTCCGGCCAAATCACGAAACCGCGCGGGACATCGGCTCGAACCACTCCGCCATTCCCCCGCCGATCCCCGTCGCTGTTAGCATGATTTTCGCGTTACTGTCAACATTGTTGCGCGGGAAACCACTTATTTATGCAATGATATTCGTCGGAAGTAAGAGATAAAGGGCCCCATTGTGAAACGCTGGCGTAAGTGAAATAGAGCGTCGAACACCGGTTCACGAACTCTGCAAGGTTCACCGGTGCACACGGCCCTTCGAGGCTCGATCGAGGTATCGAGCAACTGGGAATGGAAATCGAGGGTGTTCGAGCTGAACGAAGAAAGGGACCCCCGTCCCGCTTGGTAAAAATATTTACCACCTTTTGCGAGCGGAGAGAATCAAGTTTTTGCACTTTTCGTGTTATCGAGCAACTGGGAATGGAAATCGCGGGTATTCGAGATGAAGAGAGAGAGAGACTATCGCTGGGTGGAAATATTTACCAGCTTTTACAGCGAGGAGAATCAAATTTTTGCACTTTCTGTGTTATCGAAACGTCCTTCGAGCTGAACGAACGAAAACTGTAATTAGATAAAAATATAGCGAAGAGAATCAAATTTTCGCTCCCTTCGTGTTACCATTTCTAAAATTTCAAAATGTTGTAAAGTATTAGAAAATGTGCCATTGAAAAATTCGAGGAAATTTTACGAATAAAATTTCATACGCAATGCAGGTATACTGTGTTAGTATTATTCATCGAGTAATAATTCAGCATCGTAATTCACACGAGCGACCAAAAAAATTTCTAACGAGAAGTACGAGCTGAACAGTCCGCGAATTATTCGGCGAACCTAATTGAAACACCGTTTCGAAGCGGTCGCCGGTCGTCTCCGTACCTAAAAAGTCCAGAAGAACTCGGGCTGGATGCAAGAAGAAAAGTAATTCGAGTTTATCGACTGGTCTGGACTGGAGCGGTGCCTCGGCTAATAAAATACGATTGACCAAGTATTGCGTCGGCGAAGGAGCACCGTACACCATAAATAAGTCTCTAAACGCGGCACGAATTACGGGTAGGAACAAACCCCGTTCCCCAAACCGTGGACGTCCTTAAAATACAACGACCTCGAACCGTGAATTAAGTTATTTCCACTAATCGGCTTCCGAGCGAAATATACTCGATCGTAAAGTCCGACTTCATTTCGGATTCTTTCATTCCTCCGTCCTTTTTCCCACCCTCGAATACGTCCTCTTCGTTCCACCCACGGTTCGCCACATTGTCCCCCTGCTCCCTTCGAGCATTTACGACTGTGTAGCCGTGCGACAACAACGAGGTTAAGAGTCGAGAATGAAGTTAAACGTCAGCTACCGGCCCGTGCCGGACACGCCGGCGTTTTATGCCCGCTCTAAGCCGATCTTAGAGCCTTTAAGACGGGATTAGTTTTCGATGGTGTGCCGAAAAGTCAAGGTCTTCGCGCGGGGGCCGCTGTTAAGGTTGCCCGAGGGAACGATTCGTCTCGGAGAATGTGTCGGAGATATAAATTTTTGTAATTGAACGGTATTTCGGAGAGGTGCAGGGGAGAGAATGGGGTAATTGCTAATTTGGATATATATGGTGTTAGAAAAGCGTGAATAATTCCTCATTTTGTCACGTGATCGCTCGTACCGAATGCAATGCTAGGTTAGCGATCGAGGTAGAAATTATCGAAGATTTTTGCTCTTCGGAGAATGTGACGTAAGTATAGCTTTCGCACGTATAATTATCTTGATACTAATGTTTAACCCTTTGGACTCCTTTGTCGAGTGTGACTCGATGTCAGTTTTATTCACAGGTACGAATGAAGTAATTTTAAATTGCCAGTTTAAATGTGTATTATATTTTGCGATATTTTTTTTTAACTGGGTGAGCAATAAGTACACATACACTACCGGCCAAAAGTTTGGAATCACCGAGCATTGCAATTTACAGAAAAATTTCCAGAAAAAAAGTCAGCGACATTAAGAATTTTTTATCGTTCGAATCAATTGATATGAGATAAATTGATAAAAGTAGAATCGAGATAAACTTGAAATCTATAAAAAATTAGCAGCAGATTTAATATCGATGAAAAGTGGGAGGTGATTCCAAACTTTTGGCCGGTAGTGTATATATGACCCTTAATGCTATTTTCAATGTAAAATTTTTAAAAAATTTGGAGTTCAAAGGGTTAATGCTAACGGATTATGCGTTACACGAAAACTGCAGCGATGGACAGAGCACATCTATTTATGCGACTTTTGTACAAAATAAGTAGCGTTCGTGATTACCTCACGACAGTTAGGAAATCAGGAACAGCAACGGTTTGGTTTTTCTATTAAAAATTGGTTTTATTTTTCAATTTTGATTATAAAAATATGTCTATTACCTTTGTAATGTTTTGTTTTTATTCAATTTTTTCCTCAGGTGTTCGTAATTCCCCTAATCGATTGGTGTACGCGCGAATGAAAAGGGTTAAAAGGAAAAGGGTGACGAATTTATACGCGAAGTTGTCCTTGATTTCGAGAAACGACGTTTCTCTTCCTTTTTTTCGGGCGTGATTAATTCAAGGATACACGTCCAATCGAATCCCTTTTATTACTCTGCAGCATTAGTTTTTAATTGACATTATATTACGCGAACGTTAATAAATATGTGAAAGTAAACAGGGATCCATTAAGCGAGTCGTAACGCGACCGATAGACCTTCTTCTTTATCATTTCCTCCTTTTTAATGGAAGCGCCACGCTGTATTTCACGTGTCCATTTAGCCGATTGCTTGGACGATCGCGAGATTTACGACTTTCACGTTTGCGCAATTTATGCATCCCGAGGGAATCGCGTTTTTATCCTTTTACCTGGTGTTTCGTCAATTGGAAGGAGGATCGAAGTGTTCTCGGCTAATTCAATTGAGGAGCGTGAGAAATAAGAACGGTGCGAGTGCACAAACTGATTTTGAGAAATTACCTGTGAAAGAGGAAAAGCTGGTATCGTTCGAACGATTAAAAGCCAGAGTTTATTAAATTTTTATGAACGAAAGAATTACACATTTTATTTTTTTATTTCATTTATCAAATATGAGATGACAGGCGAAATAAAATTTTATCAAATTTTCACGAACGAAAGAATTATACATTTTACTTTTCAATTTTATTCACCATATATGAGATGTTAGGTAAAATTAAATTTCGTTAAATTTTCGTGAACGAAGCAATACACATTTTATTTTTCAGTTTCATTTATCAAATATGAAATGTTAGGGAAAATAAAATTTTATCAAATTTTCACGAACGAAAAAATACACATTTTATCAAAAGTCACATGTTAGACAAAATAAAAATTGCGACTGACGTCATTTCTGCACTGACCTCTTCAATTGTGCTATCTCGAGAAAATAAGTCGACCCGGAGTAAAATCTTAATTAGTAAAATTGAATGAAATTCGAGTAATTCCGAAGGTATTTGCTTCCAGCGAACACATAGACGCACATGTCTCGTTCAAGGTAGTACTTAAGTTCATTTTCTGCCGGTTGCTCGTTGTATCGTCAAAGAAGAGCCAGCGTATCTCGAGCCTCCATCGATTTACCGTTTCTTTAATTACAAAGTACGCCAGTGTATTCTCGGTTGCAGGGGTTTTTCTTCGGAAGGAACGCAGCGTGGATTTCTTATTCGAGGGGACCGCTTCTGAACAGAGAGGCTACGCGTAATCCTCGATTTCGCAACTTTATCGCGACCTTAAACTCCCTCTCGTTAATGATTCACTCTACGTCATGGGTGTCCAACCTTTCGATTTGCCTGCGCCATACGAAATATATAATACAGTTAATCGTACATATGTAACAAAACCTCCTTTATTTTTTAATATTTTTTATTATAATGCAATTGTGTCGTGAAAAATATCGCTAAAAATCACACAATAATGTTCAAAGTTTACGATATTGTGCTGTACAGGGCCACATTGCGGCCCGCGGGCCGCATGTTGGACACGCCTGCTCTACATGGCTCTCAGGAATTTCGAGGCGCGTTCACCTACTTTCGCGTCACGGTGAAAAGGCGGCCCCGTCAAATAACGCCGTTCGTCTGCTTTTTTCTATGTACAGTAGCGCACGCATAAGCGTCCGCATTTTTGCACACTTAAACGTCCGTCGCTGTCCCCACCAATTCTTGGAAATGGGACTTCGGAGTGGAAACAAAGTATTCGATATCGACTCCTGAACGTGAACAACTGACACTTGATATATCGGTATCCCACTCAGACACATCTCCTCTCTTTTCTTTAATTAAATTCGCAGAAGTCACCTCCCCATTTAAGCGTCCGTATTCGGTCCCGACTGCGGACGCTTATGTGTGCGCTACTGTAATTTTAGAATTCCGGCGAATAGGAATTTTTACAATTCCCTCGATCGCTTGTTTAGAGAGATGACGACGTTGACTCGTGATAAAACATAAATAAACCGAGATGGCAGATGTATCCACTCTCCCGGTTTAAAAGGGGTTAAGAGTTCTATTTTTGTGCGATGGCGCCACGTTTAACGCAGCTTTGCGTTACTGCAGACCATATTCCTGTAAACAAACCGAACTCCTTTTAAAGCTCGAGTTTAAACAGACAGTTTCCTCGCGTTTGGAATGTATCCGTCGCACTTTCATTCGAAATTCTTAGCAGAATTTTCAACCCTTAGAAGCTTAACGTCGATTCAATTTTAGTCTCGGACACATCCATCGCTCTTCAATTAGACAAAAAGATTTTGCACATTTTACTGCTTCTATTACCTACATCTCTAACATTTGACCCATTTTTAGCTGTTTAGGCACTCAAAGAATACAAATTAGTATTTTACTATAATTGTATAAAAAACATATTTCGTTAAATTTTCACGAATGAAAAAATACCTATTTTACTGAGAAATTAGGTAAAATAAGAACTGAGATTTACGCCCTTCTTACTATGGTCCCCAATTGAGAATTCACAACAAACTTCTTTGAAAAACCACATTATTTTAATCTTTCGTATGAATATCGTCTGTACTGTAGGATCGCGATCGTTTTCGCCTTCGCCCGTTCGTTTCTTGAGAAACAGCGTGGTTTACAGTTGACGTAAACATGTAATTTTGTTCTATTTACTTTTATTAATAAATTATTACTTGTTGAGAGTCGAGCAAGCAATGACATCTGAGGGCAGGCAGCGGCAAAAAAGTCGCGGTATTTTGTTTTAGGGCCTGTGGCTTTGTGGCTCGCCTAGACGAGTTAGTCTAAAGTCTTGTGTCTTGTACTGTACGTCGTCTCATAACGATAAAAGAATAGTTTAATAAATATAACATTATTATTACTTAAATACACTTTTCGAGCCTCAATCACGAGTCCAGATCAAAATCCCACAGTACCTACTTCGACGAACCAATCCCCCACAAAAAACCTCCAATTTCTGCAACTGATTTTCCTGCATGAATTGCTATTCGTGACTTCCTCGTTGAAACCGTGTCCAATAATTATCGAATTCCGACGTTTCTCCAACATTTCACTTAGCTCCATCGGAGTATCAAGCCACTCAGACAATAAAATCTATAACACCAAAAATTTTCTTCCGAATCTGAACATCTTCGTCCCAACATATGACATCACATCTACGCGATATATCACCAACGTTTCCCTTCCTCTCGTTCACATTCCTCTCGCATCTGGCTCTAACCTCCCAGCAACGGGTCCGCGGCGATTAACAAGCAATAATTAGCAGCGCTGATAGGCAGTACGTACAAGGGAAGAGGCGCAGCGTGCAACGATCGCTTATTCGCTGCGAGCGCGTGTCATAGTCCTGACGCGGAAGGGTTTCTCACGGTAACGAAGAGAAACGCCTCCGGCTGAAGATTGGCTCGTTACGAACCAGCGGAAATACCCACGTTCCGGATGGATCTTTCGGGACGTGTCGATTCCAGCCGTCCAGTTTCGTCGGGAAGGCGAATATCCCTTCTGCCCGACGCTCGGCGTCGTTCCATGGAAACCGCCGTCCGACGAACAACTGGATATGGACAGGCCAGAGGGATAACGATCCACGCTCCGGTGTGTTATTAATCCTTTAGGGGTAAACGTTCTCGAGAAACGTTTAGCTGGTAAAGAGACGAAAATGCTAGACAACGGGTACGAAGACTGTTGCGCCACGAAATTATTGCGCGTTCGTTCCTTCTTTTTCATCCTTCCGAACTCTGGATAGAAGAGGCTAGCTTTTATAGTTCGCTCGTGTGTTTACGACGCAGCAGAACACGTGGGGTCTATTCCGGGTTTGTTATTTTTCTTCTTCTGGTAGCATTTAACGTTTCGAGGCAATTGATTCTTGAATTATGGTTTTTGGAAAATGTTCCCTCGGGGGAACTTTAAAGGGATCTCCATTTTTTCTTTTAGTTCATTTTATTCTTTTCTCGAGGATTTCAAGGGAGAGACTCTTTGTAGCGATATTTGGAAGCGCAAGGGACAGCCGCTGTACCGGTGGATTACGCAAGATTTACAGCGGTATATAAAACTCGAAATTCTCGCGTTCGTGCCCCCAGCAGGAGGAAAGTTGGCCAATGCCACATACTTCATCCGATTTACATAATCCGACTAAGTATCAGGACGCTATTAAAATGAATATATACCCCGTGTGTCATCCTACCAAAACGCTTTTCTAATAAAGTCAACCTCTCAACCTTTCCCTGCAACCTTCGAAAAAATCTTCAACCCTCGGAAATCTACCCGATCCTTAAAACACACACATATTCACAAACTCTTCGAAGAAATGATTTCCGCGCAAAACCAACTCACATCAACTATCACAAACGGATCGACCTTCACGCTTATTGTCTCTAAACGAATGCCCAGATAGGGAAAGGAGGCGGGATGAACGTAGGCCAAGTGATCAGTCGTGAACCGAGGGAAAATAGAAGGTGGCCGGACAGAGATGGATACCGGTCGACGTTCAGCCGTGAAATCTCCGGCAATGGGCATAGATCGTTTCACGGGGGTAGGTTCGCGCAACGATATATAATTCATTAACAATTCGATTCAGCGGGAACAATCGGATTCATTAGTAGCGCGCGGCGTGGCCTTCCCTTTGACCGACCTATCAGTCAGTCTGTTCGTCTTTGCCTCGTGAGAGGTATAAATACGTCTCTTATTAGCCGGCTGGCTGGATTATTCGTTCGACCAATCAACACACGGTCCCGGCCACCATGTATCCACGGAATCTCGAATCGATGAACGAAACGACGTTCTCTCTCTCTATGTATATATACGTATCTTTCTCTCTGTCTGTCGCACGTTCGTCTCGTTACGCCGCTCATCCGACACGCGCGTCCTTCTTCGTCGTCGTCTTGGTCGCTGGTCTCTCCCCGCGGCCATGGATGATAGACGCGGCAAGGGTACGGGGACAGACGAACGATACATCTTGCGCGAGGAAGATAAATCCTCCGGCCAGTACCAGCTGGACTTAGACGAACAATCGGCTAATGATGTCAAGGTTGAGCGACCGCTTCGTTAAGGTAACGAAGTAATCCCGATGACCGAGCGCCGTGGACCCTGTAGCGAAACGTTTTCACGCGCACCGACTGCTACTTGCTTTCGTTCCCGAGTACCACTGTTCCACGGTGGTGTTTCTTGTTGTGGATTTTCACGGGTTTTTGGTGTTTTAAAGGAAACGAGAGTTTGGAGGTTTTCTGGATTTAAGGTGTGATTAATGGATTTTGGAAGCTCGATGACGGTAAATTGAGAAGAATTGGAGAACGACTTTTTGAAGTGGAAAGTTGGGTTTTCTGTAGTTTTGGAGATGAAATGGAAGTCTAACGAGCGAGAGAGTGACTGGTCCTGAAATTTAAGGAAACGAGAGTTTTGAGGTTTTCTTGATTTAACCTGTGATTAATGGATTTTGGAAGCTTGGCGAAGGTAAATTGAGAACAATTGGAGAACGATTTTCCCAGTGAAAAGTTGGGTTTTCTATAATTTTGGAGGTGAAATGGAAGTCTAAGAGAGTAGACTGCTCTCGAAATTAAACGAAATACTCCAGTGGAATGTGAAAACTTGAAAGGTGATTTAAATAAAACGATTATAAATTCTGTACAAAAGCGTTGCCAAGTGGTTTGTTTGCACACGAGGCACCGGAGAAAACGTAAATTCTCAGCGATTTTCTTCACAATCATTCGACGAACGAAGGATGATCGCGTGAAGGTGGCTGCCGCGGGTTGCAACGGGTATACACAGCCATCGGTTTTGAATAAATCGTGAACGGCCGTGAAAGGGCTACCGGTGTCGGTGGAAAGAAAAGAAGAAGGTAACTCCGCGAGATGCTGTGGCAGCCACCGTCCCAAGGTGAGCCATGGTGGCGCGGGTATGAAAAGGGAAGCATGGTAGTAAAAACGTGCAGGTGGGAGGATTAGTTGGTTGGTCGAAATGGCCAGCGCCCGGTGAATGCATTTGGATTTCGTCCAGACGTAATACTTGCGCTCTCGTGCAATGCCCATCCGTCCATACACTACCGTCTGCCCATCCATCCATCCTTTCCATCCATATCCCCGCTCGCGGGCCATTCGCACTTTGCCAAGCAATCCTCATTCCCATTTATCACCTCTTCCACGGCCTCTTTTCCTTTTCTATCTGTCTGCCCTGCCTCTCCGCCATCTCTCCTCCTCCGTGTCTCTCTTTTTTTCGCCGAAACCCTTCGACTCCAATTGGTTTCTTTCCCGGCCCCCCTTCGCCCTCTTCTCTCCATTCCACCCTATCGCCTCCTCCTCCTTCGTCTTCTCTGTCTTCATCGAGGACTAACTACGTATAACTAGCCTTCTCTCTTTCTCTCGGCGGGACTCGCGTGTTTTCTTGTTTCTCGATGGCTGCTGCTACCTCGAAGGGCCAGCCACGAAGGAAGGGAGATCTTGAAAGAGCGGCCCTTTCTCGACCGGCGACTGTAGGCAAAACCCGAAACGCCCCGGTCAGAATAGACGCGGAGCCTCGTTCTCGACTCGCCCTCACCTCGCACACGCTTTATTACACAGTGAACAGACGGCAGACGGAACGGACTCACTCCGCGGTCTCGCCGCTTGTGTATCTTTCGCGGAACGTCTGATAGTTGCACTTCGATCCGTTTAATGCCGGCCTTTCAGTGCGAGCTCCCTCGCATTTCGCTAGGGAAACGACACGTCTGCCGGCCAGGCTTGTTTAACGATAAGTTAATCAAGCTACCTACGGTGATTTTACGAGTTGAAAAGTCTCTCCCTCGCTCGAGGGAATTTGCCAGACTGTTGACGAAACTTTGCCTAGAATTTTGGTAGAATGGAGGAATGTTTGAGGAAGGAGAATTTTGAGTAATTCCATCGTTAACCACTTAACGCACACAATTCTGGTGCGTAGAGCCTCGTCCGACTGATAGATTTGCGCATGATTCGTGATGGTAGTTTGCTTATTTTAGCCATGTCAGTACTCTTTATAAAAAGCAATTTGTGTTTATAGTCCCTCTCTCTATTTTGGTAAACGAAGAAAATACGATTACAACCTTCTACCCACAAACTGACAAAAGACTTGCAGCTTTTAGATGTGACTTCTTTCCACCGATATTCTCTTCTCCATACATTACCAATACGTTATTTTAATCATAATACATTTGCATAATTTGACACGAAAAAGTATCTAGTGAAACGAAAAAAGTGTGTTTTCGCTTGCACACGAAAAAGATTTTAGTGTCGGGTCACATTTGACCCGGCATCCGCTGTCGAGGCATTTAACTCATACCACAATTGACAAAACGCAAACTTCCCAAATTACTTCCGAAACGACGAGATTCACCTGGAGTGGCGAATAGGTGGAAACGGTGTTACTCGATAAATCACCACTTCCGCCATTTAATTTCCCACAGACGTGATTGTCCCTCGGCTCATTTCGGCAAGGGTGTGGCTACAGAGTAACCCCTTCCCGCTATATATCATTTTAATATGGCATTATTCCCGCGGTCTTCCGCAGTAATCACAGACGATTATTGTCATGCCGGCCACCTACCGAGTATTAATAAAGCCGAAGAAAGGTGGCAGCAGGTCGCCACGTTAACCCCGACTGCGCGACTTGACATAGAGGAATCGAGATTTCGGCCTGTCCGTGCCACCATCGGTGGCTGACCCGTGCAGAGAGACCAGCCGACGTGTGTACACGTGACTGTGTGTATACGTGTGTATATAGCGAAAGGGAATAGCCTGTTCGCTTGGTTGGGGCTCCTTTAGGATCTACGACGGTCCTTCCAGGAAGGAACGAGCGAAAGAAAGAGCGTTATCGGTCGCGATCGCTGTACAGCCGAGGCTGGAGTCGATCGATACTCGAGTTAATAATGACGCCGCGGTATTCTCCGACATTTTATTATCATTATTATTTATTGTGAATTTCACTCCGCCTGAATCATCCCGCCATTCGGCACGGCTGGTAATAACAGCCGGGAACAATGTGTCTGGAGCCGTGTGTGCTGCACGGTGGTCCGCAAAGGCACGGTGTCAGAACGAATATGAATCCACTGTTTATGGACTAATCGATGTGTTTCATGAATCGTTGTGCAACGAATTCTTCGCCTTTGTGAGCAGGTACACTTGTGAATAGGCTTGCGTTTCCTGGATAATACCAATTGCCGGAAGTTATTAGATATGCCGAATTTTGTCGGGATTTAATACCTCTGCTTGGTGGACTCTTTTGTTCGTAATATAGATTATCCTTTGGGCATTGTTCGGCGTGGTAGTGCTTTCTGGAATTTCGTGTGAAATAGTGTGCGCGCCGGGAGAGTTCGGAATGAGAAACGAGTAAATATACGAAAATAAAAATTGCTTCTGTATAATACTTTCCCACAACAATTCATTTTCATCAGAAAATTCTACGGTACTTTTGAGAAAATTATTAAAAATCAACGGTGTAGTGGATCTATTAAGAGTCAGACCAGCATTGAATTGGAGGAGAATTCTTTAATCAGTGTCACTTGGACACTCGACAACCTAAGAAGGTTAAAATAATTAAATGTAATAAGAATAAGAAAAAAGAGAACACCGGAAGAGATACCAAAAAATTAAATAAAAGGAACAGTGTAGACAGTGTAAAACCTCATTCGAAATTAAATAAAAAAAAATGATAATTTAACATCTAAGATCAGATATCAATTTTCATATTATAATCATTCACCAGACAACTTCCACTTCAAATCCCACTTACCCAGCACTCGAAACAATTTCCCAACAGGTACGAATCTTGGTCAATCACCGATAGCTCGCTGCTCACTTTTCCCTCCACCCCCGCTACCTGGAAGCCGCGTTCGCGGAATATCGCTAATCTGCTCCTTTGTGCCGTTTCATTGTCCAGCACGCGGAAGGCGGCGCAACGACGTGTCTATTGTGACCACCACGTCTGCCCCGTAGCGTTCGTCTCGTTGCTACGTAAGAGAACAGTCGTGGTCGTCGCAACAGCAGCACAAGCAGCTTGGCACAAAGGCGACTCGCGGAGAGACCTGGACCCGAGGAACGGCCTGTTACCACCTCGACTCTGCCGCTATTGTGATTACGCTGCTCGTTCCGCTGGCGTACGGCCGAACCGCGAAATTTATCGCCGTCGCCGGAACGCCGCTCGAATATCCAAGGACGACGTTTCGCGTCACGTTTTCGCCGTTTTAGACCTGACGCGAATATCCAGACGAATTCCAAGTTTCTTCGAACCGCGAGCCAACAGTACAGGCACACCCCGTCCCGCCGAAAGCTCCTGCGGCCGCTTCTCTTCTTCCGTATTGTTCGCTAATTGCCCGTGGATCTCTTGGTCAGAGGTTACCGGGGAACGTGGACCATCTGCGGTCTCGCTTCGGATCTTACAATGTGTTTTATTGTAGTCTTTGTGAAGAGGAGTGGCGAGGTCGAAAAATGGTAGATTTCGGTTGAATTGGAACCTTTTGGCTGAAGTGATACCTTTGAGTTTAAATTGTACCCTTAGGTTCTTTGGAACGACGGAGATCAGCAGTTTCGGTGACAATTTTGGGGTATTATGTAGTGTGCGTGTGGGAAGAGTGAGTGTCGGAGAGAAAATTGTGCGATTTTTAGTCGTCGGATTTTCTGTGGAGACAAAGTCTGTATGAATATCGAGGATCTAGCGTGCATGGGAGAGTTTTAGAATTGTGACAGAGAGCTAAGAGCAACGACCTGTAATAAATCTAATGTAAATTTTCCGTGTTAATTGAATATTCACTCGTAGTCACTTCGATAAATTTCAAATTCGCAAGGTTAAGCGTACAGTGTCCCACGTCAATTATGCACATTTTTCGCAAAACTCAAGGAAGGTCGTGGGACGTCCCGTGTATCTGTAAAACGGTACGCGAATTAATCATCTACTCGACAATTCAACGCGAAGATATTATCCCTCATACGGTACAAGATAAGTAGCTATAAAAGCGTAGACGATTACAAACGCACTCCGATAGACAGCAAGTACCTTCGATACGCAATAACGATCAACATCTCTAAGTAATCCATTGATTAGATCCAAAGTGGTGTAGAAAAACGGTTTAGAAGTAATGCGGGCTAATGAGCGGCGTTGCAAATGAATTAACGAGTGCAGCGGGTAATGAGCATTAGAATTAACGAGCGGTAAAAGCTAATGAGTATCGAGGATTGGAAATGGGGATTTTTTGACTGGAGGCTTATTTAAGGATTAACGTCTCTGTCTAGCCGTACATAACTCACGTGCACTTTTCTATCTCCCGCTCGAAGATATCGCGATTGTAATTCAGCGTCGTGAATTAAAAGGGACACTTCGCGTGTCTGGTGCACGCGATTCAATGTCCCAATCAACGGCCAACCGGTCCACGCGGTTCTTTCTTTCGACTTAACGCGTGCTGTCTGACCGGCTGGCTAATAAAACAGTCGGTGAAAGTTTCGCGTAGCAGTCCGCTTCTGTGCGACACTCGTAACTCCTACGGTCCACAATAAACCTCGTCGTCTCTTTCAATTTCACCGTGAAGTCTCCTTTTACACCACGAATTCCTTAACTTTTCCCTTTAAAGAAAGCAACATCCGCCTGGTAGGTATACCCACACGCACACTCTCTGACCGATATACAAGAGAAACATGCTCGAAAGGTGTACCTGCACTGTACTCGAGCGAATCGAAAGGGGTTGAAAAGCTTCGATCAAGCGCCCAATGACACTGCGTTCGATTATTTTTCTCCCCATCTTTTTTTTTTTCACACACACCGCAACGACGTTTCTCGAGGAAGAGTTGCCGCGCGAATCAGAGTCGGAATCAATGGCAAAAAGGAAGAAAGGTCCGTTTCCATCGGTTCGACGTCTTTGTGCACTCGTCGAACGTACTCGAAGTTCACGTCGACGTGGGCGTGAAGTTCCATCGTGCGACGAGGGGACTTCAATGTCCAATCAGCGGACAACCTCGCCGCGGTTATCCTCTTTTTCGCGCGCGGATACAACGGCTGTGCCGCCGCGGCCCGCGAACGTAAAGCGTACTTACCCGCGCGCTTATAAAAGAAAAGCCAAAGAAGGAGGTTCGTAAACCTGTTGTGCGAGAAAGAGGAGGAGGTGGCGGCCGTATTCACGGAACTTTTACAAATTGAATTCTTGTCCGTGTACGAATCGAACGTCGTTCAACCGTCGCGCGATAATTGTCAGCTCGCGTAATTGAATATCGCGGCATCGATCGTCTCTACTCCGGTCTCTCCCGATCCTTTCTTCGCGTGTACTCCCCATTGGAATCTCGCCATCTTCAGCGCCGTGTGCATTTCACAAAAACCACGCGAAACCGCAAACTTTCCCTATCGCGACGTCTGTTCGTCGTCTCCGATGTCGTCCAATCAACGACCGGTCGCAAACGTGACAGCGAGTTTACACGAGAGAAAATACGAGAGGGAGAGAGAGAGAGGAGCGAGTCTCTGGCGTACGCGTACGCATGGAAATGAAGGCGAGCAGAAACGAAAAAGAAGCAACGTGATTAAAAGGGAGACGTCGCCAGACGAACACGGCGGCGGGGAGAGACGTACTCGCCGCAGAGAGCCTGGCGAATTAATGATTCATCCTACGCCTAATTGATATACGCGCGTGTACGCGCGATTAATTTATCGATATCCTCAACGAGACTTCTACGCTGGTAATCATCGCCCTCGGGGTCCTAGCCTGGTCAAGCGATAATTATTATCGACGTGTTTACGATAGGAAGTTATTTCGCATTCTCACGACGGACGCCCCGTGACATAATTAATAATAATGACAAAACACCATCGGTCACCGGTGCCGCGCATAATCGACCCGACGATAATCGGACTCCATTAACATAAAATATTAATCGAACCTCGGTGTGATATCGATTAATGCATATGCAACGACCGTCGTCATAGTAAGCTCTCGCGCGAGGCCGCGCGAGCTCACGTTATGACGCAGGGGTTGGCGTTGTTGGTCTTGCTGCGATCGTTGAATGGACGATGAGGAATTTTTGATGTGCCTTGAACGTTTTACATTCTCGTTTTAGAGCTCGGAGGAATTCAAATCGTAAAATTTATCGCCATCAGCCTGTAATATTTACAGGCTCTTAAATGCTCGTTTATTAATCTTGAGTATTTACACGTGTCAGTGGAGTAGCTCCGAGATGATTAATTCCAAACGAAGATTATCATTCTTGTTCCTCTGTCAGGAGTAAAAGCTACAAATTCGACGAACGGATAAAAGATGAACTAAAGTTGAAGAAACTCGCGATGGAATGTATTCGTAACTAAAGCATGACGTTTATTGATCTAGTAATTCTCGTAAAAATCTAGCCTATCGGTTGTAGAACAATGGGGTAGTCTCACAGGCGGGCAGAGACGAGCAGAAGTTAAAGTTAACGTCTCGCTGTATCGACGACGCGGCGCAAGCTTTACGGCGTCGCGAAGAAGACTTGTCGCCGCATAGTTTCGCGACAATTAATTAACCGAAGTTACGCGGGAGCGTAGAACGCGGGCTGAACGAAGAATTTTGTTTCCGGAAATAGCTCGGTGTCGCGTAGCTTAGGGCGTGGATTTCCTCTTTCTCGCCTAGCTCGACACGTTTTTCCTCCGCCACTTCTTTCTCCCTCTCGTCTCGCCTCGTTTTACTTAATTAAACGATTTCCTTTGCCTCTCTGTTTATTACACACTTCCCGACACCTCTGGCACTCCGCAGGAAACAAAGAGACACGCAGCTTGTCGCAGGAACGAGATTACACTCCGAAGAACAATCGCAGCGATCGGTATCGGTGCCTTTGATGTTCCAGCAACGGTACAAGGTTAGAGAGTAACGTATAACTCTCGGTAATTAGCCAGGGAGCGAGCTGCGTCGGGGGAACGTAAGAATCTCCAAAAATACTCGTAAGTCAAAGGCGTCGAATCCATTTCGTATCCTTTGTCGCCGTTTTCGCTCGCGGAAGGATCACAGGCGGCCGTCTCTCGTTTCCGGAAATAACCCATCAAAGCGAATCTCGGGTACGACGCCTGTTCCTCTCACACGAGCTGCGACGACGACGCCTCCAGCGACTCAAACTTCACGCGTCTCCTCTACACCTCGTCCCAAGTTCCTCCCCCTTGGCCTCATCTGAACCCCCCTCTGGTTCTTTTCTCCTCGAACGTTGGGCCTCTTATCTCGTACGCGCCATCATTACTCAATGACCGATGCGTTCGCCGGCGAAAAAATCATTAAGAACGCTCATCCATTATCGCGGCTGTGAAAGGGCCTGTGGCGTACGCCGCGGTAACCGCGCCGCAGCCGCGGTCACACCAGACACCTTTAGAGCTTTGAACGAACGTTCCGGTGGCTCTCCGCAGTTCCAGGTGGAACTCTATGTATGTGTCTACGTATTTTGTTCGCGCGGGAGAACCGCGCCCGCGTCTTTCCGACGCGACCATAGGGACTCGATAGTCTCGAAAGGATCCCCCGCGGATCCTGCATCTCTACTCGTTTCCTCGTGCACACACACGAGATTGGTGGAATGCGGCAAGAAAGTCGACCTCCAACGGTCGGAATCGTTCTTCATTCTTTATTTATACCGCGACGACGCGCGCGAGCTCGCGAAAGCGAGCCGCATTACCTGCGCCATTTTTTAGCGGTGCTGTGCGTTGCTCGAGGACTCTGGAGAGATCGGGTTCGAGCGTTTATGGTGATGTGAGGTGTCCGGGTTTTGTGAAAGGATGAGATTTATTGATGGTTTTGTGACAGTTGCGTGTTGATGGTCTATTTTGTGAATATTTTCATTTTTTGTGCTAGTTGTGTGCTGATAGTGAATATTTTTATTACACTATGAATGCAATCAATTTTTCGAAAAATTTTTTTTTTCCTTATTTATCCATGTAATCAATTTTTTAAAATAAGGGTTACTGTATAAGTTCAATCTTTGACTTGCTTCTTAGATATTTTTTAAATGAAATTACTTACTAAAATGAAGAACATTATGAACCAATAGGTGGGAAAATGTTGCTATCAGTAGTGCACATATGTACAGAATTAGGTTTAATAAACCTAAACCTCCTGTTCTGTCTCGTTTTGTGCATTTTCTCTACTGTTTTATTTAATGTATTTTCCAAGCGTAATGTAGGTCACTCTAAATGAATACGTTAGCGCTAAATATTTACTGCTTTAGTACCATGTCAATAGAAATTAATGATAGAATTAAACATAAATATCATTTACCATATCTGGACCATAATCTGTACTAAAAATGCAACTTGCAAATAGTACGAAGCAAAAAGTTAATATACACTAATAGCCGCTTTATAAAAAGATTAAAATTAAATTTGGTTGCAAGTTTCTCTATTATATACATTTTAGATTTTACTTTTGACGTCAATGTAAAATTTTAATCAAATAAATTTTCTTACAATATTCTACACGATCTGCAGTAGAAGTCTAATTATTACGACTCCAATTCCGACAATTTCCAGCGAAAACAAAAATCCCCGTCCAATATTGGTTTTTCCTTCTACACATCAACGCAAGAATCTCGCCGCAGCGTCGTTAAATCCTTCCACAAAGAAAAAAGAACAAAAGAAAAAAAACAAGAAACAACCGTTAATCTGTTACAAAGTACCTAATCCTTCGCGTCATTACCACTGTAAAGAAATTATAATCGCACCGTGCCGCTCGTATATTGTACGTGTTGCAAATGTGTTATTGCTCGAGAACACTGTGCTTTCCTAGAACACTTTCTTCTCACTCTACACCACGGACTTTCCCCGCGGAGATATTAACCGTGCAATTAAGAATCACCCTATGCATTCATCCGCACAGTGTTGCATTCATAACGGTGTACCAAGAACATTTATACCTCCTTGGAATTTTTTTCCTCTCTCTCTCTCTCTCTCGACTGGAGCGCGCCACGCGCGCACACACGCGCTTTATGAGCGCATCGTAAAATGATTAACACGAACGTGCAGGAAAAATAATTATCCGCTGGTTGGTACACGTCTGTTAACGCTTGCAGCCGTCTGCGAGCTGTTCTCGAAGGATCTCGAGTTACGTGGAAAGCTTGACGTTAATGAATAGTGGTAAACCGATCCAGAAATAATGATCCTCGAAATAGTACGCACGTCCGGTTACCTACGCCACTTTCCATCTTTTCCAACGGGAATCACTTGTTTTCAGGTATACCCCAAAACGCGTCCCTTCCTTATTCTCTCTCTCTCTCTCTCTCGTTTTCCCTCCTTCTTCGTTCCACCTTCCATTTTTTTCGTATTTCTCTCCCTCGTT
>NW_017100200.1:1746599-1790710 GCF_001263275.1 Habropoda laboriosa | reverse complement strand
CGCTCGGTTGCTACTTGGCCACGTGTTTTGAGTTAACAGCCTCGATCGTGATTTCGAGATAACGGCCGTCGATGAGGTTACGCTATCTTAACTACTCTTTTTCAACGAGTCACTCTGATTAATGGGATTCCGCGCGAAAATTGTTTCCAACTTGTACTCCCCCCGTTTTTCAATTCAACTTTCAGATTGTGATACTATCTGGCCGACCGGGGCAGGAACTTCGTTCGGTTCTCGATTTTTAGCAGCGCGAGGGTAGTCCAGGAAGTGGGCAGATTTTCTGTAAACGCGGTGTGTGTCGAGTGTGGACGTCGTAGCTTGGACGAGATAGCTTCGTTGCACCGAAGAAAGATGATGGAATTCGTGCTTTCTACAGTCGGGATCCATTAGTTACAATCTAGAAGACTATTGCAACAAAGACGCGTCTTCCATTGCATCCATTAGTCACTTTCTCGTTCAACTTCCTAGATCTTCGGACTAGATCAATCACGTCGATAGTGGAACAGCTTCGAACACCTACTTTCTCAATATCCTTTCCTAGCTGGCTGAAAAATTCGGTACCGACTAACGAATAGGTCAAGTATTTATTCAAATTCTGGTTTTCCCTGACTTAAGACTCAATTTTTATACGAGTTTGTAGTCCTAATCTCAACATTCTTCTCTATTTTTCCAATATTTTTTGCTATCCAATTTCAATAAAAAAAAATTCGGTAGCAAAAGTGCAAAAGGGTAACTCTTTATTTCAATCTTTCGCTCAAATTCTGTTTTTCTGCAGTACCTCGCGCTAAAAATTCTCAAGAGCCAGTTTTTATACAAACGTGTAACCCAATCTCGACATCCTTCGCTTTATATTTTTTTAACATCTTTTCCTACCCGATTCCAGCTAAAAAATCCACCACCAAAAAAACCAAAGGGTCAACTCTTTATTTAAACGTTCCGCTCAAACTCTCCTTTAACATCTCTTTTTCTCTAGTACCTTCTACTAAAAATTCTCAAGAGCCAGTTTTTATATAACCTCGTAATTCAATCTCAACATCCTTCCCTTTTTTCAATATCTCTTCCTATCCAATTCCAACTAAAACATTCCGCGTTAAAGAACAAGAAGCTCAAGATCTTCTCCGTTTCTTCGCGCTAAAAATTCTCGAAAATGAATCTCTACGCAATCTCGCACCTCCACCTCAACGTCCCTCTCTCTCTCTCTCTCTCTCCACACTTTGCCGACGCAAAGTTCGGTGTAACCAAACCGAAAGATCAATCCCGTTCTTCAAACCTTGAACTTGAAAAACGGTACCACGAACCTCTGCCAACATTCCATTCCGCCACTTTCGTAAATGAAAGTTTATCGAAGTAAGTCCTCGCCCGAAGTTCGTCTTCAAAGAGCGACGAACTTTCAAAGGAACTTCGACAACTTCCACCCCCGCCCGTTCCCCTCCGCGAAAGCTCGCCGGTCTCACCGACATTTATCAAGAATATCGAGGATCTCGAGGCTGGTTCGACAGGCTGTCCTCTCTCGAAATTCATTTTGCGCGAGATTGCCGGATGGTCCGGGGTTAACGGACAGCCTGAACCGGGGAAAAAGGAGCGCGAGGAGTCCCGGTGGTTTTCGTCGGGCCCCGAAAATCGCTCCTCCTCGACGTCGTGCGAGGCGTTCGCCGCTCTCGGTGCCGAAACGGCGGCCCTCACGTACCAACGTCATGGAATGAGACGCGTAAAAGATGAGAAGTCGGGGGCGTGGCGCGGTCTTGCCTCGCTTCTTTCGTCTCTTCCCTCTTGGCCCAGAGAGAGAGAGAGAGAGAGAGAGAGAGAGAGGAGAGTTTGGCGTTTGCGGCGACGGTGAATTCGCGGTTATAAAGCCGATGCCGCGGTAAATCATTAACGGCTCTTCTGCCGGCTATTTCGAACCCTCTCTCCTCTCTCTTCTCTATCTTCTCGCTCTTTCTCTCCCTTCTTGCGTTTATTTTCTTATTAAAATTACCTGAGCGATACCGACGCGACGAGATAAAAATCCTTTAATCTGCGCAGACATGTTCCTCTCGCCGTGGTATCCGTTATACGTTAATAAAGTTGTAATGAAATGTCGCTGTGTGTCAATGGAGGACGGTGGTCTTTTCATCCTTCGTTCCATTATCATGATTATAGGGATGTTCGAGTGTTTTTCAATTAGTAAGTTCGAAAGGGGAAAAGGGAGTTGTTAGAGGTTTTAACAAGTTGTTAGCCCTAGTGCGGTCTTCGGGTCTCTTTTGACCCGTCTCATTCTTATTTTCTTTCATATTCTCAACATTATATTAAATATTTATTGTCTGATAACAAATATTGTCACACAGAAGGTCTTCGGGTCTTTCTTGACCCATCGCCTTCTTATTTTTTTCACGTTCTGAACATCACATTAAACGTTTATTGCCTGATATCAAAAATTGTTACACACGAGGTGTTCGGGTCTTTTTTGACCCATCGCATTCTTATTCTTTTTTCTTTTGTTTCCTTAGCATTATATTGAAAGTTTATTATCTGATAACAAGAATTGTTACACATAAGGTCTTCGGGTCCTTTTTGACCCAGGAACTTTAAGTATACAGTCGAACGGAAGAAAATTGATAGCATAAATCTTGAAATTCCCAAATTCGATAACAATGATCTTCAAACCCCAGAATTATGTAGACATTTTTAAGCCAAAGAATCTGGAATAAACGCGCTTCTCCAGTGTATCGTACATTTACACAATTTCTCCTTTCTCTCATTCGCTCACACATGAACATACGTACACACTCTGTGAACGAACGTGTGCAAAAGCGTAGGTGTAGAAATGCGCGACGTACAAGGTGTTGCGGCTAAACGGTCAACAAGCGGTCCCAGCAGCGGAGGATAAATGAACGAAATTTCGGCACCTGTGGTATCGTGGTCGCTGACACAGCCTGTCTCGATTCATACTCGCGCGTAACTGCGAGAACGGAGACGTGATCGCGCGCGCAAACGGACCGTCCACGTGTTTACACCCAGCTACACCTCTCCCCCCCTCTCATTCTCACTCTCTCTCTCTCTCTCTCTGTTTCACCGTGTCTCTCTGACGCAAGAGGAACGTCAAGCGACCGAGGCCCGTTAATTAAGCGATTACGTCACAGCGCGCGATGTTCGGTTCACCGTGAAATATCGCACGAGGCGAGACGGCAGGATCGATCGTGGAGTATTTTCGGTGAATTAAGCCGAGAAATATTTGCTCGAGCCGAAGAAATAATTGGGCCAAACCCTGCCCCTTGTTGCCGGCCCTTGTACGCCCAGGAAGCATTTATCAGATAAAAAAAATTGGATTTCTCACCTTCTCAACGCGACGGTGTTTCCTGTTCGATGTAACAGAACTGTGTGTTTTCTCTCTTTTTCTTTCTTTATCCGTTTCTTACCAATGGTAACGACTCATCGTACGTGGAATTTCGAGCGTTCCAGCCGTTTCGTTAATTAATCGACCGGAGTGTCGGTGGAAATCACCTGTTCGCCGTGTAAGACGAATTTCTGAACAGGTGGAATTAGTGTAATTAGCGGCGTGATAATGTTCCGGTGAACAGCCCGACATGGTAGAATTTCGAGATAATTAGGGTAAACAAATTCTAACACGATCTCATAATCTATTCCTTCGCCAGACTTTCAATAATTGCTCATGTTAATTTATACGTTCCACTGTATCCTAATTATAGAGGGTAATTTGTGCTAAGTACTGCACGTCGGGTTTCTTCTTTGAAAAGAAAACTGTCTAATTGTAAGACGGAGTCGAATCTTTTCTGTGACGTTTAACGGTTCGGTAAACTCTTTTTGTAGACCCTTTTTCCCCTTAAGAAGGTAGAAAGCATCTCATCCTTTTTTTTTTAAATCTAACAACAAAATTTTTTGTGTTGTAATAATTTCATTAAAAATAAACGAAATTTATATCGTTCATATTTTAGCCTCGGAGATTCACAACCTCGTGACCTACTCCTGCTTCGTCTCTATCTTTCCAATATCACCTCGCACAACGAACTCGAAAGTAAATTTTTCTGTAATTAAGACGTGATTGAAAAATTAGATTCGTATCGATGCAAGTAGAAAATAAAATCAGAGTTACTTTTGGAAAGTTACTAAAACCGACTTTCCCACAGCCAAACAAACCCAACCTTTACTCCCCACCGCGTACACTCAGCAGTCAAAAATCGCCATAACCCATTCCCATCGAATCGCCCTTTATTTCCCCGGTATCGTCGCACGCCACGTCCCGCATCCTTTTCGCTCGATTTTCTGCCGGTTCTCCGTCTTCTTCTTCCTCTTCCGTCGGTGCTCGTCCCTAGCGAGGCCGCTTACCTCCTCGCGAGAGACGTCTGACATCCACCAGGCCGGAGGTGCATCGCGGAGGAAGGACGAGCTTACACGGGGCTGAACGAGAAACCGGGCGGAAGATCGGTATCGCGATCTTGTTGGGCCGAATGAAGAAATGTAAACGCCAATTAAACATTTTATTGATATGCTTATGTCGTGTACAGACGTCTGTTTCTTCCTTCCCCCCTCTGCCCGTCTGCCCTCTGTGAACCGTGGCAAAGACGACGACGACGACGATGAGGAGGAGGACGAAGGAAGAGGAAAGACTAAAAGGCGAATGGAGTAACGCACACGTTCCGGCCATGCTTATACATATCCATGTGTGCTTTGCACACGATCGCCAAGACCAAGTTGCTCAGTTGTGTCCCTGCTGCTGCCTCCTCCTCTCCCCCCTCTAGTCGATTCGCTGTTTTTAGCTAATCCCTGCGGAGAGCGAGAGATCGAGAGATCGAGATAGAATCGATTCCGTGGCGGCGACGTGTCCCGGGGACACTAATCGCCGCGAGCGAAGAGGATTTGCCCGACGTGTCGACTAAATGGTACGAGTACTGTCTGTCGGGGATTAGCGAAAAACGGTCGGGCCGATTAGCCAGATAACGTCGTTGCCTCGACGGTATAATGGACACATTACACGCGGAACGACTTCTCGAGGAGTAGTGGAAATTAAGTGGACTCTCGAGTGTTCGCGAATCGCGTCTTTGCGAATCGCTCGACTTACACACGTACACCTTTGCGGTACGCTAATAGGAATCGTAAGGCAAGAACTGGGTGAATCATCGAATCCAAGTGAAACGTGTCGACTCGTATCGGACAGTACACGTACGTATACTATTGTATACCGAATGTACGCGTGTAAGCGAGGATTCGTATTTATTGTCCCACAGTACGTGTGCAAGTGTGAACCTTTAATTTGCCCGAGATCGATCATCCGCCCACGGACAAACATTTCTCCCCAGTCGGAAATCCGAGGCACGCGTGTTTCCACGAAAACAAAACCGATCGCGAAATTACCTGATGATCACCGCGCGCTTGCATCGCAAATCAAAGGAGGAGACGGCGCGCGCGTTGCCTGCCATGCCAACGGCAACCGAACGATAATAACAGCGCCGCGAAAAATTCGTAACAATGGCCGAGAGTGGCCGCTGTTGCGGCGGCCTTTCCGTAATTGGAGGATAAACTTTCCGCGGGATAATTAGACGTTGCCACCTCGAGCATCTGCAACGTTACGAACCGTACAACGTGAACCTTGCTGTGTATAGAACGAGAGAGAGAGAGGATCGAGCTGTATTTACAGGATCGCGTGTTGATCCGAGAAATACAAGAAGAGGCGAGAGTGATCGGTAAAGGAGCACGCTTCTCGTTTCTACCCTCTTTCCTTCCCGGAGTCAGGTGATGGAGGAATAAAAAGAAAGCGGGGAAAAAAGAGGAAAGAGACACTCGAGGACGTTCACGTTTCGACTCAAGGTCCGACAACTGGCACCGCGTCCAATGTAATATGACTTATACTGCTTTTCCCGCCCACTATAGAGTAATCACAACCGCCACGCCCTTTTCTGTACAACGGCTACCGTATATACGCTCCCCGAGACGTTTCAATTAAAGAATTTCACGCGAGCCGTTCGCCGTTCCGTCCGTTTCCTTTTTCTGTTCTCGCACGGGGCCGTCATCGAACGCCAGACCAGACGTCGTTAAACTTTCTTTGTTGACTTTCCTTTTTCGCGCCACTCGACTGGCTCTCGCTAAATTTAATTCATTAATACGCGGCTGACTCTGATTTCCCTCCCCTCTCTCTCTCTCCCGCCGTCGACCCTTCGTTCCGCCGCTCTCTTTGACTTTACTTTGTAACTTCCGGCGCGTGTGCGAGAAGAAAGTTGTCGCTGGAGACGGTACGGGGGAGCATCGAGGAGTAGCTACGACGGAGTTGAAATTTTCCAGAGTTGAGAGAATGTGAGGGAAAACGCGATCGAGAATATGTTTCGAATTGAACGCGACTTGGAAATTTTGGCGACGGTGGTTTTGGAATTTCCAGGGATTTTCAAACTTGGGAGTATTATCCTGCGAACTTTGAAACTCTGCAACTATGTGCCTCGAAGTTGTTCGAAGTTGGAGATATTATCTTTGTAATTTTGAAACTTTGGGACTGTGATCCTTTAAATGCTGAAATTTCATTCCAACGAGATTTCTATCTTAGAATTCGAACATCTTGGATTTTAATTTTGAAACCCTGCGACTGTAGCCTTGAAAATGCTAAAATTTGATTCCAACGATCTGTGTATCTTAGTATAAACCCCAAACTTCAGCAGTCTTAAATTTCCAAATCCACACTTTGACAGTGTAAATCCTCGAATCTTAAAAATCTGATAAGAACAACCTCGAAATTAAAAAATTCGTGAAATTTCACATTCCACCGAAGATAGCCATCGCACCTCACTCGCAATAAATCCTCTTAATCGCCTTCAGATAAAAACGCTGGGTGAAGTCGAACAACCTCGCGATATTTCTACAAGCGGGGCATAATTGTCTCGTAACATTCGCCAGGATACCGGCTATCGTTTTCAGTTAGGTCCGCGAACATTCGTCGATCCGTATCGTCCAGCCATATCAGATTTGCACGATCCGCGATCCTCCTCTCGCGGTCTCTATCGCGCGATCCTCCTGGCATCAAAAAAATATTACACCGGCGTTGATTAAGATCAACAGCTCCTTTAACGGCATAATTGAGACATGCCTGGTCCACGGAGTATCGCACAGCTGAGATTTCAGATTTTCTGCTCGCCGTGGGCGACGACGTATCCGAAAATACGCCTTTCACAATACGAAACCGTTCCTTCCCCTCTCACCGACGACTCTTCGTACCCACCAGTCGAACCAATGATACATTCATCCAACCACCTACCGCCACCCTTGTACTTATTCCAATTAAATCCTCCTACCGGCTCTCCCCGGTGCGCACACGCGTAAACACCGTGCATAACCGTTTCTCTGCAGGTGATCGTTGTAATGAAAGCAATACACGTCTCTCGAATGCGAATAATTCGAAACGCGAGCGGTTTTCACCGGTGGATTGTCGCGAAGCAGGTGTGTCGATCCGCGGGACGTTCACGCACATGCGTCGCGGCGACCGCGTGTGCTCGTCCCCACGTGTTGTACAAGCTTTGGCCCGGAGCCAGGCGAAAACGTTACTTTTCTCATTTTGCGTTAGCAAAAGACGATAAATATCCGTTAAGGTGTTAAGTTACCACCCATGGTACACGCTGGCTCGTTTTCGCGGGTCCGATTCTACTACGTTCGTAGCCATACGCCGTATACACACACGCGCGAAAGAGGAAGAAGAGTTTGGTGTGTGTAGGTTTGTGCGTGCGAAGTATATATCGGTCGCTAATCTACGTTGGCATCGATGGTAGCGGAGATGTCGATCCCGTACGCTCGTAATTCGTCGTGGACCAAGAGGATCGCACCTGAGTGAGAACGTTATCGTACCGCGAACGGTCCCCGCAAAACCCATTCGGACAGACTTTCCTCGGTGAAATGGGCTTCCTGGCCGCGATAAAAACTACCAGGCCCCGTTTGTAAACCCCTTAATGGGAACGCGATCACACTTTCTGTCTCCTCTTGGAGACAAATTTCCGTTCGAGGGATACAAATGGGCGGTGGAACGGGCGCGTTAAACGGGCCGCGTCTAAGAATTCACCGGGAATCCGGTGATGTTTATTCATGGGATTGTAGAGATGCCCGCGGTTCTAACGTTCGTGGTGTATGAGGAGATTAGGGGGTGATTATTTTACCGAAAATGTGAACCACTTTAGAAATTGTAGCAACTGCTGGATTTTCATGGTGAATTTTCGTTCGTGCTTTGGGAATATTCGTTTTTAATGCCTTTGAGTGTTTAACCCTTTGAGTAGTAGGAGTTTTGATGTGAAACTACTATTTCATGTTATTTTCACTTGTAAATCTGTGGGTTTGAAACGAAAGCTGCTTTAGTTATTAACTCATTTGTATTAGAATAACAAATTTTTTGAAAATTCTGTAATTGACAGTTATTTACAGGTACTTGTACTTATATCGGGTCTCAAAGGGTTAATTGGAAGAAAATTCTTAACAAGCACGATATTGCACAGATTACAACAAAATTACAAATTACACTCGATATTGTTTATTTAAAATGTTTTATGTAGGTTTCAAAAACCTGATTCTGAATTACTAAAAGCAAAAATTACAGTATTATTCAATAATCGCCTATTTGTATGTACAATGAAAAACACTTTCCCTTATACTGGGCCTAAAAGGGTTAATTGGAAGAACATTCTTAACAAACACGATATTGCACAGATTAAAACAAACTAAAAAATTACTTTCAATACTATTTATTCAAAATTTTTTACTGTAGTCTTCATAAACCTGATTTTGAATTATTAAAAACAAAACAGACAGTATTATTCAACGGTCGCTTATTTGTACGTATAAAGAGAAACACTTTTCCTTAGATCAGACCTGAAAGGGTTAACTGAAATAAAATATCCTTCACAAAAATAGTAATAATTCTCAACTAACACGATATTGCACAGTCCACAACAAAATAAAAAATGACACTCAATATCGTTCGTTTAAAATTTCACGATAGTCCTCGATAACCTGATTCAGACCGACCAAAAACACAACAGCACATGTTACACAATTCGCTCCTCGGCGAAATCACACCGCAATAATTCACCGTGGCCGTAACGAAAGACAATAACTTCTTTTCTCAGTCATATAGCATTTGAAACAACGTGTGTAATTTATCGGGGCCCTAATCTCGCAAGAAGGATTGCGCATGCACTCGATCTTCTCAAGCACAACTTCTCCCATTCAACTTTCTCAAGGATGCATCGCGTACCCTTAATCTAGATCTCTCGCAACCAGACGTTCAGCGACGTTCTGTTACTGCATCCTGGTTCGCTACTAGTCCGATTTGCTAAGTGGACATTCTCGCCGCACGGTTCATCGTCGCGCGATTATCTCCGCTTTTCTACCATCGATCTAACCGTCCCGTCCGTTTCTATACCGTTATCTCCAATGCTCTGTTATCTTCCATCATCTGGCCACGGTAGATCGCTTTAAAGGTTACGGGGCTCGCGGGTGCCCACCGAATCACGGTTTCTCTAATGCCTCCACGGCAGATACGATGGTATCGTTACTGTTACGATTATTATTAGGTACGCTGCCACCGTAACTCCGCCATGGAGGATCGCTTACCACGCGTCTGACCGTCGACCCGTTTCCACTGAACCCCAGACACCGTTGTACGAATCTATTTACCGCTGCGGAGTACGTAATTCTTTAGAATTATGCGGATAACGTGTCGTACCTTTTATGAAAATTTTCACTTTCTACGGGCCGATTGTCTCTCTTTACTCCCAGCTTTGTGTCGGAACGACAAAGGAAATTGTAAATGACGAAAAACACAATTGAACGTGTTACTCAGTTTGGTCCTTCACGAATTATTTTGTAATAATTGCAAGTCTTTGTAACGAAAGACGATAATTTGACATTTTATCTTATATTGGGACTCAAAGGGTTAGGTATTTTTTTTAATTATTATCTTTGGAGTTGTATAATCATATTTTACATTTAATTGCAACTTTTTATCATTTAGCGAATCCTGCATTTGTGGCATTGACATAAGAGGGACAATTTGATCTGGAAAATTTGGCGATTTGAGACTTTGGATTTAGTGCTTTGAATATTTGGCGATTTGAGACTTTAAATTTAGTGCGGTAAAATTTGGCGATTTGATATTTGAGATCAAGTGCGGTGAAATTTGGCGATTTGAGACTAAATTTAGTGCGGTAAAATTTGGCGATTTGATATTTGAGATCAAGTGCGGTGAAATTTGGCGATTTGACACTTTAGATGTATTGCGGTAAAATTTGGCGATTTGACACTTTAAATTTAGTGCGGTAAAATTTGGCGATTTGAGACTTTGGATTTAGCGCGGTAAAATTTGGCGATTTGAGATTTTGGATTTAGTGCGGTAAAATTTGGCGATTTGAGACTTTAGATGTATTGCGGTAAAATTTGGCGATTTGACACTTTAAATTTAGTGCGGTAAAATTTGGCGATTTGATATTTTGGATTTAGCGCGGTAAAATTTGGCGATTTGAGATTTTGGATTTAGCGCGGTAAAATTTGGCGATTTGAGATTTTGAATTTAGTGCGGCAAAATTTGGCGATTTGAGACTTTAAATTTAGTGCGGTAAAATTTGGCGATTTGAAATTTTGGATTTAGTGCGGTAAAATTTGGCGATTTGAAATTTGAGATTTAGTGCGGTAAAATTTGGCGATTTGAGACTTTGTATTTAGTGCGGTGAAATTTAGCGATTTGACACTTTAAATTTAGTGCGGTGAAATTTGGCGATTTGAGAATTTGTATTTAGTGCGGTAAAATTTGGCGATTTGAGACTTTGTATTTAGTGCGGTGAAATTTGGCGATTTGAGACTTTGGATTTAGCGCGGTAAAATTTGGCGATTTGAGACTTTGTATTTAGTGCGGTGAAATTTAGCGATTTGACACTTTAAATTTAGTGCGGTAAAATTTGGCGATTTGAGATTTTGGATTCAGTGCTTTGAATATTTCGCGTGTTTCGATACGAATTAGGTCACTTTATTACGTCCTTAATTTATGTAAATCTACTACATCGAATTCAACAGCTCCGAATACAAATTGCACGCATCCGATGATCGATACCACACAACAGTTAACTTCATTGATGACCTAATGGCCGATTGATCCCGACAATGAAGTTGTTTAACACCGTAGGCCAGAATGTTTCTCCAAGTTAGCACGATTCGCATCAGTTCCAATTTCAGAACAAAGGTCGTCTTTCCCGACGAGTCAGACGTGTAAGTAGGACTTGACATTTCATTTCACTGGCTACAAAGAGTCCAACTGTTGCGTCTATCCTCGTGTTACCTCGAATCGTACGACAAATCTGAACCCAGCTACTGCCTTGTAAACGTTTAACCCACTCAGTTTTCTGTTACACCACATTCTACGAACCACCGAGTTGTATACTAAAACCTCGAACGTGACAATGCTCGAAATCCAACAAAAACCAACTGCCGCTAAAAGGTAATCAAGCAATGTTATATAATACCGTCGGTAAATAAACAGCGTCGATATATCAGAGGATCGTGACCAAACGCCTCGTTCAGCTCAATGGTTACACGCTCACGAAACGCTATATTCTTTCACGTTGTACATCACCGGTTGGTAACACCTAAGCATCCTCGTTGAAACGGAAAATACGACGAAGCAGGGAGATCCTTGGTAACTCTCGAAGCCAGCCAACCAAGTGCAAAACATCCCTCAAACGGCCATAAACAGCCATAACAGCGAACGAGTTTCGCTAAACGCCTAAAACCGGTCATAGCTCAGGCCACGGGGGCCGCTAAGCAGCCGTATCATCGAGGGGGTTAATCCGGCGCGTTGTCGGTTTCCCAAGCGTGGTCGAACGGGTCCGGGTAATTATTCGAGGCCTCGACGCGACATAATTTTCCAGCGGGTGCCAGGCGGAGTGCGAAAGCGGCGCGCAAATCGCGTCTATTAATTTCCAGCGCGTTAAAAAGAGAGAGAGTGCCGTATATAATTCGAGGGCGCGATAATAAGTCTCTGCGGGCCCCGTCATTGCGCATCGACTCGTTCATCACGAGGTTCTCTCGTTTCCCCGGCTGAGGCTGCTCGTGCGCGTGAATTATCACAGAACGCGCGCCGCGTTAAAGAACCGCAGATGGAATTCAACGATAGCTGTTAGAGTGTGCCTGCTGGTCCAGGCGGATTAGACGAGAGGGAAACCGCGACGATCACGAGGTATACACCCGCGTTGCCCACCCTCTACATCCTTCTCTCTCTCCGTCTTGCCTCAGGCTGGTGGAAGTATTATATTTGCGCGAGGTACAGCGCGACGTCCGCTGAGAAATGTTCATTGAAATCTTGTCCTGGGATCCTCTCCCGGGGTGAGGGAGAGATAACGGAGGGACAGACGGCGCGCACACGTTCAAGGCAAAACGGAACAATTGATGATAGCGAACCGTCACCGCGGCGTACAGAGCCCTCGACGGACGTCTCCTTCGGCCGTGCTCCTCCCGTGGGCTCTTTGTGGGGTTCCTCACGACCACGAGCGAACGTGACCCCGACCCGCGTGAAAAAACCAGTCGATGGATATCTTGATGCCTCTCTTCGTGTGCGAGGCTTTTCGTGGAATGTCGCGGTTCGGTGTAAATCTGAGTTGACGGTGGTGAATTTGGGAATTACGCGAGGGTGGTGTTTTTGGGGAAGCATGATTGGGATGTAGAAATAGCGAGATGCAAGTGGAGAGATGGGTTTGTCGTGATTTTGGAATGTGGATTGTTTCGAGGATAGTTGGACTAATTTCTGTCGTTTGTTGAATTTGATATTCGTGGTTGTTGTTGTTAATATTCCCCTGTTGCGATTATTCACTATTTTTCCGTAACACGTGCACTGACTAATAGGTAACGATATTTTATGAGAATCTACCCTTTCAGGATGATGGGCTCATATTACGTGTTCACAAAAAACTACGAATGCAATCAGTAGGTAATACACTTTTGAACTACAAAAATAATTATCGTGGCCGTCAACTCATGTATGCATAATATATTCAAGACAAACATAATTTCATTATGATCCTGTTGCATAACCAACCAACCGACTCACCCACTGATAAGCAAAACCGAACTAGCACCACCGAAAAACAAAGTTGTACTTGTTTTGTAGAATTCCTAGGCTTACCTACAATTAGTCACTTTGTGAGCAAGGGTCGCAGCAACCCTCTCCCCACCACACAATGCTAATCTAATATAAAAGACCCCTGGAAATTGCGGAAAGAGCTTTCCTTCTCGTGCATTCGTACACCACAGTCAGTCGGTTCTTTCCAAGGCGTGTATTTCTTTAAGCTACGAAGCAGCTGTTGTATTCGGAGTTGTATTTCGAAACGTTCAAAATAAAGCAACTTTACTAAGTTAAAATTGGTAAACGCGTTTCCAACCCGGATCCCAACAATCCAAATACTTCAAGAAAAGAATCGAAGTATCTGTACGATGCTCGACTCGTTACATGCAATGTATTAGACAGAATTGTTCCTGATCATTGGATAGGACGCGGTGCACGAATTTGCTGGCCAGCTCGATCGCCGGATCTTACGCCACTTGATTTCTTTCTGTGGGGACACCTAAAAAATAAAGTTTACAACGATGTTCCCACAACAGCAGCAAACATGCGACAAAGGGTACTACATGAATGTAGATCAATTACTGTAGAACAACTTAAAAATGTACAGCAAGAATTTATTTACCGCCTCCAAAAATGTATCCAAGTTCATGGTGCACATTTTGAAAACCTTCTAAAATAAAGATTTAACTTGACTGTTTCAATGAAATTGAAATTCCTTCATTTACCGTCCCCGAACGCGTACTGAAGTTACTGACAAACATTTCATAATTTCCTCGCTAAAGGTAACGTGAAGGTCAACATATTGCACCCCGTTGGATTCGTTTATTTATAAGCTATAAGACTGTTGTAGTGAAAATATGCAGTCCCATTTAAAGAAAACACGATGACCTTGAAATCTCGAAAAAAATGACCTTGAGAAAAAAAATTGGCCCATCACCGAATTGGCGCCTTCGAACAGAATTTTTTCTCCCCCTGATATTTTTTCTATCATACAAAATAAGCGATATATTTAAGGTGGTCAAGTTAGGTGAAATACCCTGTATATTAGGTCGGTGTATGCTGTGATTGGTTGGACGTTGAAGGTGGTGGAAAAGAAGGTCTCGAAAAATGCGGAGGTGTGATTGGATATTAGGGAACTAGTGGAAGGAGAACGTGAGGGTGAAGGTGGTGTGCAAAAGTTGAAATAATTTTGGGAAAACCCGGAAAGGGGAAAGGGATAGGAAACATGACCAGGATGCGACTTGAACTGTTTTATGATAGGGAAGGAATTTGTTAGGGGCTAGGAAGACGGCTGGAAAGGACTGTTTATTAATTTATGATGTGTTACTGGCCGGTGGGCTGCGCGACCGGACAGTATCGATCAAACCATACGTTGCACAAGTAATCAGTATTCCTACACGGTACATAATCCTCCGTCCCCAAAGGGTTAAAAAAAATTACCATTCGAAACTGCTTCACCACTTCCAATGTTAACTTACCGAACAAACGCCGATATCGATCTAAAATCAACCCCCCCGAAACGCTCTAAATTGAATAAAAACAATTCTTCAAGCAGCACCGCTCCTTACACCTGAAAATAAAGGATCGATAACACCCCCCGTAGCAGTGAATTTTATACGAGAGCCAAGTAGTCGTTGAATTTATTCGCGAGCACGAAGAGAGAAGGAGAGGCCCGTATCCGGCGCGTTTGATCTTTTCCTATCTATCACAGAACCGTGTTTGCTCCCCTTCTTCGAGAAGCGGTCTCGCTCCCGAATGCGTTATTATCGCCACGATCTCGATCAGATCTTCGTTCCTGTTTCTCAGCCCGTTCACCCCTCCAGGTACCTTTCCTCTCGCTCTTCTGTCTCCGCGGAGGCGGATCTGCTCGCCGTAACGCAGCGGAGAGAGACTCTGAAAATCGGCGCGGAATTCTCTCTCTGTGAAAGCGTTCTCGTGCGAACCGAGTCGGAAGGATCGTTTGGGAGGCAGCGGCTCGAACGAATCGATGAAAAATAACACCTGTCCTGGTCCGGCTGCCAAGATCGTAAACGCGCCTCGATATATATATATACGTAGGCAAAAAGGGTGGCCAGGATAACCGGCGAGATCTGTACCGTGAACGAGGCGAACCAGCACGGGCGAAACGCGAAGAGCATACCATACCACAGGCCAGGCACCCCGCGCGTACGTGTTACACGCACGACGCGCTGGTAACGGAGAGAGCGTCTCAGTTAGCAGCGCGGCCGCTTTGGTTTATAGCCGCGCGTCCGATGACAATGTCCACGCGGCTTTAAATCTCCCCCTTTAGCCCCCTCCACGGGGCCAAGCAGACCGCAGTTTCTTTTTTGCCTTTGCATTATATCATATTCCATCCCTTCCGTACCCGCGTTCTTCCAAGTTGCGTCGCTGTGCTCCGCCTCCTTCACCTCTGCCTTTTTCCTCCTCTTCGTCGTCTTCTTCTTACTCCTTGCTACACCTTCTCTCAGTTCTGCATGCTCTTCCTCCCGCTTCTGCGCTCGCTTCTCTCTCTGTCTCCCTTCTTTTTTAACCCTTTTTCTCCCCTTACTCTTACTTTATGCGTACCTGTGTGTTGTCCCCCTCTGGCCGGACCCTGCCGCGTATAACTCGCTGGGACCGCGCGGTGCGCCGGCGTGGAGAACGAATGTTTATGCACTGATAACTGACAGCACCCTGGCGCGGGAAGTCGGTACCGATCTCCTCTCCGTGGCGATTCAACGACGTGGTACCGACCCCGGGCCACCGAGAGACACCAACGGGGATGGAGAATAATCACCTTCCCACGAATTTGATACCATTCATTCATTTCGAGGAGCATCGGGGAGACCAATCTTTCGCTGAGGTCGCTTAATGTGGTATTTTTCAGGATGTAAATTGCACGGTACATTTTTTACCGTTCGCAAGTGTTTTATCACTGTTTGTGTAGGTAAATGTTAATTGTTGAATACCGTGGGGGGTGAAGTGGCTATAAAGGAAGAGGTAATGTCGTTAATTCGAAACCAATCTTTCTTCGATGTTGCTTAACAAAATATTTCTACGAATGTCGTATCAATTGGACACTTTGAGATTATCGGAAAAATGTGAAATATACTTGGAGTAAAATTTTCGAATGTAATTTTCACCAGTTTTCATCTCGTAAGGTCATACAGTGCTGATAAAGATAAACCATATAGGCTGTGTGTAGTGTGTTCCTCGAGACGAATAAATGGAAAGAAAGTGAGGAAAGAGACGAGTTTTGTGTATCCCGTGTTTCAAAATCTATCGTACGCTGCTTAATTTTTAAAACATGCATTTTTCCACTTTTTACGACAAACCGAAGTATTTTACAGCATAAAAAAAATATACGTCCTTTCGACCGGAATTTGTAATATTATACTGCTAAAGGGTTAATAATGTTTACGAGTGTAACGATATTGATAACGTAACGTCAATCGGTATAAATAAAAACAAGTAGTTCACTTGCTAAAAACCACTGAAGGAAGCGACCATAATACTCCACGTCTTTCTCCTTCGAAACAACATTACCATTATAAAACTCAAGAGCCATAACTGTTCACGTCACGGTGGTCACCATATAATAAACCTACCGATCGTGTTCCAAAGAGAATTTCCCATATAATGAACCATGAACGGGCCTATGAATGGTACCAGATATAGACCCCCTCTGGTCTTGTTTCACGATCCTACAAGACGGAGTTTCCAAGAAAGTCAGCTTTTCTCCGCGCCATGAATCACCTCTCCCGCCAAAGACGCCAGTTGTTCGCGGCGAGGTGGAGGAGGGCGAGCCGCGAATGAGAGGGGCCAAAGACCATTTTACGATCGCAATCCGTTAATTCAACGGTCCGGAGTCGCTGCTCGCCAGCAGATTTACGGTGGTGCTTCGAGTGTTGCCCCCATGGATGAGACTACGACGAGGCCACCTCTGCCCGACCTGATCCTTCCTCCTTCGGCCGTCTCTCTTTCCATCGTCCTGGCACCGACACGTCGTCAAATCCAGTCTGACTCGTTGCAACGAAACGCTCCTCCGTCTAGTATGACAAATGTTATTCCTAACAGTAAACGTCACTAGTTTAGGTGCGATGATTCACGGCCTCCTGAACATAAACGGGCGCGAACACCTCCGTTGGGGCACGGGCACCAGAGAGAGGGATGGTTATTTTATTTGCGGCTTAATTTTATGTGCTCCTCGAGACGCTTCGGTAGAGGGTACTCTCGTTGCGAGATTGAGAGGCGCAAAAGAGCTCCGGAGGTACCCAGTGACAGAACGTTCGCGTAGGATTTATCTCGCAGGGCATCGCTTCGTTTCGAAGCCACGAAACTATGAATGAGCTTTGTTGTCCGGTGGACGTGGGGAATAGGTGGGCGGAAAGAGACGTTACCGTGTGGAAAGTTTCGCATCGGTGTCTGTTGGGGCTAGAGGTTGCTTATTGCCCAGGCTACCGGGTCTCCCGAGGTTCTTGGAAATTGAAAAGTTTCGGATGACGAGCATGGTACACGGTGAGAAGCTTTTGTGGCGATGGAAATGAAGTTTCGAGTCATGGGATACGATGTTTCTTTGTTTTCCTGCTTTTTTCTTCCCTTTTCGGTGGGGAAGTGAGTGGGAGTTTATGTTCGAGCTGTGAAGCCGTTGTGCTTTGTGGTCCGTGAATTTTGGAGTAGAATTAGTTACTTCGGGAGTAGCTTGTGGTTTTGACAATTTATTCAAAGTTAGTTGCGCCTGGTGATTTAAGCGAGTTGGAAGAATTAATTAAGAATTTTAATCGTACGAGACCCCGTAGATATTTAAATGTAAACTAATCTACGGAAGAAGGTGGAGCTTCAGAACTATCAGAAACCAACTTTTTGTTACTTGCTCAAAAATTGTATTTTGCATATTCTTGTGTTTTTGACAATTTATTCAAAGTTAGTTGCGCCTGGTGATTTAAGCGAGTTGGAAGAATTAATTAAGAATTTTAATCGTACGAGACCCCGTAGATATTTAAATGTAGACTAATCTAAGGAAGAAGATACAGCCTTAGAACTTTCGAAAACCTCAAAAATTGTATTTTGCATATTGTTAGCTATTTACACTAAAATAAACTTATTAATGTAAAATTTACATTTTTCTAAATTAATTTCAGTGAGCATCGATATGTTCTCTTAGGGGGTCAAAGGTCACAGATGGGTCAAAAACGTACTCCCAAAGATTGACACGATTTTGCAATTTTTTTTATAAAAAACTCACATATTAAGTAACAAACAAGTAACTAAATATGACACGAATAGTTTCACGTTCGATCATCCGAACCACACCATTCACGTAAGCGAAAAGTGTTCTCTAACGCAGAAACTCCTCTCTATCCCATCGGAATCATCCGCTATCAGAAACAAACTATCATCCACGATCCTAAACCCACTAAGAAACTTTCTAAACTCCGTAGCAACCCTGGAGATCCGCGATAAGGTAAACAAATCGTCAGTCGATCTGTCCGCCGCAGATCCCCTGAAATTACAGCGAGTCGCCGGAGCGAGGAGGCACGGTATATATCGGGTCGTGGCAAGGGTTACGACAGGGACATTCAAACGGAATTATGATGTCGTTTTACGAGCGCCTCGTGAAGTCGAAAGGGATTAAACCACGGCTCACCGTGGTACCGTGCAACGCGGTCCAAGCCAGTTCAGATCGATGAAAGGGATCAAAAGAACGGCCGTAAAAGGTCCGACGCGTTCTGGCCGATCGAGCCGGAGAAATATTGAGAAATCTGTTACGATCAGACGGCTGTTCGTCGACGGTACGGGTTCACCGGCCAGGCAAATTCCTTTCGACCAGGTTCGTTTTCGTCGAAACGTTCTGGCTAACGCCAGGACCCCCTCTGAGTTCGTAGCCGGAACGCTCTGGAATATGTAGGACGACACGAAGGAACGTCGTGTCACTCCCTGTGTTCCCAATTGTTCCCTCTTAGAGAGATAACGTTCGTATTAATCGTGGGAGGTGTGGACCAGCGATCTGACCTCTTCGAGAACTTGGACTTGGTCCATGCGACCTTAAGGATCTCATCTTGTCCCCGATAGCGCGGCTGATATCGACTATCCTGTCCGGACAGAGCAACGCTCCGATTGAAAGCTCCATTATTTTCCTCGAGTTGAATCTCGATGAGCAAAAGTTTGATCTACGAAGAAGGTATTGAAAGCGTTCGGTAGCGGTTGATGGATGGAGGCTCGAGGAAAGAATTTGTCAATGGTCCACGATGGATCTCGATGATAGATGAACGATTGTAATTATCATTTTTTGGTTCGTAGAGGCGAAGGAACTTTGAGGGAATAGATTGAATTAGAAATTGTATTTGTTGGTTGTGTAGTTGATAATTGGAGTGAATGTTGGTAAGGTAGCTTACGTTGCTTTTGCAAATGTAATTGTTTTAATATGTTAATTGGATTCGTTTCTTGATTATAAATTGGATTTTCCAAACACGCGTGGAACGTAGGAAATAAATTAACAAGTAGGAATTTCTTGAAAAAATTAATATTTTAAAAAATACTATCCTATATACTCAATTAAGAATAATTACAAATTTTAATTCTTGCAAATATAATTATGACGTATCAAGTAACCAAAGAATTTCTGCGGTTTTGTCTCTCATTAAAGTAATAACGAAACCGTACGAACTTTTTTGGTTACCTGTTACGTTACATGCTTGGCATGGACAGTGGTATAATTCCAGAAATGTGAACTTTATATGAAAAGCAGTTGAAAATTTGCATTTGACTGATCTGAACGAAGATCTGGACGAAGTTAGAAACGTGTCGTTTTACAAGATAAAAATACTTTACCTACAGAGTCTATTTGTACAAAAAAATGTGAATTAGAGTCATAGTTGTCACACTCTCTGGAGTGAAACTGACCAAGTTAAAAATGATTGCTTTACATAATAAAAGTACTGTACCCATGGAGTCTATTTGTTCAAAAAAATGTGAATTAGACTCACAGTTGTCACACTCTCTAGAGTGAAACTGACGAAGTAAAAATGTGTCGTTTTGCAAAATAAAAATACTGTACCTATAGAATCCATTTCTAAAAAAAAAAAATGTGAATTAAGCTCATAGTTTTCATACTCTCTGGGGTGAAACTGACGAAGCTAAACTTACGATTAGCTTAAGAAGACTATTTGTACCAAAAAAAATTGAAATTGAAATTTTACGACTCACGCCACTTGGTAGTGGTTCAATGCCAAGCAGCCCCCCTAAAAAGTTGCCTAATCCCTGCACAAACACATCGCTCCATACCGATGTTGATTCCAATTAACGAAAATTGCCAGATTGAGCATACCGCAATGCACGCGTTATAAGCCTAAGAGGCCGTGTCGGCTCGAAAAGTATCGTGGTATCCTTCGATTACCGTGCATGACGTGCTTTATGCCCGCACGGATCCGCGCAACGAAATCACCCCGGCGACCCCGGCCGCTCGTAAGAAATTCGAGGGCGTCGTAGCCGGTGCCTGGAAGCCGTTTGTTTCGTTGTCGTTGCGTCGTTTTGTGCACGGGGCGCCGTATACCACCGACGGCCCGTCCGCCGCTGGTTCCTCGTTTTCTCTCTCGGAGGGACATCAAATAAATCACGGACTATCGTCTCTCGCGGAACGTTTCACGTCCGCCGGCTCCTTCGGGTCACTCCTCTGCCTCCTCGAACCGGGGAACAATTCGAAATGGTTTCGTGCGCGAATTCAGAACTTATGGAATGCACTTTGGAGCAAGAACTTGGAGAGAAACAGACGGGGCTAACAGGAATACTAGAATGAGAAGAAGACGAAGGAGGAGAAGAAGAAGAAGACGAGAGGGCGAGGGAGAAACGTAGGTTTCTCATGGAACAGAGCCCAACGTGGTTGCTTTCGTGGCTAGGATACTACGATAGAAACGTTCAGAATCTCGGTGACGTGATTATCTTTCCCATCGTTCGCCGCTTTTGCAATCTCGGTTAGATAATTACGCTATAAATCGCGCCGATGAATAGAGCCTCCCTCTCCGTGTATCGCGCTCGAGGAACGTTGCAACGACCTTTTGTGTGTATGCAACTATCCTCGTGTAACTCGTTGCGCCCCTCTCTGCGATAGAGAGAAACAGAAAGATCTACGAATCTCGTTGCAACCGATAGAGAGAGATAGGGAGTAAATACGTAAGTTGGCCGTAGGAAAATTTTGACGGGAGAATGGGAGGCGCGTTGTATTACGATATTTCAATTCGTCCCACCGGAGAGTCTCGGGAATTTCTCCCGCGGCGTGTCTCTCCCTGGATCCCTAGCGCCAACTTTGCGATCCTATCTGAAAAATTCGCCCCTCTACACCCGGTTGAAGCGCGGCCAGGTCGTTAATCGTTTATTTTCCTCGACCTACGACCTGCCGCCGCTCTTATTCGTAGATCTGATCGTCGACCAAAGGGGGATATTAATAATGGCGACGGTCAGAGGAAGATAGAGAAGAAGAGACGGCTAAACCGTGTACGCAGACTCTCTTTCTAATCGTGATCCCATTTTTTTTTTTTTCAAGCTTCGTCGCAACGAGCCGCAGAAAGGCGGTCGTAACGTCGTTTCGCGCGTGGAGCAAGCTCGAGACGAGAGAGGTGTCTCGCTCTTTTTCTCTCTCTTTTCAGCTGGTCAGAGGATCTAGCGAGGGAGGAAAGGAGACGAGCTAAGTCAGACACGCGGGGACAAGAAAAAGACGAGGAAGAGTCGATGCCAAGAGACGGACAGGAGTAAGACGCCACGGGGCACGGGGAGAGTTTCTTCAAGAAGATAGAACGAGACAGAACGAGAAAGAGGGAAATAAAGAGAGAGAGAGGGAGAAGAAGACGCGTCGACCACGATGCCAGCCAAGGAGAGAGAAGTGTACATTCGTTATCTGATCAGAAACTTAAGGCTACCTTGAATGAGATGAATGCCTTTACGTGTCTCTTGCACTTGCCTAGGCACATCCATTCGCCCTTTCATTTCAAGTGCTCCGCTGCCCTTTTGTGGGTGGCTGCCCTTTCTCCGAGGCCATCGCGGTGTATCCATCGCTCTTTCTGCCCCTTCCTGCCGCGGATCGTCGCGCGTAATTTATTGCATCCGCGAAAATTTCGTGGGTACGGATCGCGCTCGCCTCGTATCTGCCTCGCCACGGGTTCGCGCGTTCCCTTGGCTTGATCGACGGTAGGCCTTTGGACGTCACGCCGCTTAATGCTTCCTGTGACCTTCTGGATTTCACTTTTGATCAATTTGCTGTAGACTATCCAAATTTAAAGAGTTGGCTTCCTCTTTGGAACTGTGTTCCATTTTGCTTTCAAAATTGTACCAAGTCTTTAGGTCGGTGTATCTATTAACTTGATTTTTATTGCTCCGACGGTGTTATCAGCGAATATGATACTATATTCTTTACGAGTAACACAAGTGTCACAATAGAAAGTTTGTATACCCCGTCTGAAGACAGTCTTATTAATATTAGAACAGTGCAAAGACACTTTGCAAGCTTTACAGCTTAGGATATAAACCTTAAAGAAGAACGATCATCTGGACATTCCGAGAAGACATAACTCGAATCTCGTAAACTCGTTAAGAAGCCCACAAAGCGATAATTCTGATATTTCCAAGCACCAATTCCTAAAAATCTCCATACTCCTCGCAGCGTACTTCCATCTCTTCCATCGAGCCGCAATTGTTCCCCCGTTAGAAGAATTCCATTACCGCGACGGGTAGGACGCTTCCTGCCCCATCGACGACACAGCAACAACTGTTACGATCGGCCCTGGCCCTCGATCGTCTTCGAACCACCGTCTCTGCCCGGCGACACGGCTGATGACAGGCTGAGACGCGTGGAACGCGGCGAGGTGTCTCGAATTATATCGAAATGGAAGCGGATCAGGGCTTGGACGTGCGGGACGAACGAAACGAGGGGAAACCGGTGGAGGTTCCTCCTCGTGGCGGCTCGCCGATCGGCACTAATTTAACGAGGTATAAATAAAGCTGCAGGCCCGGAGTAGTAGACTCGGTGGTGGAGGAAGCTGGAAAGACTTTGAGTAGGGTTCCAGAAGGGAATCCAGAGAGAGGACGAATGAAGAAGACGACGGAGGAGGAGGAGGTGGAGAAGGGTGAAACCGAGGAAGAAGAAGCGTTCAAGCCTGCCGGCAAGTTAGAGGTGGTTGGACCGAAGGCTGGTTAGCTGTTTCGGAATGACAAGTTCATTTTATTAAGACGCCTTCAGCCGCATTATGGTCGTCACGTGTTATTCGCAGACCCGCAGCCGACCGAAGCTACCCATATCCTCAGCTGTTCCTCCAACGCTGCTACAAGGGTGTGTTCGTGATTGATGGTGACACGGTCCACGAGCAGCGAACGCTGGAACACAGGGGAACGTATATGAGTGTGAACGGATATGTCGCCTTCTTTGATGTCTCCGTTCCACTCCGCGCGAGAAACGACGACAACGACCATGGACACGACGAAGACGAGCATCACGACACTCTGCTCCGGTCCCACCTCTTTTCTTTCTACAGATTCTGTTTTCTTTTCTGTTTTTCTTTCTCCGCCACGGCCTTCATAGCCGCGCGAGAAACCACGCTTTAATTCCCTCGTATCCTCGCTTTCTTTTCCGACTCTCGGAGTTCAGATGCTTGTAACTGTTACGCCACTGTATGCATAATCTTTCGCTTCTATTCCCGTGAAGCAAGCTGTACCGCGTTCATCTCCGGGGGTAATTGACGTAGAGCGAAAGTGTCGAATTTTATTATTTAAATCGAGCTCTCCAGTTTAATCATCTGTTCTGCTCTTTATGGAACAGAGGTAGTTCCAGGGGAGTAGTTAACGTCGAGGTAAATTGTAGAATTATACTACGTAAGTTGGACAAACCAGATGTTAAGGAACTTCTGTATTGTGAAAGGATTAATGTGAAATTGACTTGGTAATGAGAAAAAAGAAAAATGAAAGAACTAGCTACCACGTAAATTTCGATTTTCTTCCAAGCACAGTAGTAAGTTACAATCGCAGCCTATAAATACACGTGGATACGTTCTTTTCGTTGCGGTATCGTAACCAGAAACATTCCTATCGTCAGCCAACGACTCAGTTCTCTCCTCGTTCAGCTAGTTCACGGTTGTTCCCCTTCTATCTCATGGACTTCTTCGACATCGTCTTGGCCACTCGCACAGAAGGGGTCCTCTGACTCCTCTTGTATCAGATCGAACCGGACGGAGCACCTTCTTCTTCTCTGCTCGTAGAAGAACAGAGTAGTTTTACCTTCAGCCGGAACACAGCCAGCGTGGCACGATAATTCTCGTGTGTATCGGCCTGGTCATTGTGTTTCGTTTGTTCAAGACTCCTTTGAGCCGCGATAATGCTCGTTGATAGCGGTGTTACGTAAGGCACTGATTGGATTGCCTCGGTTCCTTGCTGGAATCTCGTGAATTTCAGGGAACAACGTGCCGCAGTCTTCGTAAATTCTCGTTATAATCCACCTTTTCGATATTAACCTATTAACTCCCAGCGACGAGTTAATTCGTCGTGGAACTTTGGAGATTACACTCGCATACTGAAATTCTTTATTCTTTATTATGGTATTTTTCAATTAGATTTTTCAGGTAAAGTAGGATTTCTCGTTTACCGCAGACACGACGAATTAACTCGTTTCTGTAAGTTTGCAACGGCATGAAAATGAATTACTTTCCATAGATCATCTCCTCAGTTAACAGAGATTAAAACTCGTATTTTGTATAACTTCATAATCCACATTTTCGATATTAACCTATTAATTCAGAACGACGAGTTAGTTCGTTATGGAGCTTTAGAGATTACACTTTCATACTAAAATTCTAAACGTGTCAATTGATTTTAATTTCTACCACGATCAATTAACCCTTCCGTTGTAACAGGTTTCAGTATGTAACGCGCGTGTCAGACGGCAAAACCTTTTGTTTGGGCGTTTGAAAATTTTCAGAAAATTAGATAATTAAAATTTCAAATTAAAGTTGATTAATCTGTCCTTTCAAAAATTAACGTGGAAGTGAGCAAAGGGCAAAAATGATGTGCGTCAGAAGTCGTCAACGACGCAATGCGGTTAAATTGTTCACTTATCTATCCAATAAGTCTGCCTTTCATTTCACTATTCTTATATTCACATAACAAATAAGTCGAAACCATTCCCACTTACCGTGGACATGTCGAATTAACTTGTCTCCGCAAGTTTGCCACACCAAGCACAAGCATTAGATCAACTCCACAGATTAACACTCTTGTTATATCCAGCATCTCATAGAAACGTCAAATAACCCTTCCACTCTCTCGCAGCTGAATTAAAAACGAATAGCCAATACGTGGAACGGAACGTGGCAATTATCCAAGATCGCAATTAAGAGTTAAATAGCCGATCTCCTTTGCAAAACCTGGCAAACTTCCTCGGGAAAAAAAACCCCCGCCTCTCTGAAGACGACATTCACCCGACAGCAAGGTACATCGCAAATTGTCCCATCGGATCGGCTAGAATCACCATTCACCGTGCATAAACGAAAGCGTGCAACGGTGGCGGCGTCGCTTCGAATTCCGACCGTGAATCGTCGATCCCGAGAATCGTCCGCGTTTCTTTGTCGCGTCGATTACGCTATTGACGATCCGAGGAGAGGCTCGTTGCCGCTGTCCCCGAGTTTGTTACGCGAAACAGCCGCGACGTCTGGCGCATCGCGGCACGATACGAATATTAATTAAGAACGATCGCATCGTTGCCCGTCACCGGCCAACTAATTAGCGGGCAGGACGTTGCGTGTAGGACACAAGCAGAAAAGGGAAACCGCGAAGCGGCTCTTCGATCCTCTTCAATGACCGGGCTAATTAATTATCAGACGTCGTCCTCCTCTTCGTCGTCCTCGCCGTCCCCGTCGAAAAGACACCGTAGCAGTTCAACATTACGGAATTCAACTCGTTACATCGCTTTCCATCGCCTTTCGCCTCGTTCACAATCCGCAACCGAGTTTTTCCACCCCGCGTAATTTTCACCGACGGCCGTGAAATCGTCCTCGTCCCGCCCCGCGATCAACCGGTTCCATCCTCGGCTCTTCTTCGTTCTTTCTAACGCGACAGCGAGGAAACGACGCGACTAATGCATCCTCCGGCTCGTTTTCGTTTTTCTGCACGACGACGACGACCTGTCCGTGTAACACACCGCGATCGAGCATCGTCAACGTGTGTTGAATCGGCTCGTTTAACCGCCTCTTGGACACGTTTCACGCGCTAACACGAGGATCGCCTTTTTTTCCGGGTTTCACCGCTCATTCGTGAATTGTAACGATGTTTGCACCTAGACGGGTGGAATGTTTTCGTTTCTAGTTGATGTGTAGTTTAATAGCTGTTGGCTTGAATATTGTGAAGCTTCTTAGATGGATGGATGTATTGGAATTTTAACGATCGAGTAAGATCTTCAGGTAGTAAAATTATGAATTAGTAGTTTAAGGAGATGGCGAGTTTACGGTAACACTGTTGTGCAGGGTAACTTAAATATTAGTGTGCTACTTGAATTTTTGACGATCACGCGAGAATAGACACTGTTAATTAATAAATTATGGAAGGCTACTTAACAACGATACTAATTTTCTCTGCAAGTTGCGTTTACGCTCGTTCGCCACAATGTACGAAACGGTGGCTAGTATGAAATTACAGTAGAAGTTTGATAGTTGCACGAAAATGGGGCTAAAAATATACGAAAGCATCGAAGTTACGAGGTAATCCACCTGTCGCATGAGATCTTCCACTTATGTGACTAAAATTCACTGGACGCCTTCCAGCAGTTCCTTTCTCTTGGAAATTCGGATTTTTATCTACGCAAAATTAATGCTCCTGTAATAATTTGACAACAGTTTATCAAAAATTATGAAAATTATTTGAAATCAAAATCTTCAATTTCAGTAGATTCACGTTTCTTCAAAATGAACCGCATAAAATCACAAAAACTTTCAGAGTAACCCAATAAAACAATTATCCACGTTCTATACTCTGTTCAAAATTAGAGTAACCTCGCTTCGCGCATGGGGCGTGCCTAAGACAGGGCTAGAACCACTAGACGTCCAAACCCCCACTTAACCGCCTACGTCTTTCTCCGTCTTACCCTCTGCTACGCTCTCTGTCTATGCGCAGAACGGACGAGAATCGGTCCGAGAGCGAGGTTACTCTTATTTTGAACAACGTATATCTGTGCGACTGATTACCTAGAAACAGTTATTTTCGACACAATGTGCACGACACTCTGAAACCCACCGCGCGATGAACATCCATAGATCTTCCTACCTATCATTCATACCGTTGCATCGAACCCCTTCGTCCTCCATTTCCTTCGACAATACAACAACAGAGAGATCCGTCTCAATTCAATCATCCTGTACATCGCGGCTTACAGACAGTCCGTGCATTAGCACAGGCTCTAGCGTTCATTTTTCTGCTCGAACGAGCTCGAAACGTCGCTTGTTTAGCGTGCAGGTGTGGGCGTGATCACCTGCTCTCGGTAGAACATTCGCCCTCCCGCTGGCTCACTGTGTACATGTGTACCGTGGTATTTCGTCCGGTATTTCACTGACGCGCCGGACTTAATTTCGCGACTCTCGAGCTTTCCGTCCCGCCGCGAAATTCTCGCGCGGGCTAGGCCCACGGGAATGCTTCTCGCTCGCCTGGAATTCCTGGCACGGTGTTAACCCTCAACCTGTGGACTGGGATTAAAATAATCCGTGCAGCTTATTCCGGCGCGTTTGTGTACGATCAATTAAGGCAATTGGTCGTTTCGAAGCTTTGCACGAAGTATGAGACAGCCGGTATGCGAAATATATTGTTTTCCGGATTATCGCTGTATCAAGGAGTGTAGTTAACCGTGAAAATTAAACAGGTTGAATTTATAGCACGTTATCGAGGTTAAGTTCGCCTTATCCTTGGATTTATTCGCGGAGACTTCGGTGATTTCAGGCGTTGAAACGATGCAGATAGAGAATGAGAATTGTAGATTCTTGAAATGTTATAAAAATTTACTAGACTAATTTAGAGTTAACGAAGTGTCGCTGTAAAGTGTGAAGAGAAAATTTTTGAAGTTAGGCTCGGTATGTCTTATTTTATTAAGTTTAAATGCTCCTTATTCTCAGATCAATCAATGAGACTGCGTGATTTGAGGCTTGAAATAATGTAAACAGAAAATGAGAATTTCAAACTCTCTATTTCAAAAATACTGTCAATGGAGACTTCTGTGATTTGAGGCTTTGAAACATTGCAAATAGAAAATGAGAATTGCAAATGCTCAAAATGTTGTAAAAATTTACTAGACTAATCAAGTGTCACGTGCAAAGTGTGAAGAATAAATGATTGAAGTTAGGCTCGATATATATCATCTAGTTAAGTGTAAATTCTCCTTATCTTCAGATTTATTAACGGAGACTTCTGTGATTTGAGACTTCGAAACAATGCAAACAGAAAGTAAAAATTCCAAATTCTCAAACTGCTGAAAAGATTTCACAAACGAAGAATAAATGAAATAGAAGTTAGCAGAGAAATTGCGGAAGTATCAAAGACGAAGACACGACTCCCCGAAGCGCATGGCGATTGTAAAAGTGCAACATCGCCGAAGTGTGTTGAAAAATAATATCCTAATAATGCTATCGAGTAGAAATTTTACTTCCACCAACCAACGGATCTCCAATTAATATTCCTTACGTACACAGCGAATAGCGCAGGTATCTTTCCGGAGACTTTAATGCCTGTCGATAGAGGAGCTTTTTAATCGACCGAAACGGCGTGACTGCTAATTGCGGTGATCGTGCACGCTTGTTTACAACCAGAAATTATCGATACGGCAAAAAGTGACGAACATTCGGACGCTCATTTTATTAAGCGTTCGAAAGAATATCGGCACACCGTTTCTTCGACGATCGTTCAATAATTCATGAAACGTTCCCCATCGCGTTGGTTACCGTTCCGCCGTGGTACCGGAGCGCAGGAATTACGAGTCGTCGTTACTCTCTCGATCTTGACCGCTTCCGATTCACGCGAGAGACGTTCTCGCGTCCGTCCACCAGCCATGGCCAGACCTTTTTTTCCTCCTCCTTAAACGGCAGAAACGCGGAACAACCAAGGGAGACGCGCGTAACGACGCAGAAGCTATCGATCGATTGGTCACAGTGGCGCTGACCTGTCGTTTGCATGAATTTCCTCCGATCCTCGAGGATCGCGTGCACTCAAGTACGATCTATCTAGCTTTCTTCTTTCCCCGCTCTTCTCTATTCCACGCGTGTGTAGCTTCCTTCTGGCACACCGTTTCACCACCATTTTTTGCTACCTCTTCCAACCTTCGTCCACTCGTTCCTCCTTTTTTAACCCTTTTTCTTGCCGAATGAAACAGCGCGGTTCGTCAGAATATCCAATTTAGTTTTTTATTTTAATAGCCCCGAGTCAAATTCTGCGTTATTGTTTGCGGATGTTTCGACGATTCTTTTGTGGTTTTGTGAAGGAAATCTTATTTCATCCCAAAATAGACGCACTTTTTTAGTTAATATTGAAATTTTGAAAATTCTTGAAAATAGAAAAATTGAAATGTCAGGAATCACGAGAGATTTCGTTTTGCTTGAATAACTCGTCATTGTCCATGAAAGATAGTATTCTTTTCAAAAATTTATTCTCAGCCCCGTAATTTCACTTCTCAAAACTTTGAAAAAAATGAAAATTCTCGTTCAACAGTTACCCACGAAAAGAATTCCCAAACTTTAACCTATTTATACAATACCGCTAAGGTAAAAATTATAGCTCCCGACCAATGTTACCAGAGTGCATCGAAAGGAGTACAAGCAAAAAACCCGAATAGACGAACCGTAGGTAAGATCGATTAGCGAAGGCGGCAGCGAATGGGTTAAACATCCGTCCTCCGTTATTTCGTTTTGCCCCCACGGTTGCAGCAGCGACTGTATCATCGAACGAGAGAAACCGTGACCACGCAATTAGCGAAATTGCTAATTTACAGGCTTTTTAATCAAATTAATGAGAGGGTAGGCTCGCACTTTTATGCCCCCATCCATTTATGGTTTATGGCAATTGCCCGAAACGGAGCCGCGCGCGTTCTCTACGAGGGACGGCCCCCGCGCCGATCTTTACCTCCTCCAAGAGCGGCTTTTTTCTTTTAAGAGCCCGCCGCGCACCTTTCTTTTCCGTCTCCCGTTTCTCTTCGCCTCAGCTTCCTCCCTCGTCGTCCAACGTGGACATCGGTCACGGTGGCCCCGTAGCTGTCTAATTAACGGCGCGTCCGCGTCGAGAGAGAAGAAGATCCCCTCTGCCTGCTCGTTTTTTTACGATCGACGCTACACGAGAGAGAGAGAAAGAGAGAAAGTTTCGCGAACGACGTTGCTTGTGAACGCGGGCTGATGCCTGAAATTATCGATTGTCCGTTCGAGCGTTTCGATTAATTGCCCTGGGCTTCGATTGCTATCCCCCCGTTTCCTCTCTACCTCACTTTTTACTCCTTCTTTCTTCGTTCCGTTCGTGCAGGTTGTTACGAGGAAGATGAATTTACTTTCTTAAAGTAAATAGCAGTTAAAGTCCACCAGCATAAGACTCCTTCACGAGGACTTTCTTAGGTAACCATAAACTGAAACCTCTAAACAGTTTCATGAATATGCAAGTCGACGTTTCGTTCGTGGGTTACAAAATTCGATTCGTATTTGCCTGGTCGAAAAAGAGCCAACTCCTCTTCTTCTTCTTCTTCTTCTTCGAGGCTGTAATACTGTTACTCGAGGATAAGATAACGCCGCTGTTGAATATCGAGCCAACTAATAGAGAATTTATTTCGAGAACTATGATAGCGATGCGGCGTGTGTATCGCAAGTGTTACACAGTCGCGGAAGTGTTAAACTCCTCGAAAATTATTCGCTTCTTCGTGTATCTTCGTCCACCGAACAACCATTTTCTTCCCGTGTAACATGTAACCCCTTCTTCTATTTTTCCTTTCGCGTTCCTTTATCTTCGCCAATGTATGCAGTTCACGATCATTACCGTTCGTAGGAACATCGCAGTCAAGTTCGGTCCCGGTTCGAGAAGCGAGATTTCCTGGCTCGCGCGCGCCTTTTTCCTTCTTTTCTTCCCTTCTTTTTCCATCAACCATCCGCAAGAACGTCCACGCCGCGAGAGCGTATATTCGTCCGCGTAGCGGTATATACACGTCGCTGAATGCACCGTGCAGATGCCCAGCGTGGCAGCTAAAGGCCTTCCTCGCGGCGGAGAACGATCTTCCAGGGATGGATCAACGACCTCCGACATGGATGCCTATCTACGGACAAGCGAGCCAGCATCGATACATCTGGAGGAGAGGAACGGAGGGGGAGGACGGTGAACGGAGGAAGAAAAGATCGTGGAAGGTGTTTAGACGACAACGACGTTTATGAGAGTCGCGGAAAAAGCGACGGGGTAAATGATAGTACGACTTAATACGCGGCGATCGATGATCCTCGGGTTTCGAACGGCGAGGTGTTCGACCACTGAACATGAATGCTGTTGTCCAGGCTGTGGAGATTTATGAGGAGTTTGAACGCGCGACTGTATTGTCTGTTAAAATAACCAAATTTGCTTTGTTAACTTCTTGGATGTTTGTTTTATTCGAAGACTATTCTAGGCTGTCTATACTTGCAGTTACGACTAATTTTCATGAAACGAGGCTATTTGATATCTTATAACTGTCTTATAACATTTTCTGGTATAAGTTTCAATTTTCCTGTAGGACAGTGTGGTAGCTCGTAATGGAGATATTATTGCAGTTTTAAAGAATGTGCAGGAATAAGTAAATTTTTCATTCATTTCCGAAGATTCGCTTTGCTCCTGAACATATTTCCCTTACAGCTTTCCTCGTCTCCGATATATCCAATTTTACGCAATTTGCCAAAGAAGACGTTATACACACTTCGCCACAAGAAACCCAAGCCATTCCAATTCCTCCAACACAAACATCCCCCGAAGACCAACTTTCTCTCCTCGAAAAGCAACCCTATCGATCAACCCCACCCACACTTCGAAAAACCTCCCCCGTTCCACGCCTCGTAAAAGAACGGATCGGTTTAAAAGCGAAAGAGGACGTGAGACGAGCGAGGGCAACCCTCGGGTCCCTTCGCGGGGTCGAGTCGAAAGGGTGAAACAGACGGACTGAAGGAAGTAAAGGAGGTCTACATGGACCAGTCTGAACTTTGATGTACTGTCAGGCAGACATCGTAAACGCATTAGTTGGCTGTATACAGTGCACCGTTCCCTCGTACGATTCCGTTATAGACGTTCCATACAGCCTGGGCTATCCGTCGCTCGCGGAGAAACGCTTCGTGGGAGCTGTGAGCGCGACAGAGACACGGACAGATGAGCACAATGAATAGAGACGAGCGGTGGAGCACACGGGGCTACAAGGTAAACCCTGGAGAGCGAGAGAGAGAGAGAGCCGGAACACCACGAAGAAACGTGGCCGAACGAACACAAGAGGTGATCGATGTCGGCCTTTAACGCGGCCGGAATCGTGAAGAATGTTTGCCTAACAAGGCAAACACGGGCCCGGCCGTACGGCGATACGGTCGCGGAGCATTGTCGGGAAAACGAGCGACACAACGCGGGTGTATCGATGCCGGATATCGGACACGATGACCCCGACGTCGTCGTCGTCCTCGACGTCCTCGTCGTTCGAGCAACTCCGCGTGAAACCGCCTCGCTACAACGGCTCGACGTCAATCAAACGTTCACCCCGGGACGAGCCAAGTTTCGTCTCGTTAATGGGGATTCGATAAAGCTGGATAGAAATTTCGTGGATAGATGTTGGATACAGATAGACACGCTACGTTTTACACGGCACAACCTTTTGCCTGGGATGACGAGGATGATGATGAGGATGAAGAGAAAGGACTGAAGGTGTTTCGTCGAACAGGTACAAGTTTACACACAAGTTAGCCCCTGGTTCGAATAACCAACAGTGTAATACGAAGATCCTCTCGTGCCACGAGTTCAACGTGATTCATTATGGGAAATCGCCTGAGGTTTGACCTCCGCTGACGCTGAGTCAGACGATCGAGCCGGAAAACCACACGTCCCGGTGTAATTGTCCAGTGATTCGTTCACGACGTTCTCTAACAGTAACCTCGTCGAAACGGATCCTCGAGGTGGGACCGTGGATCGTTGGCACAGCCGGAGAGTCGAGAGCATGTCGTCGATCATTTCGCTCGGCTAGGACGTCGTCGATCTGTACGTTTCCCGAAGACTTGGTCGACGGTGTGTTCGACTCGTTAGGTCGTGTGGCAGGCGAGATCGCGCGTCAACCGACGTCACCGACATGATTCATCGCGAGAAACTCGGTAGGGCTATGCGGAAACCGAGTGAACGGAGGAACGCTTGGAACCAGAGATGCTCATTGTTGGAAAATCGCAGAGAGACCCGTTGGGTAGGTGGGTCCGATGCAAAAATCCATAGGGCCCGTTAGCCCAGCGTTGCTGCCGTGGCGTTAAAACGTCACTGGCCGGTAGAAACTGTGCAGAGGAGACTGAGCACACGATACGAATCGTTGAGGCTGAGTTACGGCCGACCTGCTGCGACCTCGGATTATGAGGGTTATTGCCAGCGCGAGTATACTAATTAGCGTGGATATATACTAGGAGGCTTACGGTAAATACCGGCGAGAATTTTCGCGTGATCCACCGATCGTGAGCCGAATGTAACGTACGTGACGCGACTCTCTGCATTCTGTGCTTCCTCTTCGTATCCTAGACGGTGTAACAGCCTCCGGGGTGAATTGTTTTCTTTCTTTTTAGACTACCTCCGCCCTTCGCAAGCTTCTACTTCCAATCAAGGCGACTCGAGATCCGCCTGAGAAAGATCAGTCGCGACAGGTAACACGGAAACACAGCCGCGGTATCCGCCCTGCTCGCTCGCGTAATTATACTTCGCGATTTTACGTCCTTAGGCGGGAGAACAGCGTGGAAATTAGAGGAACGATGGAGAAACTGCGTTTACGATAATTGCGTTGCCGTTGGATAACGAAAGGTGAATTTGTAACCTCGTTTGAGGACGAGCTAAATCGTTCACACGACGAACGAATCGATCGGAGAATTAAATATCGGATCGTTGAAACACCGTAACGTTTCAGAGATATTCTTGTACTTCCTGAGAAAGTAGCAGACTTGCATGTTGCTTCTGTATGTTCGAAACGTGTTATGCCATAACTCACGGCTTAATCTCGTGCGTTTCTCATGCCGTTTGAGATACGTACTCACGGTGCCGAGAGTTTCTCCGGCGCGCAAGTTAAAACCGCGCGAGAAAGACAGGTTACAGACACCTGATGAATATAACTAGCCGTGACTAACCGCCAAATTTCGCCCCATAAAATAATTCACCGGGTTAGACGAGGCACTACTCTCTGGAAACACTTCTCCGGTTAAAACGAGCCTGTTCTTACTTCATTACGCGGCCTGTAATCGTGTTGAAACGCCACGCCAAAAGGAACACACACAGCTGACACGCCAGATTTCCAATCTTGTCAATCAACACTCTCCTCGCTCGTTACAGTGGAACAATAAATCTGCTCCGATAACTGGAACGGTTTTCATCGAGACAAGGATCGCTCGAGCGTTCGTTCCACAGGAGCGTTTTTTGCCCGAGTCTGAAAAACCAGCCAACAAATATGACGCGCAGCGTGGCGTACGCGATCGGAATCGAGAAATTCCTCGCGGATAGGCGCACAAGTACATACGTGGATCCGTCTACAGGTGGTCGGACACTGTCAGGCCAGCTCGTAACGGACCGGTTCGCGAGATCTCTTCAGCGTATCTTTCTCCTCGTTCGTCGCCAAGACAGCCGAGTATGGGCTATGGGCGCTACCACGAGGAAACGTAATACCTAGAATAGGTTGGCTCCTCTTCTGCGAGAGAACGGTCTTTTGACGCGATTGCAGAGGGTCCCGGGAGCAACCTACTCTGCCTACCACGTCGGTTTCGGTCGGCAGAGTCTCCTCTGGCCGTTTAATATGGCAGCCAAGTTGCCGGAGACACTGACAGATCTCGGCAATTAATAAAACGTTTCCCTGCTTATTGTCGTGCGGCTACTTGGTTATGCTCCGTGGGCTACCCTTTTCACCGAGCGAACACACGTAGTGGTAGGCCTCCTCTACTACGCTCGCCACCGCTGCTGCTTTCGTTCATCCTCCGGCATCTCCTTCACGATCTCATCCACCACCGCGACCACGGTTCTTCTTCCGCGACCACGAACCCGGTCTGTGCACCAGCTAAGGAAGCTGCTGCACGAGGTGACGCACACAGACAGTGTGGCCACCGGCAGACTTCTCTCAATGGACGCGTATTAATTGGGCCTCGGCCGGGACTTGGCACTAGTGGATGTCCTCGTGTCGAGTTTCCACCGCGGCGATTGTTGTTGCCCCTGGTCCCGACTAGAGATAACGACTAGGCCTGTCGGGTCCTCGGCCACCGCGGGACCTCCTAGGTTTACGAGATCGCCTCTGTGCTACCGTCCTCCACCTCCTCCGCCGCGTCGTGTCTCGTCGTGGTACGCGACATCGCTGACTAGGATCGAAGGGGAGTATCACCGTCCGGTGAAAAATTAGTAGAGATCCGTGGTAGGGTTTTTTGGTCGCGCCTAGGCGAACATTGTCGTGCAGGATCGCGCCACGAGGCGAAACGATACGATCTTCGACGTACCGGGATGTTATATTAAAGAAGCATTGCGAGAGGCCGGGTTCTGATCTGGACGTCCGCTTGATAGGATTACCAGAACGGGAGGGAAGAGCGCAGTCATGACGAACGCCTTTGTCTGGATTGTATCTTTGATGTTTTTAGATGGTACGAAGCAGCAGGTACTTTGTACGGGGCAGCACGATTCGCTCGGGTAAGAACGCGAGTCGTGGCGATCGGGGCCACGGTGAAAGTTCACGATTACGATCAGGAAAATTCAAAAACCGCGATGAATTATTACGGCCGATTACCGAGATCCGAACAGCACGTTTGAGCTATGTTTTAGCTCTATTGTTGCTGCTGGCTGTATCTCTCGATAAGGCGCCGGTAAATCTGGCTTACTTCTCCAGATGTGCGCGCGATAGGGTAAAAAGCGTGACGGAAATTTGTGGTTTAATCGCGATTAAAAGCGGGATGTTAATGAAGCGAATTTTCACCTGGTAACGATATGAACTTCTCGGCTCGTGGTTACAACACAGCTTTAGGCAAAGAAACATAAAAAGTAATACAAACTAAGAAAATTATATTGAGAAAAATTAGCAAATATAAAGAAACAGATATCATAGAAGGAAAAATTCTATTTTGAAAGTTCACCATTTGTCACCAAGCCCACGCATAGTTTGCCCAATTTTTTACTTCGACAGTAACATATCTACTATCTCAGATTTAAAGATAATAACGATCATAATCCAGCAGCACGAGTGTGACTCGACGTTACAAGTACATTCGAACATCCAACCCCACTTCCGTTCTCCAGAATGTAGATCGTTCGTTCCCAACTCGATTCTCCGGTGCTTCATCTCCATACCGCTTTTTCCCTCTTAATCCCCGTACTATTCGGTAGGTGGCAAAAACCGCTGGCCGGATAATTGAAATCGTATTGGCTTCCGCGAATGGCCGAGCATAAAATAATAGCCGGTCGATCATCGTCGTACCGCTACGAGTCCCGTCGTTTCGAGCGTTCATTCCACGCTTTTCGAGGCGAGCAATTATCGCGAATGTTCCGTGACGGAGTCCCGGTTCCCGCGATCTCGCCGGACAAACACAACAGCTGGAATGTCCACGGACTTCTACGAAGCTTTTCGCCGGCCTGGGCTCGCGGTCTACGCGAACGATTACGCTTCCCTTTTTTTCCCCCCGTCGAGCAGAGAAGAGCAACGAACGCGACGACCACCGTGTGGCAAAAATCGAGCATGGTTGTGCAAGAACCGCGAAACGGGTTATTATTACGCCGTTACGAGCGATCCGTTTTTGCCGGTGTTCAAGCCACTGAGAGTCGCGGCCGACTGGAGAGCTTCTAGAGGGCAAACTATCCGAGACGGACGAGCCAGCTCCGAATATAGATCAAAGATCCGATCTACTTTACGATCGCCGTTGCTCCGCGTTTCCCCGCTGCGTGTCTTTGCCTCGTTCTCTTCTTCTTCTTCTTCCACCCTCTTCGCACTCTGCCCACTCGGACAGCCGAGTAAACGGTATTAGCTATCAGAAGCTCGCGAACTCACTCGACAGTTAGCTTCACTCCTCGCTTTCTCGTCCGCGAGATGACATTTGAGCGTCAGAACACGCGGCCTGTCGCGACTTACCATCGTATTCTGGGATGATTACGAGGCGCTCTTCTGTCCCTCGAACACCTAAACGGCGCCAATCGTCGACGCGCTCGATGATTATGATCGAGGACGTGTTTTGGCTGATTGACGCCTTGCTAGAGATAACTATCGTGTTATATTCGCGTTGTATTAGACAGGACGCACAGATTCTTGTCTTGCAAAATTACCGTGTTCTCCAGTCGATATAATACAATGGTCAATTTTTACGATTTTTAAAACTTTCTTAGAATAAAGAAAATAAAATGAAAGACAATTTTAATTTCACAGACTGTCACGTTTAGTTTTAGATATGAATAGTAAATATCTTCACTTTCGTGTTCTCAACGACAAGGCAGCGAACCCTTTGCGCACTACCTACACATTTTGAATTTCGCGCCAAAAGTCGTACTACTGTTAATTTACGCCTGCTCCTGATATTTCAACACCCTACTATTTGCTTATTTACTGGCTGCACATACGGCCTTTTGATCTGACTCTTGGTCATTCACATGTTGCACGTAAGGACATTCTGGAAGTCACTTTCGCCGTTATTTGCATACGCGGTTAAAACTCGCCGCTCAAAGGGTTACTCGACGATTTCGAAAAGTCCCTCTCAGCAAAGTAGCATCGAAATGAAGTCTTCAACGTCGAAGAACTTAATCCCCTTAATCTCACATCAGTTCGCCCCCCCCCCCTTCCTCGACCCGGTTTAAAGAACGAGTCAATGAATGAACCCCTGTGTCATTAACCGGGCAAATATTCACGTTGCCGAAGTAGCAAGTGGGCGTGTTTCGGCGAAGATTCTCTCCCAGATCCCCTGGAAACAACGAAGCGAAAAAGGAGGAGGAAGAACAGGACGAAGAAATTCCAAAGTTACGAAAGATAACGAACACGAACAGATCGAAGCGAAGTTGGCTCGGTCCAAGCACGATGTTCGGGAAGACTTCTTTTATCCTGTTATTTCGTGGGACGCGATACTGCTATCGGTTCGCGGAAATCTCGCAGAGGTCTCTTCCCGTTTGCCAATTCCCTTTTCCCCCAATGCTACCCCCGATATTACGCCGATTTATACGTGTCCACGGTTCGAACGCTCGTTATCGTCCTCGTTCGATCGGATACCGGCCCGCCATTATCAGCGATATTCAGGCTAACGATTGCACTAAGTCGCGCTCCGACGAGAATTTGACCGGTTTGTAAATTTCGCGAACGACGGTATTACGTGCCAAAAACAGGCACCAATGATCCCCGTTTCAGGACCAAGGTACACACCTCGGCCGAAGAGGAAACTCGGGGAACACGTTGTCCTTTACAATCTGATACCTTTCCGTAACTCGCGGCAGCGTGGTTTATTTCAAAGGTTTTTAATTCCGCTGAATTTACATGCTCATTTTACTGCTCCCTCGAACCGTTACTTTGTATTTCTTAATTATTTTCTTTATCGGTTTTCCGAGATTCGAGCTGCTGGTATCTTCTGGGCGAAATATTCGAATCGGTTGCAGGAATATGGTAATGTGGTAGGGTGCACGCAAAAGGTGCAAAATCATTATCACTTTTCGGGCTTTAATTGTGCTCTTTAACACGTTCCATGTTGCGGTGGAATTACGTGTTTTGCAGGAATGTTGAAACCAAGTTAAAAAATCATATTCAAGTGCCTAATTATAGAAAAATACTGGTCGAACTTCTGTCACTTTAATCTTCCTTTGCACATATTTTAAAATAATTTCTTTGATTTAATCCTTGTGTCAATGACTGGGTACCCTTTTGCACATTTTCTCACTTAAAATATTTGATCTTCCCAGTAAAATATTTGAATATCCAGCCAGATCGCTGTTATTTCGTAAATTTCCTATTCGTGTTTGCTTCAAGATTAGAATTTTATCAGAAAACTACTAAAATTAGACGACGAAGTAGACGGCAATTGTGATTTTTGACATAAAAGTTAACGAAAGTTCCACTTCCATTTCCCAAAACTCTCGTGTACCACCGACAGAACGTACTAAGTAGCATAATATATCACTATTCACAATCATTTTTAATTCGTATCCCATTTCATCTCCTAACAGACACGCCTAACAGTCATCTCAACTGCTACTAATCCGCGCCTCTATCATCGAACAATGTGTTAAAAACTATTTTCTAGAAGCTACGATCCATTTCACAGCATACCGTCAGCAACGCGTGAAGAAGTTGATCAAGCCACCAGCCACCTCAACTCAACAGACCCACCGAACCGCCCAATAAAGCAACAAACGTAAACCCCGTACAGTCCAGAAACGCAATAAGAACCGTAGTATACAAGTTGCATAACCAAACGAGCCGCATAAAATCTGGAAATCTCCGGTAGCCACCGTCCGTAAGGGAAACGATTGAGCGAGCGGCGTTCTCGCGGACGGAATCGGCGGACGAATCGTTGGAAACGCGGAGTTGCAGAAAAAATTAAAGGAATACACGGACTACGAAGGATGAAGGAGGAGCGAGGAAGGGCAGAAGGGAGGAGGCAGCTGACCTGGACGCCGGTTCATTTCGAGTTTGGGATTCGGGAATTGGTTATGAATAATGCAAACGTTCACCGAGCGTTCGCCGACCGGCTGGAGATCGAATCCGCGCCGGTCAAACGGAGGTTCCGGGTGAGAGGGCTAGCTCTGACTTTAAAACGCGAAACGACGACAACGACGACGACGACGAGAGAAGAAGGGACCGGCCGGCTGGCCCGAGACTGTTCCGGTTGCTTCGAACGGTATTCTTCAAGGTCCGCGAATCCGAACGTCCTGCGGGATAGTTATCCACCAGGAGAAATAACCTCTTCTCTCCGGTGGTTCGCGGAGTCCAGCGAGACGGAGCGACTCTCTGGTGTTTCGCCGAAAATACTTTTCGGTGCCGCATGAATAATGCATCTGTATCGCGCACTTGGCAGCCCCTCTTGCAGCATACATCAACCGTGTAACGAGGATTCAAAGCGTATTTCCGTTTGCGAAAAGCGTCGTTTGATAAAACGACCACGACAGGGGAACGAGTTATGCGCGTGTGCGTGATGGGCCCTACTCGCCGCCCGGTTGGTTACATTCTTTCGCCAGGCACAATGTATACACATCCTGAATTATAGATTCTCGTGCATGAGAAATAAATAACCGTTGCTTTATGGATTGACACTGAACCCCGCTCTTTCTTCCTGCTTTCTCAACGTCCCTTCGCGTGACGTTCCTCGGTTAAACTGCGATATTACCACGATGTAGTAGAATCGAGGTTTCGAGGATCCACCTGCTAAGGTTGCAGTCTGTCAAATTTCCAAGTTTCTCCAGGAACCGCTTACTCGTATTCCGATTACGTTAAAAAGAAGGAACAGACGTGCCGTTTAGAGTTCTCCTGAGAAACCACTAACGAGCGTGGAAGATTCTTTTGTGTATCATAGTCGATCGATTCCACGATGATTTACCGGGTCGAAGGGAAAAGAAGCGGGCAAAGAAAGAGCTGGACCGTTTAATAAACAAACCGACACGAGGCACGAGGTTCGTGGGCACGAGCCATCATGATTTACCACCCCAATCGAGCGTCGAGAGTGAGAGAGAGTGAACACGCCGCTCGATATCTCGGCCCGCAGATGTTTTCCTTGGCCGACGTTTCGTGGAAGGCAATTTCGTGGCGATACGTTTGCGTTCGGTATGGCTTGCTGACCAGCCGTTTGACTTGCGGCCTCGTCGTTGCCTGTGGACCGCACTTTGTGCACATCTGCGTCGATTGGTCCCTGCACGACGTCCCAGTGATACATGTTGGATTATCCCCCGGGCTTGTTAGGCATCGGGGACAAAACGAAGGGAGTCGCCTCTGAGCTCACGGTTGTTTCTCATCTTGCGTCGATAAGTATCGCTGCGTGTGTGCCGTGCGACGATTATGCGGCGACTTTGTGAGAAATTTATGTGTCACCGAGCGTACCGGTGAACCGGTGCGAGGATCAATCTGATGGTAAATCGGCGAGGGGGGGATTGAATTTAAATGCGTACAATATAGCCAGGTGTTAGACATCTTTGGAAAGTTTCGTACCGCAGTTTGTTTAGTGAATTTAATATCGTAGCTTGAAATTTTCGGAAATTTTGTTAAAAATTTGCGCGCAATTTCTTTGTGCGTTGTTGTTCGGCAAGATTTCGCAAGAATTTGTGTGTACGGACATAGTAATAGCCCTGGTTGGAACCGAAAGGCGTCAGTTTTGGTAGAGGAGACACGGTTTTCGAGGATCGTGGCTCGATTTTGTAGTTTGCCAAAGATAAGGATGAAACGAGGGTCGAGGCAGCCGAGCGATTTTTATTCGGAACTTTTTCTGTATGAAAAAGTTATTAACGCATTGATGAGATTGTTCTGATTAAAATGAGACCAAGCACGAAATAATTTGAACAGCATTTACTTGTTAATACTTATAAAACGGATTGCTAAAGAAATACACGAAATATCTGGCGTAGCAGTAGTGTGAGGGGAGCTCGAGTGAGAAATATTACTGTACTCGAAGAAAGCTTTGCAAATTCTTCTACTGCAATTTTTTCATAAATTCAAAATCCTTGTTTGAAATATTCTAAAAATTTAGAAGCTCTATTATACATAAGCAGACAATTTCTTCATCCACCACTATTCAGTAGTGAAATTCTACGTGCAGAAATCTCCTCGAGCAAGAAATTATCAGCAGAGCTTCAGAAATTCTCATACTGCAAATTTTTCATAAATTCAAAATCGTCACTTGAAGTGTTCAAAAAAATTCCGAAAGTCTACGAAAGATAAGCGGACAATTTCTTCATCCACCATTATTTAGTAGATTTCACAGGGAATTCTACGTGCAGAAATCTCCTCGAGCAAGAAATTATCAGCGGAGCTTCAGAAATTCTCATAGTGCAATTTCTTCGTAACTTCAAGATCGTCGCTTGAGACATTCTAAAAATTCCGGAAGTCAATCAAAGCTAAGCAGACAATTTCTTCATCCACCAGTACTATTCAGTACATTTCCCAAGAAATTCCACGTGTAGATTATCAGCGACCATTCCACATGTAACGCGATTAAATCTCCGGGACGTTCGTCATCCAAGGTTTAATCCAGTAGCCGGCACAAGACTAGTCTAGGCGGCGGACGTTCGTCCTCGAGCTAGAGAGACGCGTCCGTCAATGCTTCTTGCCTCTAGCCGCCTTGGTCATCGACTAATTTTGAATAGGAGCTCATTTGCGAAGGTTGCCATTTGCACACACGCGAGCGTTCCAGCGTGCACAATGGAGGGCAGAAAAATAGAGAAATCTCGTGGAACGCGAGGATCCACACAGCTCGTTCAGCCGAGTCCTTCCGCTCGCGCGCCGTATGTCATGCCTTTCAACCTCCGGCTGGCTAATCTTCGCCGTCTGTCCGTGTTCCTCTCTCTCTCTCACTCCTTCCCGACCTTTCACGAGCTTTTCGAGCGTTTTATAGCGCGGAACGAGTCCACTCGTTCACGAACGTCTCGCCTCGATTCACGACACGTTTCCAGGACGCGACGACTGGACAAGAGATACACCTCGGTAATGTCGGGCCTGTCGATGGCTGGAAAAATTTGCCGGAGAAGCGGCGACACCGACGTGCTCGCGTTCCTGCGGCTTTTCCAAGAACCACGGCCGCAGAGTATTGTTTCGCGCGCGTACGAGCGATTCTCTACGGTACACGGTGACTCAGGCGGAAGTCGAGCGTGAATCGTTTGCGGGTTGCTGGATTTTATGTGTTACGCACTTTTCACGAGACCTGTCTTCCGCGTTTCGCGGACTCGACGTGTCAGATTTGCAAATGGGCCGCGCAACGCCGGATTTGAAATGGTAAAAATGCGCGGTTTTACGAGTACGTGTTTGCTACTTGGCACGTTGATAAATGAGGTATTTTGTCGTTGGCAGAGGTATGCGGCGAATTCTGTTTAAGTATGAGTCGAGATTCCGTAATAAAATATATTCTCTATTCCTGGAATAATTTTTTAACCCTCTTTAACACGAGTTTTCTACGTTCATAAAATAAACAATTACGATTACAATTTCATTTTGCTGTTGAACAAGACAGAATTAATAATTATCTTGAAGAAATTGGTTGGATAATAATGTAATAAAAAAAATAACACGAGATTTGTAAAGTATAGGTAGGTAAATGGATACGTAACTTTGAAGTCACATGGCGTGAAAGAGGGTTTAAATTCTGTTTAAGTATGAGCGACATTCCGTAATAAAATATCTATAATATAAAATAAAAAATCACGATTACAGTTTTACTTTGTTTTTGGAGAAAGAAGAGTCAATAGTTATCCTAAAGAAATTGATCGATAATAATGTAATAAAAAAAACATAACACGAGATTTATAAAACATAGGTAAATGAATACGTAACTTTGAAGTCACACGGCGTGAAAGAGGGTTAAAATAACTAGAAAGAAAGAATACTTTTATATTCTTTAAGGGTAATATAATAAAGCCTTCCTAAAAAGTTTTCGATTGTGTCAATTATCTTTCCAAACGAAAAATTCCAAAGTTAGGTATCATTTTCCGGTCTCAATGGTGATCGAACCCTTTGAGCAAGCCTAAAATACCAAAGAATCTCCGAATGCTAAATTATCTAGATTAATTTCCCACTCAGAGATTAGCCTCTTCTAAGTACGAAAGAAATAGAATCCCAGAATAAGCAAAAAGTTGCCAACATCTCAATATTAATCACTCTAACGACGAGTTTGCTCGTCAATCTCGATTAAAACACGATAAATTTAATACTATT
>NW_017100200.1:1736540-1746541 GCF_001263275.1 Habropoda laboriosa | reverse complement strand
AGCGCGAGGTATGCCGGTTAGTATGCACGTGTGTATAGAACCTGACTCGACGATTCGACTTTTCATACGCTAAGCGGTACAACGTACTCTTTGCCTCGTGATAAACGTTTTTCTTTTTCCCGACAGAGCGCCGTGTGGCTTCGTTTCATGCACATTTCCGCTGGAACGGTATACTGTTCGATCGGTTCCCGCTCGGAATACTGTTCGCGGGATCTCTCTCCGCTGATTACAAGGTAACCAGGCATGCACGCCGCGCGCATATCCATGATTTTTCTAATTGTCGATGAAGTACCGCTAAGCGCGCACGATTACGCAGCACCGGAGAGGTCCGTGTTGCTCGCGGAGATCCTCTGGGGACGCTGACAGCACTTCGAATTCGTCCTCCTTCGCGTCTTCCTTCCTCGCGTGTTTAGCCCGTCAAACGTGTGTCGTCGTGAGCTTGTAACTTTACGATAATCGCTTCCCCATTCCCCGACACTTCCTCCTCCTCTCTATGTCCATTCGTCTACTTCTCCCAACGGCCACGAAATTAATCGCCGACACGTTCTTGAACGTCGTTCCGTTCGCAATTAACGATCTATTAAAATCGACGAGCTCCCTCCGCTCGCAACCTCTTTTTCATTCAACTTCAATCTAGGACTCGATTATTCGTACGGCTCCTCCGTTTGAAAGCAGCTTGAAGCGTCTTCAAGTATTCCTCAAGCATCCTCAGTTCGGTGCAACAACTCTTTGAGGCGTCAACACCCGAGCTTCATCTTCATGGCCGAAAAACACGAGCCTTTTCTGCCAAGCATAAAAGACTACCCTTCCAAGAGAGCTTGTTTCCTCAAACTACTACTCTCTTCATTTTCTCCGGCAGTCTTGGGCTCTATTCGCACGGCCTCTGACACTTTCTTAAATCATCCTTTGGAAAGCAGACGACAGGGATGGTAGTAGTGGTTGCGTAGAGGTATAACCGAACCGAATTATTTAAGAAACACAATAAACATTCTCCCCCTAACGGCCGTAAGCGAGGTATACACCCACGGCAATAAACGGCGTAAATTTGTCTTCCGGGCTCTCGAACACCTTTTTTCCACGTATCCCCGAGAGACCAGCCAGTGCATATCTCACCGGACGATTTCTCGCTCGTCCCAACCTGACTATGCTTTTACGATATGTTTCTGGTACGCAAAATGGCCTGTTCGAACGACGAACCACCGTGGTTCGTTCGTTTTCGCCGGTTCGGACGGAGGTCAAATCGATTTCGGCCAGAATTGGAGATAAGGTTTACGGGCGCGTTTCTGTCGGGTCGCGCGTACCCTTAACGCGGACATTTCGAGCAGTTCGTAAGTGCAACGAGTCCACTCCCACTTTCTCAACAGTACACGCTCTTTCTCTCACTCTTCGGTTTCTCTTTTTGCCTCTTTCTCCGACGCTTGTGCACACGGGGTCGAAGTCAAAACGAGGGGGCTCCGAGAGTAGCCAGCCGACGCATTTCACACGTGTCAATCGCGCTAAGATTTACTGTCCCCTCTTCCATTCCCTTCCCCTCGCTCTGCCGCGAGGCCAATCGTCGTACATCTAACCACCCACCCTCTCGAGCTTCTTTTCGTTCCCTCGCCACGCTCATACTTCGTAAATCATGCCGCGAACTTTGCGCCCAACCACGACGTTTACGGGGCCCGACGCTTATTGGACCGCCGCGCCGCGCCGAGCCGCGCGTCAAGACAGAACGGAGAACGTCGTACGGACGGTGATTTTTTCGGGATCGAGCACCCACGAAATAAACGCGTAACGAGCACCGACTGACGAAACTGGAGAACGTTATGTCTGCTGTCCGCCTTGGAACGTGCCGAAATCACCGCCATTCCGATGGCTGCGGTCGTTTGAACTTTCAGCGGTGAATTTGGCGGAATTCTTTTACGCTATTGTATGGAAATTTGGAATTGTCGTCTCTCTTTTCCTGGTTTTATCGGGAACTTTTTGAGCGATGAGTGCTTTGGAGATTAATACTTATTGTGGATAATGTGCTATTTATGAGAATAGAGCTGTGAACGCAAAATTTATTCATTTGGTAAAAGCGAGATACTTCTTTGGTTTTTATTGCGTAATAGTAGGTGACAGATCAAATATTTGAAGCATCGAGGAAGAAAGAGAATTTTCTTAAACTCGATATAAAGTTCGCAAAATTTTTAAATAAGAAAAAGCGAGGTATTTTTATTCATTTGTATCGATTATAGGACAAAATCGAGCCTTGATACAAATTCATCGAATTTTCGTGAATTCTTTTAGAAATGATAGTGAATTTTTGGAATTTCTACGCTATTGCATAGAAGTCTGCAATTATTGTCTCCCTTTTGCTACTTTTTTCGTTAAGTTTCTGAGCGATGAACGGATAATGTGCAATTTATGAGACATTTCTTTAATTTTTATCGTGTAATAAGATAGATCAAATTTTGTTCTTTGCTTCAGACAATCCAAGCGTTGAAAAAGAAAGAGAATTTCCTTAAACTCCGTAGAAAAGTTTGCAAAGTTAAAAAAAAAATAAAGAATTAGAAGAAGTGAAATATTTTTATTCAACACTCAGTTATAAGCAGAAAATCAAGGCTCGACGCAAACTCTTTGATACCAGCGTGTCCGTCAACGATGATTCAACAAGCCGATTCATGAAACCTCAAAGGTGACGTCATTCATTAGCCATTTCAAGCACTCGACTCTTCCTTTTTGCACGCGGTCACATACTCCGCGTTCGCCAAGTGCACGCAGGTACACGTCAGATCCCAGCCAATTTCTCTCTCACATCCACCTAAAGTTCGCAAATTCTCCAACCGAAAAAGGACGCAACAAGTGGAATATTTCCACCGAGTAGCCTTAATTATCACAAAATGCTGCTCGAATCCTTTTTATCATCGCTGTATCCCATCGAGGATGATTCAGGCCTGATTCACGAAACCTCAAATGTAGCATCATTCATCGCCCATTTCAAACACTCGACTCCTCTTTTTTACCTGCGCTCGCATACTCCGCGTTTCCCGAGTGCACGTCAGATCCCAGCCAATTTCCGTACGTCAGCCCCGTTTCTAATTGCCGCGTTCCGGTGTAACAGTATCGCGAGAGAAGAATTCTCCGTCTGCTCGCGTCGGAGGGGACGCGTTTGCACACCGCGTCAGAACATCAAAGGGGAACACACATTCCGGTGTGTGCGAAGATGTCGAAATCGCAGTCGGTTCCGCAAGGACGACGCGTCATCTCGGCGGAGCTCGCCTCTTTTGCTCACGGTTGTTCGCGGTTCGCTGCTTCCTCCGGGCCGCAGCCGCGCCGCTTCCTCTTCGCGACGCGGTTCGTGCTGTCCCCGCGGCACGAACGAGGAAACATTAGCTCTCATATGAAGAATAACAATGCGCCGTGGCAGACGGGACACGGAAAATTAAATATTCGTTCACGAACGAAGAAGGTCATCGTATCGGAATACATTTTCCGCGGCGCGGCTCGCCGCTGGACGTGGCACGCATTCGTGCCTTTGGGGACGCGTCCGGCCGTTTAATTATTCACCGCTGTGCATCCGGAGTTAGATTAAAATGTGCACGCCAGAGAGATTTTTATGTAACGCGGTTGATATTGCGCCGATCGAGACGGTGTACGAGATAGGGGTGAATAGGAAAGTGGCGGGATGATGGGGTTTTAATGATAATGGTGTGTACATTTTCTTGGCACGTTAAGTGGTATATGGTTTACTTAGTAGCGCTTCTTAACTTTGGGGATTATGACGCGAGAAATATGAATTAAATTGTAATTCATTTCGACTAGGATAGAGCTGGCTTAACCCTTTGAATATGGAATAGTGGTATATACTGGGTGTTTTTGCACGAGTTCGCGATGCAACGCGATTTACCTTACTAAAGACGGCGCGTTCGTGAAGGTCGTAACTCTTCACTCCGATGTTTCGACACCGCGTATCGTACAGTGTTTTTTCCTTACGAACGTTTCCGGAGGTAAGGAATAATACTTGAGATGTGTCTTTTGGTTTTACTTGTCCTCGTGAACTGTGTGTTTTGAACTCTCTTATTTTGTGGTGGTGCGTGGGGGGAAAACCCGGAAAGGGGAAAGGGATAGGAAACATGACCAGGTTGCGACTTGAACTGCTTTATGGTAGGGAAGGAATTTGTTAGGGGCTAGGAAGACGGCTGGAAAGGACTGTTTATTAGTATATGATGTGTTACTGGCCGGTGGGCTGCGCGACCGGACAAGGACAATCGAACACTGGGTGTATCGTAAAATGTAGATAGGAGGAAATAATAAAAAAGGGTTCGTATGAACGTTTGTCTTATCTGACCTCGTTTCTCAGATACAGTCATTTTGTGTTGTGAATGATTCACTGTCGTTGACCTTCCGACCCGTTCAGAGTAGTCAGTAAGGTCGTATATGATATGTCAAGTGTTTTTTTTATAAACAATTGAACGAAAAGCTTAGTTGAAATAAGGTTAGATGGGACAAACGTTTATATGTACTTTTTTTATTATTTGCAGAAGCAACCACATGTCGTTGTACACCCTGTATATTAAATTACTGTTAAAACGTTTTCGTTAAATTAAGTATCTTTTATCTAGCAAATACGTTCGAATTTATATGCTACGTTGATAGATTCTATTTGATGTGTGTGCTTTTGTTTATAAGTCACTAAAAACATTCACTATTAGTAAATTTAGGTAGAGCATAGATATGGAGCATGAACAGAACCTGGCACTCACTAATTGCCTATACTGTAAGGAGACCTAGCTCATTCTGTCTCTTTAAAATTTTACTAAAATTCGATTAAAATCAACAGGTGTTAATTTCGTTAATTTGCAAATTTACGTGATCCATGAACATATCATCCTCGTCAAAGGATGAACGTATACAATTTCCAATACCACCGTGCCAACAAATCCAAAGAAAAAAAGAACAATTCACTCAAAGAATAAGAATCGTTCTTACACAATAAATTATCTCATCCCCGCTCATTAGAATGTTAAGCCCGACGCGAAATTCTATCACGTACACGGTACACAGAGCATTTCCTTCCACATAAAACTTCTCCACGCTTCCTTCAACGCGTCCTCCTTCCACCGCTCGACCGCATTGTTTCGCCAACGGTGGACAGGCCGATCCGCAACGAGCTGCATTTCAATTGAGCCGCGCACGGCCGCTTAACAGCGGCGTCCACGCGACAAGATCGTCGTGGCGCGTCGATAAGCGTAACCGGTAACACGCCGTTCGAGATCTCCGAGCCGCGGTCGAATGGAAAAGATGACAGGCTCTCTCTGCGATAGCCCGCGGTCCGACAGGTGGCTTCTCGCCGCCTAGAACACCTCTTCCACTCTCGAAAAGTCCTGGTTTTCACGCGGTGGAAGATCGATCCTCCAAGCGGCTCTATTCCGTTAGGAATCTCATCTGCGTTCCTCGCAACAGAATAGACTGCCAAGCGAATCTCGCCCTCCCTCACCGTGGAATCATCTCGATATCGAGATGTCCAAGTAGAAGCCGGAAGGTGGAGAGAAGGTCGATGAGATCCGTGGAAGATAGCGTAGGTCAGGTGGGAGGAAGAGGAAGAATAGCTGGACGAATAGGCAAAAAGAAGTGTATATACCGTTGAAATTCTTTGGTGGATGATGCGTCGGCATATTGGAATCATCGTCGTTAGAGACGGAATCGTGGGCACGATGATCTCAGGGCGAACGCCTCTAATTATTTCCGCGGATCGATTTCCTGCTGCGGGATAGCCAGTGCCCGGGGCCAAGTTCGAAGGCGTATCAACGAAGGTAACGAGGAGGCTAGACGTTCTACTTGCTGCAATTTCATCAGACACCAGGTTCGATCGGTGTTGGTCGTGGGATGTGTTGGATGATCGACTGTTTGGAGGATTTAAATTGGTACGGTGGGTGAGTGATGTTTTCTCTTTAGCGGTAACCTTTGAATTATTGCTTATCGAGGAGGTGATTCGCGAAGTTCGTTCTCTATGTCTTCTTTACTTTATCAGTTTCTGTCTGATATTCTTTCGTTTTATTTCATTTCGCGGGAATTACCGTGGTTGGTAACGATAATTATTTGTTGATTGGTCTTGATGGATGGAGCATTTCAATTTCTCAGCACGAACTTTGACTTTTCATGGTTTCTTTATCTTTCTGTTTTTCCGTTACGTAGATATTCTTTCTTGCTACTCAGTGTCTCATCAAGTACTACGATTATTAGCGAAAATTATTTTTGTTAATTCAAGCATTCAGAGATCTGAGCATGAAAATTATTTTTGATAAATGGAGCATTCGGAGTTCCGAGCGCGAAATTTAATAGCACCGTCCTCCTTAGCTCAATTTTCTTAACCCTACAGCGGTATTCGGGTCTTTTCTGACCCACCGCCTTTTTATACTTTTAGTAACTTTTGCTGTTGTCAAGTTTACGTTCCTTAACATTACTTTAAACGTTTATTGTCTAGGTTCATATGTCGCGTTGTCTTAGGTCCTTTTTCACCCGAAAGTCTTAAGTGTACGGTCAAAACGAAGAACGCAGTAGGGTTAATTAACATTTTGGAACATCTGAGAAAAATGAAATTTCATTATTTAAAACCATTCGTTAAATTTGGGAAAAATTAAGTTTCTAGGAAAAATAAATTAGACTGTTTCTAGAACTCTACAAAGTAACCTAAATAAAACATTCTAACTTTGTCTAAAAAATGAAACACGTATAGATCTCCAAATATATCCAAACACCTTGAAAACTGAAAAATTGATACATCGAACATGTTAACGAAAAAAATTCATGAAAAATTGATACGTAGAACATGTTAACCAAGAAGGACGCAGCAATTCAAAAGCAATATTCGAATTTCCTGATATTCCATGCTTCCCAAAAGAAAGCAGAAAAAAATATAATTGCGATAAATTTGATCTTGGAAATTCTGGCCGAAATCCCAGCGTTGCGGCGTTTACGAGGCGAGAGCTGTCGACGGCGGGAAAGAGCGGCTGCTTAATAAAACTCGGGCAAACAGGCTGATACGATCGCTGGCAAATTTAGTCCTCGACATAATAATTTTCATTGGGCCGTCATCGCGGTCGTCTGACGCGCGCAGCGTACGGGAATCTTAATCATGCCCGGTCGCGGGAAGAACGCGCCACTCTTCCACTCCTCGCCGGTTTACCTATTCATGCGAGCCTTTACAGCGCGTTAATGAAAAATGCGGCCAGTCAGCTGGTGCTCGTCCTTACTGCATACCGGGTGACCGTGTTCGTCCCCAAGTCGTTACTGTCGCTCCCCAAGGAAAAATGTTCATGAAACGTCGCGTACGACCTCGTTGACGAATAAAACGCCCGTTTTATCGCGCGTCTCTTCACCAAGCTGCACTTAAATCGAAGATTCATCGCTTTATCATCTTTTTCGCCAAATGTTACGTACACGAAACCGCATGCATAATGCTTCTTTCGATCTTCTCATTCATCCTTTTTAACCCTTCTCTCTCTCTCTCTCTCTCTCTCTCCCCATCCTTGAAAAGATACCGAGAAGAATTTATTTCATCGTTACACGTTCCTGTTAAAAAAAGGCTAAAGGATCGCTTGATTGAGATTTATTCAAGGCTACAGAATAATCGATCTATCTCTTTCCTTTGAACCAAACCTTGTCTTCGCTCTACCGAGTAAATTCTTCTTCTACTTCTTCCATATTATTTCCATAATTACATACATTCCTTATCAATCACCGATACCAATAATCACGTTCCTTAGCCAACTGGAACAGAAAACAATCTATCCTGCCCATCGAATACCGTTGCTCTCGATAACGCGTGAAAACATCCACCTCGTCGATCTCTCCACGAAGCCAGCCCAGCATTGGAAACATAGGAAAAATGTATCGCGACCCGGTTCAACCGATGATCAACCGAAGATCGACGCGTTAATATTTCGTATCGAACACGCTTCTTAAACCGTTCCAGAGCGAATATCCCGTTAACCAATATCCGATCACACAGGCAAAACACAGCCTCCCATTAATAACAACAATATCAGAGTATTGGATAACCGTCAACCGAGAGTTGTTCAAGCTCCACGCTCGTTATCTATCGCGCTCGACCGGCTGTCTGATCGACATCAGCTTTGTAAACTTCAAGGAAGTTCGTTTCCATTCAAGACGTCCCGAGCGTCGAGCAATTTCGCTCGAGCGCCATGAAACGTTGAACAGAGCCCGGCGGACTTTCCTGCTCCTCTTTCTTCGTTCTCCTTGTCCTGCTCCCTCGGTCTCTCGCGTTCGCGGAAGGAAATTGCAAGAAAGTGGCTGGTGGCTAGATGTGGAACAACCGAGAAACAGGTGTAAGCGGAATAATATAATTGCGTGCTCCTTAAGGAATGCCAGTCTTTTTTTGTTTTTCGCCGGTTGCGACGTGACGTCGAGAGAGATGCCCGCGCTGAAGAACGTGTCTTTAAGCGTTGTAAAATCGACTCGTGGCGCAAGAAAGCTACCCCGTCGAACGTGCAAACTTACCAACGAGAGTAGACTCCATCGCCGCGCTGTTCTATCTACTTTTTGCGCGTCTTCTCTGCTCTGGTCGTGAAGCAACCTAGGCCCCTCTCGACATCTCGACCGAACGCCACTTGTTTAAATAGCCGGCGACATATTGCGCGCGTTAGTGACCCGCATTGAAGTAACGAGGTGCTCCGGGAACGAGAAGCGCGGGAGTGGTGCACTCGCCTCTCTTAATTAAAATCTGTTCACGCCTGTGTAAAACGCGGCGTAAGAAAGTTCGTTAAGCCCGGGGAATAGTTTCCAGGTTAAGTGAGGCTGAATTGCGAGGTGAAACGCGTTGAACTATTTTCTAAGGCCGGTCCTCACCTATCGGAGGCTACTTTTTTTTTCTGCGGGAACTTGGATCGGTCTCGATTAGGTGTAAATTGCGATACGAAACGGTGTGCGGCTAATTATCGCGTGTTGCGATTCCTATTTCGACCGCTCTACTTCTAAATCTACGTTCTTCCGTTTGAGAACACTTCTGAATTTTTAGCTCTTCGAGTGATTCAGTCGACTCTTTTGCAGAGACAATCGATAGGGAAGGAAATTACACGTCGAAGAGTCTATATAAGGAAGTCTAGTTCGTTTTCTGTCGTAGGATTTAGCTATTATTGTTCGAGCTTCCGGGTGCAAGTCGCGTTCTTATGGGAAAAGCGTTCCGACCTTTCGCGAGCATTGCAGATCGCTTCATCGGAGTTCGAATGACACGTTTATAGTGACGTGTGTTCGTGTTCCGATTCGCTGCTTACTAATGAGAGAAGTATTTAAAACGTTGACTGCCATGATTTACGTGTTTTGCTCAGGGGGCGATAAGAAAATTTTCATTATTCTAAGGGTCGTATTAATTACTATTTCTTTTTTTAAACCAACATATTCGGAATTTTTAGCTGACAATATTCATTTTAAACATTTCAGGTCCTCCGGTCACAGGTGACCAACGTGTTAATGGGTCAGCTGAACAATCAAAAAATCGATTTAGATTAGGTTCAACTAGTGTCCTACATTCCTATCAACGTTGTCAGGATGTTTCGTAGTCTCCAAAGTTTAACTGTATTTTCTACGGAGATGTTGTAGAATCGCGAGCGTTTTTGCCTTCGCTCGTTTCTCAAGAAACGGCGAGGGCAATAAAAGCACAGGTGGGAAACAGATCTTTTCCGCGGGGCCTCGGCGAATCGCGTTAATTTTAAGTTAGCTTCATCGTTGCGGAAAATCCCAGGGTGTGTGTGTGTGTGTGCGCGTGGTGGGAACGTGAATGTTCTGAGAATATCCATTCGAGCGTGTGTGTTTAAAAAAGCAAGAACGTGAAATGAGTAACACAGTGTAGGGTAAGATTTGGAAAAGAGGAGACTTTGAGTTGACAACGTGGAACGGAAGATCGTGTAGAGAAAATTCAGTGTGAAAACAGCGCGGTTTATAATTGACCTAAACATTTAATTTCGTTTTATTTACTTTTGTCAATAAATTACCATTATTATTATTTTTAACAAGTA
>NW_017100200.1:1730571-1736506 GCF_001263275.1 Habropoda laboriosa | reverse complement strand
ATTAAAAATTTCCAAATTTTGAAATGGTCCTTCGTTCGAACGTTCGTTATCGTTCGAATCTTCGACAAGAGAACTGGAAAGTGCGGCGATATTTCAGCCGTCACCCGTTACGTGTGGCGTTATTCGCCACGAAGGGATCCACTACGTGGCACATACTAAATGTCTACATAGATACCTAAAATACATACTTAGCCTGATGTGTGGTGGCTTATAAAAGTGCATAAGAGATGGCTATCCCAAGAGCGAAGGGAAGACATAGCCACCTGCATTATAAGTTCCTGCCTACCAGGTATACACCGTCCATTTATTGCCGGCTTTTCAGCCGTGCTCGAGGCGTGTCCTAAAGCTCGGAGCTTTGTGCTTTCGCCAGCGCGTATCAACGGGGCTTGAATGCGTTCGCGAATCGCTGTAAATCGGGTCGGCGGGCCGTTCGCGCGAAATTATTAACGACGTCGATCGAACGCGCCCCACCGTGCGTTCCAGATCTTGATTGACTTTCGCGCTGTTCCCTAGATCGTTTATAATGTACCGTGCCTTTTGGCGTTATCGACAGCCCTGCTCGCTCGTGAATTTTACCTTTGTGTTTTTGCCGGCAGATTCGAATCGGGGAAAATTGCGCGGAAAATCTCATCGACGTTTCGCGGAGAGCTCGGCGTTGACAATTACAGAGGGAGAATAACGTTCCCGAATGAATCTCGAAGAAATTGTCAACTTTCGTTCTGAACTGCCTAGCTCTCGATTTCACTCGATCGTAATTTGCAAACGTCGACGAGAGAAATACTGTGTTCGATAAGAATGGCAAAGTTGGTGGGAAAAAATTAGACAGCGAAAGTTCGAGAGTGTCCAGTCGCAGTATGAAAGTTCGTGCGAACGGGTGAATCGAAGGCAAATTGATTAGGAGCCGGGTAGGAATATCTCGGTTAATAGCAAAAGTTGCTCTTTGTTCGGGGCCGGTTAAGAAGCGGCTCGGTCGAAAAGGCAATTTGTATCCGCTGACTGGGCGCGAGCGTGTTCCCCGATTAAGAAGAACGCCGCTCGCGTCGATGATTAATAACCAGATTAATAGGCGGATAGGAAGTTGCGAAGAGCAGCTCTCTCGCTTGCAATCGGAAAAAGGAGAAAAAAGGGGGATTCGCCGAGGAGATAGCGAGGGCGAGAAGAGAAAGACTGGGACGAGTGATCGAGGAGGGTGAGAAAGGGGGAGGACGAGTTAACTTCTCTGCGGAGGAAGAATCGGTAAGAGCTTGCATCTTTCGTTTTCTCCTCTTTGCCTCTCGTTTCGCGTCTCCGTTGCTCGCGCTCTCCGGGCAATTTATAATTCCATCAGCATCTGTTCCAGAAAAAATAAAGTGTCGGGAAAAGAAAACGCGCGTAGTTTCTGGGTCGAGTGAATTTTTGTCTCGAAACGCGGCTCGAAATTGCCGTGTCGTTTAATTACAGGAGTTGCGCTGCATCGGTGCACACATTCTTGCAACGAACCTTATTAACATAATGTCAATCAACGTGGTAGATCCGTTTTAAATTAATATACAGGGTCGTTCGTGGGTTAGGCTCGTACAGAAAGAATTACGTGATTTAAATTATATTTCTTTTTTAAAGATTTTCAAGAATTGTTCTTTTAAGTTACATGTTTAAGTCAAAGTTAGCGTCACATATCTCCAGATATTCCAGATTGAATATGTTCTAAGATTTTAATTACGTTTCCTTCGTATTCAATAAGTGTAATTAGCTTTTACAAAAATTTTCCTCTCCTCGACTTTCCCTCGAATCTCTTTTCCCAGAAACAAGCAGTAGTAGTTTCGATATTCCAATTACACGTACGCTTTTACATCTATGCAAAAACTGCATACACGGACAGGTTACCCTAAAAGAAAAGTTGCTGAAGAAAATTTTCTTTTCATCAGCGAGATTAAGTCGTATTATGCGCCAAGTTCAATATCAAAATGATCGAATACGCAATCTGTGATGGCAAAAGACCACAGTGTTCGCTGTCAGTCAACACGCGGCAAGAAAGAACAAGCATCTCACCCAATCAATTGAGAGTTAGTAATGAACCGGTTAATGGAGGATGCAGCTGAAGAGAAAACGCGGTCAGAGAGGAGAGGAAGAAGCAGGAGAAAAACGGCCGAGTACAAACTAGCCTCCTACGAGAAGCTTTAGTCCTGCCCTCTCGTACCTTCCCACCTCCTCTTCACTACGCCGATCCTACAGCCGAGTCTTCCTTATTTTCCAGCTGGTTAACATCCATGAGCTATGAACGAGTCCTTACGATGGGACGCGAGAACAGGCGGGGACATTATCAATGGATCTACCTCCGCGTGCACACACACGCACACTCGAACACACCACTTAACCATAACAGTATGTGCGTTAACGCGTTCCTCGCTTCCCTTAAACAGTCGTCTCGTGGCCGCTAAACGTATTCTCGTGCATACACTCTCCATTCTTTGCCTCCTGGAGAACGTTTTTCTCGTATAAACGCTTCTATTAATTTCTAAACTCGACTTTAACGTAGATTCACCGACTTTCCAGGAAGATCGTTCGGTCTTGGACTTAATTTTTCGGTGGACTGGGTTCCGCGAGATTCATATTTCTTCGAGTAGGGGAGACCGGGGCTAGAAGTTACGGAGGTAGGTTGTTTCGATGGTTGTAACTTTAACGCTTTGACTACGGAGCGTTCAGAAACGAAACGGGCTAATCGTGCAGTGCTTCAGCTGATGGAGGCACAATTTATGGGAGTTAAATTGGATTTTTGTGGAAAAAATTCTGAGCAGGAAGCGTATGGTGCCAACACGCGGAAAGCAAACGCGTTATGTGCGATTATTAACGGCGCCTATAGACGCTGCCTATAAGTCGATCACGTCACTCTCTCGTCCGTTTTAATAGCATCTGCGACAGCGAATCTTGTGGTTACAGGCAACCACCTATGTAGTCACGTATCAGAAAAGAAAATATCTGTCGTTCGTTACTTTCTCGTCTATCTCGATTATTTACCGTCGAAATTGTACTTTATTTCGTCAGAAATTGAAATATTTCGCTGAAAGACAACTCTTCTTTCTTAGGAACAAGTTACCCCAATGCTGTAACAACTTGCCCCACGACGGAGTTAGACGTCACTCTTCGCGGAGTTGCGAATAAATGACTCCCTGCGAAAAACTAATTACAACATGTTAAATACAAGCTTGAATAACTACGTCACTTCTCGGTCATTTTTCACGTTTTCTCAAAATTGTAACATTCGGCCCCAGTCTCCTCTACCTACCCCATAATACATAGAAGTATCGCGTCGAAAATTGTAATCTAGCGGGAAGAAGCAAGAGAGCCAGCTGAGCACGTCTATATTTCCAACATTTTACGATCTCCCTCGTATCTTTTTTAATAATTCATGATTAAAATTTCAAATTTCATTGTTATCGCTGTAGCATCGAGCTACCGCTCCACCATACCGTAGAATAGAAGACACTTCCTCCAGGAGGAACAGAAACGACGATCACCACCGGTGCACGATACACTCCGGCTATAATCAGTCGGACATCGACGAGCGCGTCGGCGTACAACGCTTCTCTCCGCTCCGTTATCCGCCCGGCGCGGTTTTATTTCCAACCTCGATGTCCGTTTACGAGCGTGAAACTCTCTGCTCCCATAGTTTCCCCGGAGTAATTCACACCTAGCCGCAACGATCAACTGTAAATCGACTCGCCTAGGCTTTCGAAAAGTCTCCGAGCTATCCGGAAATCGTCAATACGGAGACAGCTTGGAAACTGGGTTGTTTCCATCTCGAGAATAGCCGATAGTTTCACAGGCGAAGGCGTACTTTTTCCTTCTCTCACTCACTTCACCTTTGTTTGCTTCGTTTTAGTGTTCACAGTGACGTGCTGGCTCGGTGTGACTCGGTGACATAATTCTTAGTTGCTTGTCAACTCGTTTCGCTATTACTTTATTTCCAGGCGTCGCTGGTTCCGTTTAGAGCCGCTCTAAACGGAGAACAAGACGGCGGAGGAAGCACAATGAGACGAACGCGGGTTCCTTTGATCACTCCTGACATTCGGAATTTTCATAATTTATTCCACGCTCCGGGCTCCCTTCGTGTATATATATATACGTGTACTACCTTTATCCCTTCCCACCCCCGAACCTTCTCCCGCCGCCATAGGTGGAGCCTATTCGTTACAGCCGTCCGCTTCGCGCGGCCCAGCGCGTACATACGAGTGCATTAACACCGGGTGTACCCTTCATAAATTAAGAGTCGAAAGGCAGGCGCGTGGGCAACGCTTAATAAGCTATTTAGATAAAGGGACCCTCCCGAGTTTCCCGATTTATTGCGTCCACTCGATGGACGCGGTCGTGTATCTTTTCGGGGGGCTAGACACTCGAGAACGGTGGTTCTCTCGTGCTTCGAATAAATATTAAATTCGACGAATGGTCGGTTAATGTCCACGGGGTTAACGTATCGTGTTTGTTAGAATGTGTACACATTCTCTAACGTCCACGGTTTCGTCGATTAATATACAAATTAGGCTGGGGTAGATTAGATTAGGAGCGTGTACATTTGTGCAAACATGCAGTTTGTTGAATAGAAGCTGGCATGGAGATAAATTTCGAAAGGGTTCGGAAAGGTCTGTCTTATGAATCGATGTCAACTGCATGTAAATTTTTTCTTTTTTTTTTGGGAGTCGTTAGATATTTCTTACAAATTTTTTCCGGATGCTTGTTGATCCTCTTATGCATATTTATGTGTTGGAGTTTTTATGTATTGCTTGGAACCAGAAATATAATTTTTCGAGATATGTTTACTTCTTTTTGGAATTTTTGAGCAAGGAAATTTTGCTAGTAACAAACGAAGCAAGATATAGAAAAATTTACACGTCAATTTTTAAGGAACATGTGGTTAACTTTTCGAGAAAAAGGTACATTTTAAAAGTTTGAAAATAGTACTTTTTACAAAGTCACGATAAAAATGAAAAAAAAAACGACTTCTTTTCTTCGTTCACTTTTTCTACGCTTAAAAATGTTCACTGAAAGATTCGTTATAATTTCTCTAGAAAAATAACTCAAACCACTCCTAAAAAAAATAACATTTTAACCGAGTGACAGTGAGAAACGTTTCAATTACTACATTTTCAAGGTATGTTTAACAAAAATGTCCACCGAGTAATAAAACGTTGTTTTCAAACATGTTTCTGTTTTTACGAGTCACCACGCTTGCGCTTTGAAGATTTGGAATTTTTCTACGGCTCGTTTCGGGGCATAAATCAGTCTGCACCCTCTCTCGTCGACGAATCACATTCCAGATGTACAGTTTCCAATAACTTCGACCTTCCGAGGCGTGTGCTCGCCTTATGGTCTTGTTAGAACAGGAAGTTCATTACAAAGCCTAATGCCTTTGGAAATTAGAATTCTCTGGATGCCGGGTTTCGGGTGGGGCACTGGTAAATTAGTTCAAAGACCAATTTCCATTCGTTTGTTAAAGCACGCATCGCGCCCTTTTCGCTAAATATTAATAAAGCCCGTGCAGTGATGAACCGTAATCAACAAGTAACCCTTGCCGTTCTGTCGCGCAAATTTCTCACAGTCGCTATGAATTCTCCAAATACCAGACAGACTTCCGGTATATTGGCAGCCAACACGTATGAAATTCTCTCTCGCCACTGTCACGTTTATAATTAAGATATCAGATTCCTTCGAAACGTTCCGTTCCTCTTCCGTGAAATTACACATTCGGTAGAATGCACGCGTCGAGCATTACGAAACACCGAAGAAAACGAACCCCTCTTTTCTTCTCCCGAAGAAACAAACGGTACTGCACAGCGTTCCACAAAGGCATCGTCAAAGAATTGAAGAAAATCCCGGGAAAAAATACACCTTTGAAGGTTTTTTTCATCAAGAAAAAAGGGCGGAGAATCAAACGACAGATAATTCCATTAAGAATCATCCA
>NW_017100200.1:1707176-1730549 GCF_001263275.1 Habropoda laboriosa | reverse complement strand
CGGGTGAAAAGGAAAAAGCGACGAGAAAAGAGAGAACGGCGAACGAAAAAGGAGGAAACGTGATAGAAGCGGAGAAAGAGAGGGGGGAGTTAATTTTGTAAAATACACGCGCTTTTACGGCTCACGCTGAGCGTAACATCACACGTTTTTACAGTATCCCCTCATTTTGCCCCGCGTAATATTCTCGACGGGAACAAAAATCTTCACGACCAACGCGGCTCCCCTCCATTCCGCTCCGCCTCTACGTTTCTGCCTCGTCGACGATGCACCTGAGAAGAGTCCTCGTTAAGGCTCCGTTAACTCTGCGCCAGGAACGAGCAAGCAGCAACGGCAACAGCAACGACGACGATGGAAACACCGGCGCGGCGGTTCCAGCCACGGCCTAGGAATTACGTGGTGGATAATTAATTGGGTGACATGTTGTGTGTTGGTACGTCTGTGGCATCGGGGCCCCGTTATACCTATTCCACGGTGCGTTATAAATAACGCGGTGCATCCACGTATTTGCATATTAATTTCATGTAATGAAGGCGATTAGGCTAATGAGCGTCGAATGTGGTCTCCGTGGCTGTAACTTTATACCCTCTCGGCTATCCCGTACTTGCTGATAAACTCGACCGTTCCCTCTACACCCCCTGCAACCATCTAACTCACTTTCTCCCACTCTTTCTCCCTTTCTCTCCTTCTCGTCAGGTTAATCTACCTGTCCTCTGTCGTTTCTTCTCTCTCTTTCTTCTGCCCGTTCCACGATCACCCTACCCCACAGGCAGCAGCGCGGCTCGATCGATTCCAGAGGAATTCAATTAAGCGGCGCGCGCGTAACACGCTATCGGCACGATCCAAAAATCGCCACGGGAACACACGGTCAATCGGCGAATATGCATATACGCGCCGCGATTATATGACGCGTTACGGCCGTCCGCGAATTATGCTCCATTCGCCGGTAAGCGGATCGTCGGCCTCAAATTACGTTTGTCGACTCGAATTAGACGCAGCCCTTAACGCGCCTTCGACCAATGCCACACCGCACGTTGTACAGGTGCCTTGAGAAAATTGCATCTTTCAACCTCCTCCATCTTCTCCTCCTCCTTCTTCTTCCTCTCCTTCGCTTCTTTTTTCCTCTCGTTTTGCCTCCTTTTTAATTTCTGCTTCTGTTTCTCCTTTCTTTCGTTTTTTAATTTTTAGTTCGTTCGTCTTCCGAGCTTTTCGTCCTGACGCTCTTTTTCGTTTCGCCCCGCGAGCCCGACGAGGATTAATGAATGCATACGCTTTCGGTTATGGTTACGCTTCGTAATGCTTTGTTCCCCGAGTAATTAAGGGATCGTGTTTCTCGATTGTTCGAACGTCCAACGAAGATACTTCAACATTTTTCGGTTATTTCAATTTGCGATCGGTAATCTCTGGGTACCACTTTGTCCATAATCTACTCGACGCTTTCTAAATACTCTTCCGTAATGATGAATACGTTTTCTGTTCGTTAAGATCAAACTACTGCTAGAAAGCCAACGTTGTTATTATTATTACTTCTATCGTACCACCACCGGTAACATACAAGTGGAAGCGGACGTTTTCCTTCCCGCGTTTAAATCAAAGAAGATTCATGAGTACCCTCCTCCTTAAATAAGTATAGCTAATTACGATTTTGATTTATTCCAGGATCCATCTCCGTCGCTGGAGGAGAACCGAGCGAGGCGGCTCAGCCTGCGAGCGGAGGCGGAATAGTTTGTTGCCGTTAGTAAACTCATTTCTGGAATTTCTATTAATGAATCGTTTATTTGCCCGGTCGCCTTCGACTTTTTTGCCCGAACTTCCCACCAATAACAGAAACGTATCTCGAAGACTGTAAGAAAGCTCGAGGCGGACGATTTGCGTAGAAACGATTACGCCTCGCGTGGTCGAGAAATTTTCGCTTTAAAAGCAACGCGAAAATTCTGTAATTCGTAGGCGAGCTGTCGCGGCTGACGAAAATTTATGAACACCATTAATTCCCGCTGGCCTGAACGTGATCCATCGCACCGTCCCGCTCGACGATTGGTTAATTATTTGTCAGCCCGGCTAAACGAGTTCTTTCGTACGATTCCCTTAAAATTCGAATATCGTCGTATGCCGTTTACCTACGGCCAGCTGGTCACGGCTTCGAATTAATTTACTCGTCCGGTTAATAACGACCGTGACTCTTTTTCTCAACTTTCACAGACTTCGAGCTCTCCTTCCGCAGAAGATCGTTCTTTAGTGTCTCGTTAACCGTACGATACTTCCAGTTGAAGTTTCGAGAATGAAATCTGGAACGATAATGACCGCAGATGGTACAAACACGGTTGCAAATATCAATTGTCGCCAGCCGATGAAAACGTCAAAACGCATATCCAATCCAGTTCTATCAATCGAAGAATCACTCGCGGTGGCTGATAAGAGCGGCACGAGTCGAGGTACGCACCGCACGTAACAATCTCTAATAACCATCTTGGTAACCATCCATCCATTCAAATGATACACCGGTTAGCATGCCACGTTCTCCTCTCTCTCCGTCTCTCGTTCGCTCTCTCTCTCTCTGTTTCTCTGTTGGCGAGGATCGTCGAGCAACATTAAGGACGTTTAACAACTTGTAAGCATTAACATTAGGGCCGTGTGCGGTAAGTACTAGCTGTATAAATCACTGGGCCCGCCCGCGGGTCCACCGATCAGCCCATTCGTAGGGAAATTAGACACGCGTTTGCTCCATCTTCTCTTCTCACTTTCTTTCTTCCTGCCTCTGTCTCCGTTCGATCAATCGTCCTCTCACCGGTTCACGCCACTCTCTCGCTCACCTTCATTCGTCTCTATCTCGCGTTTCTATTTCCCGTACGCTCGTCGATTCCATTTACCTTTATCGCTTCCACGTCAATTAATCTCTCTGTTCCTGTTCCTCCGGCTCTTCGTTCCAGCCATCCGTCTTTATCTCTCCCGTTTCTCCACCCCTCTTCCTACTTCTTCGTCCTCCACCCGGCCCCTTTATCCGTCTTCATTTTTTTCGAGCCACCTCTCTTTCTCCTTACACACACACACACACAGAGGTACACATATACAGAAAGTCTCTGGTCTTTTTGTGCCCCATTCTCGAGGACTCTTCGCCTCGTTCTCTGCTCATCCCTCGCCGCGGCAGCCGCAAGAGAGCACTCCTCCGCGTTCACCGCCGACTAATTTATGTAATTACGCGATCCTGCCGCGACTGTCCTCGCGACTCGCGTGAAACCAAGAGGCCGGCTCCGTGGAGAGAAACTGTGCCCGCCCGCGAAACGGTTTTACCTGCTTTAACGTCCTCCACCTGTGTATACGTGTGTGTATACCTCGACGAGGCGCCCTTCTGCCTCTGCCTGTACCTGCTTCTGTTTCTCGTTACGCTAGCCAGCGTGAAATGTGACATGCTCGCGCGTGCACTTGACGGATGCTTTCGGGGATGAGTGAAATATGTTCGTGCATGCGAACGGCAGATTGGGGATCGTTTTTCCCGGGGTGCTTCTTGGAACTTGAATTCCGTGGAATTCGTGGGAGAAATTGTTGATTCGTGGAAGTTCCGCGAGCTGGAAGAACGTGGATGCTGGGGTTGTTAGGTCGTCCCGTGAGTTTCGATTTAGATAAATATTCCCAACGAACCTTTAAGTTTGAGAGGAAAAAATTTTTCTATTTGTCTTTTCGGTAAGGTCGTTATATGGGCGCTGTAGAATTTCCTTCGATTTCCGTTCAAATATTTCTCGCGAGCTTAGGCGATAACCTAATGGAACTCGGTATCCTCTTTTCTCAATTTTGGAGTCATTCTTCGGATCATATGGTTGGTTGGTAACTGATCAGACGTAAGGTCATTGAATTTCCAGTTTTCAACCATGTTGGGAGCATTTTGGAATTGCACGGTCCTGGAACCGCCATAATCTTTTGATAATTGAGCAATATATGAGATACTCGGAAGCCAAATGGACTAACTCCGTCAAATTAAATTTACTAAATTTTTTTTATTTACGAAGAATTAAGCATGTGCTTTGATACTAAAATCAGAAGGATACCAAAAAGTGGAGTTAATCGCTTTGGCTTCTGAGCAGCTCACCAGATCCAAAGCAAGAAACAGCGCCCGAAAAAGTAGAAATTTATTTCCGCAACATCCGTCACTTTTCCACCCATTTGGCAAATTCTCTTCCCTGTACGTTATTCAGAAGTCCGCGAAGAATCTGTACCTCAATATTTCAATTACACAGAATATCGCTATTTCTGTACCGATTTTCTCTCTCAAAAAGGACGCTCCTGGAAATAAACGTAGTCGCCCAAGAAAGTGAAAAATTTGCTCGCAATCAAACGTATCGCAAGACCGCGTCCACACCGAGACACGCACTTTGTTCACTACTCAACAAGCCCGACGGTAACTTTCGAGATAGTCGGCTGATTTACCATTTAATTTCACCGGATGGTCACAGGAATCTAATAAACATCCGAACGAAATCACCGTGGAACGAGTTTTCATTGGCAACCGAACGACGTCTCAATCTTCCACCTAGCAAGCCCACGACTGATATAAATTTCTCCCCTAGCGGTAAACTCGTTTCGTACGTTTGTCCCCGTGATTCGCTAGCCCCGCTAGACGTACGTATTTTATGCACGGTGCCACAATTAAAGGACGCGGGGCAAGACCACGGGAGGATGTATCTAAACGACGGGACACGGTATCGCGGAACGGATTAATTTCGATAAAAAGCCAATTAAATCTACGCGCTTGTAATCAATACCGAGGCGATACGCTCGCCTGACCAGCCGTAATTCACCACCGTCTCCTTCCATTCGTGGATCGTCGGAAGAGAGAGAGAGAGAGAGAGAGGGCAAAGGAATTGCTCCATATCGTTTGCCTGGACCCCGAGAGCACGAGAAGGCCAGCCACGAACGTATCTAAATCAAAGAAGCTTAATGAGCGGCAGATTAGCGCCTGAGTAACGCCGATACGCGTTCCAGCGTATCGAGAGATTGAGGACGACCGGTTGCCCGTGTACGTGAACCGCCCTGGAAAAATCGCTGATCCGTCTGCCGTTCGACTCGAAATAATTGGATTGTCTCCGCTATCGGACTGGGGACGAGCAGCCTTGCTTGCCCGTGAGCTGCTTCGACGCAGAGAACATCGGTTGTGTAGTGTCGTGGCTGATGAAAGAAGTACAACGTTGGTTGGTTGGTAGAAGCTTTGAAGAGAGAAATTGTAGAGAGGAGTTTGTTTGTACGGTAATCATTTGCGTTGTACCTTGATACACTGAGAAAATAGGAAAAGATCCCTTTGTGTGTATGTTAAAGGATATTCGAGGAGCTTTGTTAATGTTACGCCTTTGATTGATAGAATAACCTTTATGGGTGTATGAAATCGAATCTGCGCTAATCCGACTGTACGTTTCCTATTAACTTTTGAACCCTTTGAGCGATCAGCATCGAATTTTGCATAGTTACTCTGTGAGATTTTGTTGGAAATATTGGTTATGGAATATGGACACTCTATTCTTTCCTGTGATTTTATCCTCTTGATACTTTGCGATTATTTGACAGTAGAACTACGAAAACTGTCAAAATGACGGATTTCAGATTTTTTACTTTAAAGTACAGAAATTATTAAGGTGCTTTTGTTCAAGTATATAGCGACTTTTGTTGAGATAAAGAAATAATTACATATGCCTCGTTCAACTCCGGTTGTTCCAGTGTTAAATTTAGCGCGTTATTGTAAATTATTATTGTGTAGTAAGTATTGTGTGATAATTCGTGAAAGCGCCAGTACTATGCAACATTTGATGCAGATCGAGCACAGGGTTTGGGAATTAAAAAAGGAGAAGAGATAAATTAATTTAAATATGTTGTTTAATTTTCACAAATATTGATATTCTAGAAGCCCCAGCAACGCCCAGTAATTTATGAACGAATGTTTTCACAGGAATCACAATACACCCAAAGTGTTCCATTTAATTCCTATTTTATCCTCATCGGCGTTAAAATTCTCTCAGAAACAAATCGGTAATTTAACGAATTACCACGCGAGCTCACCTTGTTCCTTCGAATTCCGGAAACCATAGACCTAATTTACAGGCGACAACGCGCAGAGGTCCCGCCGATAGAAATAATTGGGTCGTTCTTATTCCATCACCGCGAAAGATCGGCGAATCTATGGAAAGGGCGCGGACTTATCGCGGGACTTCTTTTATCCGCTGTTTATTGCTCGTAAAAACGATAGTTTGCGCCCTGGCTGTATCGAGTCAGAGGAACGAGCCAAAGTGAAGCTCTCCGTATCCGATAAAATTTAATCGAGATCGTAAAGTGACCGGGGAAATGTGGAACGGACGTCCGGCGAGATTCACCGTGAAAAGGGTTGCGGTGATTTTTTCTTCGACGTTATGAAAGATCTCTCTAACCAGAACGGAGTTGAATTAAAACGAAGAGCGAGCGAGACAGTGGAAAGACAGACGAAGAAGAGGAGGAGGAACAATGAAAAAAGCAACAGAGAAAACACAGAGAGGCTAATGAGCGAAGGATTAACGCCTCTGCAACGTTGCTCGTCCTATCGAAGGATAAAGGACGACAGGTTGCACCGAAAGAGGGGGGGGGGGGGGAAGACCTGTCGAGAAGAATCGATAATTCTTCCTCTGGCCAGATACGTAACGTCGATCGAAATAATTGGATCATCCTTATTCTAAGGCTATTACGGGCGTACAGGTACCAGAGCTTATCGCTCATCGTAGATTGTTTCCAATTGTCCGGACAAGCGTTCTCGCTGGGAAGGAGGTCCGTGGAACACGTACCGTAAGATATTAATTTACGTAAGAGACCGGCGTTCAACGGGCAGAAACATTTCTCTTATCTTATTTCACTTAATCCCGGGCGCAGTGCAAATAGAACGATGCGTTATTGGAACGCCGAGACGTGAGCCGCGAGGAAACGCCAAATATGGTACCTCCGATCGTTATCGCGATTAAGCTTTGAACGTTGAAATTTGATGGAATTTTGTTCGGATATTATTTGTGCAATTTTGTGGTAATTTTAGGAAGCGAGGTGGTAGGTTTTAGATTTTCGATGACGAGATATTCATTTTTAGGATTATTCTTATTCATGAGACACTTTAAATAGAGATTTTAGAATCTTTAGCGGTATCTTATTAGGATCCTAAATTTTAATCTTTATATGCAAGAATGAGTGGATTTCAGTGATTTTTTGCAATAAAAAAATTTGCTTCTTTCACAAAAATTCGTGAAAATTGATTAAATAGAATCTCAAACTCAATTTTTACCTACAGAATTGATTCAACCTTGGTAATTTTTTGGAAATAAACAAATTCCCTCCTTTCATAAAAATTTGCGAAAAATTTGTTACAATCCCAAGCTCAACCTTTATATGCAAAAATGACACAACTTCGGTAATTTTTTGGAAATAAATAAATTCCCTTCTTTCATAAAAATTTGCGAAAAATTTGTTACAATCCCAAGCTCAACCTTTATATGCAAAAATGACACAACTTCGGTAATTTTTTGGAAATAAATAAATTCCCTTCTTTCATAAAAATTTGCGAAAAATTTGTTAAAATCCCAAGCTCAACCTTTATATGCAAAAATGACACAGCTTCGATAATTTTTTTGGAAATAAATAAATTCCCTTTTTTCATAAAAATTTGCGAAAAATTTGTTAAAATCCCAAGCTCAACCTTTATATGCAAAAATGACACAACTTTGGCAATTTTTTGGAAATAAAAAAATTCCCTTCTTTCATAAAAATTTGCGAAAAATTTACTAGAATCCCAAGCTCAGCCTTAAAAAACTGATTCAACTTCGGTAATTTCTGGCAAAGAAAAAAATTCGCCTCTTCCACAAAGAAGTAACGCCGGAATGCGGGAGTCGACCGACTTTTCTTTCGATTCCATCGGTCACGCGATCCTCTAGTCAAACGGAAACAATGTTCCTCCGTAAGTACACACACCTATGGATCGATCTCCGCGCGAATGTATACATTCCATTATGGACACGCACGTGCGATTGCGCTCGTGACACGAGACACGAGTTTCCCGGCATTATCCGGCACGTCAGCCGTCCGCGTGAGCCGTCGACGTTATTTTTGCGAGGGAGAACGGCGGTGCAACAGTATAACGTTCACAACGGTCCGTATGACGTGTATGAAATTACATTTTACAAAGGTTCCCCGGGTCGTTTCTTGCACGGTCAGTGGCCCTCTTCTTTTGTGCGCCAAGATTGACGGAGATTAAAATTATCAACGTGCTCTTTGACGCGTGTACAACGTGGACGCGTGGACATTTTCATTGACAGGGAAAAGATGTAAAATTAATTAGGCGCCTTTTACGCCGACGGAGAAAGGCCGATCGTTGGAAGAGAATGAGCGGAGTCAAAGCGGAAGTGAGCGACATTTTAATCGAATATTTGATCGGTAGCGAATGAGAGCGAAGCGTTTTTAACAGAAAAAAAGAGGAAGTCATCCTTTAGAAAATTTCGTACACCTTTTGTTTAGCTTTGTTCCCATCGAAAATTCCCTTTTGCACGAACAACTGCGTGATAAAGCTCGTCTTACTTGTGTTGCGATTAAACTTGCCTTTTTTTTTCTCCCGTCACAATTCACTTCGTACTGACGTACGCTGTCGATCATAAATTGTCAATCAAAAATCTTCAGAATAAAGGTAGAAATTTAAAAAAATTTTTTGCAACCCTATTTTTGCAACCTTTTGCTGCGGCGTGCTCCAACTCGGAATCGTCAGATTATGCGGCGCTATATTTGCAGGCGTCACTGTTACTCGCTGAAAAATACATTGCAAGCACACGACAATATCGGAATTGTTGTCCATGTTGATTTGGATACGGTTTCGATACTGTTGCTACAAATTTTATTGTGAGAGCGTATATAGGTATACGCCTTTAGCAGTGAAAGGGTTAATCCTAGCAAAATGAATACAAATCCACAAAACATTGGTAATGAATTCCATCTAATTCCTCTTATGTACCTAATCAAATTCTTTCATTTCAGGCTTCTCAGTTCGTTAATCTTCAAAACAACATTCATAACTACAGGATCGCGAGTATTTTTGCCTTCGCTCGTTCGTTTCTTGAGAAGAGAGGAGACTTTGGGTTGACAACGTGGAACGAAAGAAACAGCGTCATTTACAGTTGACATAAACATTTAACTTTGGTTCATTCACTTTCGTTAATAAATTATCATTATTTTAAATACACTTTCCGAACCTTAACCCCTTGAACTGCAATTTATTTTCAGGCAACACTGCTCAGGCAGACAATTTAATTTTCTTAGTTTTTACTTGAACTGCAATTTATTTTCAGGCAGCACTGCTCAGGCAGACAATTTAATTTTCTTAGTTTTTAGAGGAGGAATTGATATAGAAACTTACGGTTTTGTTGCTCAAATAATTTGTTATTAGTAAAAATAATATTCGTTTCATACATGTACATGAAATTCTTCAAGAATGTTTAACAAAAATATTACAGTTCTAGTATTTGAACGAAAAAAGTATGTGTGTCAACATAATGCTAATGTATCTGCAATAATTTCAAACAATGTAAATATATATATTTATCCTCGTTTACATTCGGGTTTATTTTAAAGTACCGATAAACTTCAAGTGAACGTGTAAGATTCAACACCTCCGAAAAAATATGACTTCTATAGACGGATCTCACTAGTAGAATAACCGCTATTGCATTAGTACTTTACGCGATACTGGCTGCATAGATTTATACAAATTACATTCAAACTGTTACTAGAAGCATGCAAACAAATGTATCAAAGCAAAAGACTCGCTATGACTTACACATACTTCTCATATAAAAAGCTTCAACTCTCGATAATTTCTGGCGAGTGCAGCTCGTCATTGTCAGTTTGCTCGAGAAAGCTCACGACGAGCTGGACTCGTCATTTCAGTTCAAGGGGTTAATCGCAACTCAAAATCCCACATCACCTCAGCTACACTTTTCAATAAAGATAACCTAATCCAATTGCAAACAGCCACTCCACGCGAGTCACTTCAGCGAAACCTCAAACTTCGCCGAAAGCACGATAGGAACGACGGTCCTCTCGTTTTCAAGAGCATTCCGGACGACAGAGTCGAATATCCCTTCCGAGTTCGGCGAAAGGGGGAATCCGGCAGACTTTTACGAGCGCGATCACTCACGGGCGTCGCGACGCCGTGGTCGTCGTGGATTGGCCGAAAAGTCGATAGACGATCCTGACGAAAGTTTGTCAGTGTCTCGTGCGATTAGTGGGCAAAGGTCAATCCCTCTGATCCTCGGTGTGTCGAGAGAGGGACCAGTTCGTGGTCTTCCTCGTTTCCCCTGGATCCGCTTGCAACATCCAAACCAAAGAGGAACGGATCCCACAGTCACGTCCCGTCGACGATGCACGAATTATTCCTCGCTCCTATCTCCATGGAGCAATTAGTACGGCGCGGAAGCCGCCCACGTTGTATCGTGCAATTAATAGACAGGACAGAGAAAGAGGAGGGAGGCGGTGTGCCTTGGAGAACGAGACGGAACGACGCCGATGTGCACGCGATGCCACGACGCTTGAACGTTCGCCGGCCTTTGCTCGCAATATCGTGCACGACCGGCAAAGATAGCCTTTGAGGAATGGTCCGGCTGGTGAACGGTGATCTACCTGGTTGAAACGGGAGGTCCCTTTGGCTAGATCGACTCCCTCTGTGGATAAACTGCATTATGTCCTCGCCTCGTCTACTGTCTTTTGAGGTATTTTCCGAGTGGCTTTGGCAGAGGGTGACTATTGATTCCGACGTGTTTTACGATATTTCTGTTTGGTCTGGTATGAAAGTTGAAAAGTGTCCTTTGATTCAATACTGTAGTCATTTCGTGAAATTTTAGTCTGTTAAATGGGTAGGATGAGTCGACTCGTTAGAAGAATTTATGCTCCTCTCTTGTTAAGGATTAGCGATACATAAAATGAGATCTAGAAGGAAGAAACTGTCACCGGTTTTTGTTTTATGCGCGGTTATCTTAAAAATCTTAATTAATTAAATAAAGTGATATAAAGGCTGACAACATGATTCACCGAAAGTGGAGGTACAATCGTTCGTTATTTTCAACATGCAAACACTGTATTTTTTGCAGAGAATATTTTCGTTTTTTCTATTTTTTCAAAATTAAATTTCAATGTTTTACAATTCGAATTACGCGATGATCTAATTCTCCTTCACGAATACGCGGGATAAACAGTTCGTTCCTTCGCAGAGACAATCACAGCGGAAAGAGAGGAGGGGAAACGTTGCAAACAGCGTGTCAAATTAAAGTGCACCTCGCCATCGAAGCGTTTTACGACGAAAAGAAACCGACAGAGTCTATAGTAACACATTTACGCCACGGAGTGTCGTAAATAACTTCCCCGAAAGATGCCAATAAACTGTGACCTCGTCTAATTCGTTTGCCGGGAATTCGAACAAACTTCACCGTGACCGATGAAGCGCTTTTTACGAGCGGACACCCCATCGGGATGGTCTCATTTGTAGCCGCGTTTCATTGAACCTGTCGCACCGAATTACACGTCCGAGAGGAATCTAGAATGGTCACAATATCTTCCAGGATCGATCTAATTCCATTTTTACGGTTTGCTCGGAATTCCGTGCTTTTCAACACTCGATGGAATTCGTTTCGGGGTTTAACCCTTCTGCTACGACCGTCTCTGTCGTAATCTAATCGTACAATGCCCTAATTTGATCGTTTATATATTGAACAATATAATTTAATATATAGGCATAAATAAAATAATTTTGTTTACAAAATTTAATCGATTTTAATGTGTAAATAAATTTACTTGATTAAAATTTTTCTTAAAATTTCTTAAATTTCTTTTTTTAATTTTTCCTTTCAATTCCTTCTGTCTTAAAATGTGAGCGCTTTATTAAAACTGAGAAGCATTGCTGAGAAGTATTGTACAATTTTACTTAATGGACAACGATTCTTGAATAAATAATTTTCAGACTGAATGCGCTATATAACTTTGACATCAACCAACTGAAACACTATAGTGTTTCGCTGCATGCAGTGATTGCTTCGCGACGCAGCAGAATTTCCTTTCAAATCTCAACGAAACATTTTTTTTAATCCGCCGTGGAAGAGGAAAATCGCTGGTGCTGCGACTTCGATAAATTCTTGCGAATCAAAGAACGAAGACACCAAACACAGAATAAAAAAGAAAACAACCATAGTCGCCCATAATATACGGAAACCGCTTCACGGTGAGAAACTTTAACCGCCCCAGTAGCGAAAGGGCTAAAACCGCATCCTTCGTCGCGCAGCATCCCCGTGGAAACCGAGACACGGCATGAGGTCGAGTCTGTGTGGTCTGTCGTCTTGTAGATTCATTCTAGGATCCATTTAGATTGTTTAAGGAACCGCAGGGCCTGACCGCGTTTCGTTTCGAACCGGCCAAAGTAAACAACTGGCTGGCTCGCAGCGTGGCGAGAGGAGCGTTCTCGAGACGAGCAGCAACAGCAGAAGTGGAGGAGGAAGAAGAAGAAGCAACGGTTCTCGAGCTATTCCCACGTCCTTTTTGCCGGTTCTCGAGGACGTTCGGAGGCTCGCGTGTCGTCGCATCAGCTCTTCGTGGATCGCGCGGTAAATGGTCCAGCAGCGTGAGATATGGTCTCGTTATTCGCCGCTCTCGGTCGCTCCTCTTCTGTCTCTCCTGTCTTTATCGTTTCATTTCATTTTCTCCCTTTTTCTCCCGTTTCTTTATTTTCACTCCTCCTTTTTCGTTCATTTTTTTCTTCGTCTTTTCTTTTTTTAATAAGCGACCCGTAGAGGAGGCGATTTTTGGGCGGAGGCGCAGCGCACAACAAAAGGGAACCAACTCCGTTTCTTCTCCTTTCACGGCACAAAAGCGCGTCTTGGAGCTTTGCTCGATGACTCAACGAAACGACGACGCTTTCTATTATGTCGAAAACTGCCAAGGGGGATGTTCTTTAATTCGGCTACCTCCAGTTTTTAAACCCCGCTCTCTTGCTGTGCTTCGACAGCCACCTTTCTGCCAGGCGATATTGTAAACGCGGACTTTAATATCCGCGTATTACCCTCGTCCACCGTCGGAGCTGGGAAAACCGCTGATACCGCCACTTCGACGAATCCTTCTCGACTATAGAACCAACACACCCGATACACAATAAAAAAGAAAAGAAAGAAATACATCTAAATTCACGAAGAATATTAATTTCTCCGGAGTAGTCGCACTTGCGTCTGCCACCGAGCGTTCTCCAGCAGAACTCTATTTATTCTCAAAACATCTACCCGTCGTCTATCAACAGAACTAACTTCTTCGTCGTCATCCTTGAACGTTCTCCGAAACACCGTGCAACCGGTAATTACACCGTTTCCACGCGTACACCAGCGAGCGACAAGGCGGGAACGTCAGAAGCTCGATTTGGGAAACCGTTTCGAAAGCAACGAGAAAGAGAGAGAGTAGCGACGAAGAAGAAGTTCATCGTTTTCCTTTCACCGGCGTTCTCGCGATGGAACCAGAGGAGGATGGTGAAGAAAATGAAAGAAAAAAAAGGAAGGAAAAATAGAACGAGAAGAGAGACGAGGAGAAGAAGGCCGACGAAGGAGGTGAAAGAAGAGGGAACGCGAGAGTGGAACACGAGCAGGACAGGGAAAAAGAGGCTCTGTCCCATAGGCGAGTTGTATGGGTTGGGCATGGGTCATTCAGTACCTCTGAGTGACCCATTGTAACGTAGGACAATACGGTGCCGCTCTTCAATGGCCGGCTGTTCCCGAGGTGTTATGTTATGTGTTGGCTGTTATTCAGATAGGTAGGTAGGCATTCAACGCCGTTTGCCGTTGTGCCCATGCTCTCTCTGCTTGGCGTGGCAAGAAGCGTGCAGGTTCGAGGAGAATCGAGAACCGCTCCGGCACAATGAAAGCGAGAAGCGGGACCGAGAGAACCGGAGAGAGAGAGTGAGTGAGACCTGGCGAGCGCGATTTGTTGGTGCCGCGAGTCAACAAATTGGATCACCTTAGACAAACTGTTACGCAATCCCCCACCCTTCTGCCCTATACACACACGCAAATGGTGATACGTGGGCTCGTTTCCCCGCGAGATATTTCATGCGTGTCACGGCCACCAAGCGGTTATCTCGCATAGCGCGCGCTTAACACAGCGGGATAGTAATGGATTACTTGAGTCGCCTGCTCCAGGTCCCGTGTTCTCCATTGTCGGGATTTGCTAAGTGGATTTATCAAGTCGTTTCGCGGGATAATGTTTTAATTACCGGTCATTGCGCACGCTATTGCTAATTGAGATCGAACGTACGAGACTTGACTTGAGATACACTTTAAACTGTTCCCTAGGTGATCTTTAGTATTTAGTTGTATATAGAAGAAGAGGAGGAGGGAGAGAGGTAGAAGGAAAATGGCCACAGATGCGTGTGGTCGGATAGATGTGCATGCGTGGGGGTATGCAAACGATGGGTGCGAGGATTGCGCCTAGTTAGCGAGAAATAGGAGAGCTGGTGTAAGGTTCGAGGCTTCGATCCTGGTCGGGTGTTCGATGGAGGAGAAAGGAGCTTGGAAAGATCGTTTTCACAGAAGCTGTGTATAGAGTTTGCTTGTTCCAGAGGTCTACGCCTTAACTACATTCTTCACTTTCCAGATGTATACTTTACATCGGTGCAAACCTTCTTCGCAATACCTCGTGTTAACATCTAGTTTGATAAATTCAAAAAATGACCTGCACTCTTAAGAATCTTACGATCTAATCTTCCCTGATCGGTAGGATCGCCGTTTAGAAATATATTCGTTCGTAGATGAATCAGATAGGGGGAGTAGATATCTTAGAGATAATTAAAAGAGTCCAAGAGAATCGTGAATGAGTCACTATGGACCAGTGACTCAGCATCCTGGAGATCTCGAGCTGACCCGAAGAGAGGGGTTAAAAGGACTGACCGGAGCTGAGGATCCGGCGCCCAAGGGCCTAGATCCTCTCACTACGTTTCACCGTTCATGCTTGGGAGGGCGGAAACGAGACCGCTTCGAGGGTAGAGAAGGACGCCATCGACGTCCACCTAATACCCGTTCCCAGAACAAAGATGCGTTTCTACGGCGTGGTATTTGGAATTGGAAGTCGGGAACGAAGGGCGTGCCCGCAGACATTTGTCCTTGACAAGGAACCCCGCTGTATCGGAGGCGAGTTATGCGGTTTCTGCTACGCAATCGAGGCTCCGGCGAAAAATCTCGAGATTGAACCGAGTGTTTTGCGTATTGTTCACTCGCATTGTCCGCGTTCGATGTGTTCGACGGGAAATTGACCGTAAGTGTGATTGTATCGAATGGAAAACATTGAGATGGAATATACAAAGTATGAAATTGACGTGAATCGGACCAAGTACAGAGGTTTCGAAATTGTTCAAACTACGTTTCGAACAGCTTGTTTCTCTTACATTGTCTGCGTTGATTGTATTTGATCGTAAGTATCCCATCGAGATGGGATACACAAAGTGTGAAATTAAGGTGAATCGAATAAAGTTGAAAGCTTTGAAAATTGTTGAAACTACACTTGGAACACCTATCAAGTGTAATTCGAAGAGAACGGAGGTATAGTCGATGGAACCGATACGGTGGGATTGTGAAATGAGTTGGGCGTTCAAGTAAGCAGTTTGAGGGAAATAAGGAGCTTCAGCTTTGTTCAGTGTCAATTCGAATTTAATTCTTCTATCGTGATATATTCAAATAATTCTACTGTGTTAATCCTTGACAGCTGCAAGTTAATTTCTACCAATATGGCAATTTTTATTGAGCAGAAGTTGGTATAAGCTCAATACTATACAACTTTAACCCTTTGCCTTACGATTTTTTAATCTACACTTTTGATCTTTAACCCTTTGCCTTACGATTTTCTAAGTTTACTACAGGGTCAAAATATAATATATAAAATTAGTATTTGGTAAATCGTCAGTATTCATCTGAAGCTAAAATTAGAGCAAAATTACAAATTTATTAAAAATACAATTCTCACATCTCACGCATAATCTATATCACGAGTGTGACTCGTCAATGTAAGAAAAAGGGTTAATAAAAGATTTTAAGCAAAAATTTTAAATATTTGTCTGCATTTTAAACCCCTGTCTGCATCAAGCCTTTGCCTTACGATTTTTCAAGTTTACTACAGCGTCAACCAAATTCAAGTCAAAATATAATATATAAAATTACTATTTGGCAAATTGTCAGTATTCAGCAGAATCCAAAATTAGAGCAAAATTACAAATTTATTAAAAATACAATTCTCGTATCTCACCCGTAATCTATATCACGAGTGACACGTAGTTAAAACAAAGAGGGTTAACGCAAAGTTACCGAAATTTGAAACCTAAGTCTGTACAAATACGCGAATCGATGTCGCCTCATAATCCTTCAATTTACGACCCCACTGCATCCATTCCACCTACTACACCAACCTAGCCAAATACTCGGCACAAAGAACTATATTGAAAAAAGTCAATATCCCAGGCCGTAAAACCCTCAAACCTCCAATTACAGCAATCCTAAAAAAGGGCCACAATTAATTCTCCCACGTACGAAATCTGCCCCCTTCGACACTTATCGGTCGATCTCCGCCGACAGTTTATTAGCGGGATCTCGGTTCGCCGGTTGGAACGAGTCGTGCACGATGAAGCGCCTCGCATAAACCAAGAGAATGAAAACGTTGCTACGATTCCTCCTCCTCCGCGGAGTCCAAGCTTTCCTTGCGTTCGACGCACGCAATGCGTGAACTCACAACTCCTCCGCTCGTTTAGAGAATGAAAACGTTGCTACGATTCCTCCTCCTCCGCGGAGTCCAAGCTTTCCTTGCGTTCGAACGCACGCAATGCGTGAACTCACAACTCCTCCGCTCGTTCCGCCCTCGCGGTTGTCCTTTTCTCCCCTCGCTCCTCTCGAAACTCCGCGCCGCGTCGCGTAGTACTTACTACACGTCGTCGTATTTTCGCGTGCACGCCCGACTACCAGAAGCTCCGCCGCGCGAAGAACAGACCGCGCGAGCGAGAGCTCGAGAGACGGCGCGGAAACCGGGGATCGAGGGGAGGGCTTTATGCATTGGCAACTTTAAATCACGGCTTGGAAATAACTTACGTATGGATAGATAGCTATTACTATAAAGCTTACGTGGGACGTGCGTGCGTGCTCGCTCGAGAAAGATGCGTGTTCCTCGCCAGTTGAACGAGAGAGATCCCTTCTGACCCTCGTCGTCTCTGATGCTTCTCTCGTTTCTCCGGATCCTTCTGCGCTTTGTCTTTGCCTCGATCTCCTCTCGAGTACCCGTGATTGTTTCGCCGAGGGTGAATTTTTAGTTCGATGTCAGGTACGGTGAGTTTTTTAACGGATCGAGCGTAATAATCTGGGTGTTGCGTTTATCAGCCACGGTTTGAGGAATGTTTATTTCTGTGGTTTTACGATTACCTGATAGAAGTTGTTGTAGTTCTTTCAGGGTACTGAAGCGTATCAATGAAAAACTGTCTAGCTTCCTGTGCTAGTTAAAAGGTAATTAACCCTTTCGCTGTTGATTAAAAAGACGATGTTCAACAATAAAATTGCATATTGTTTTGTGTTTGAAAACACTTCAAAAAACTTGTTTCATGATATGTATAGTCGGGGCCACGATATAACGAGGTCGTAAAATCGGTTAGGCGTCAAAGTAAACATGTTTTAGCTGCCGGGACCCCGAAATTGACAGAAATACGAGCAGATAAGTACTTGAAACCATGGTCAGGACCGTACAAAGAATTCTTGTATCCAGCGAAAGTCAAACTGATTCTAATATATTTACTGAAAACTGCATGCAGCTAGGAGAAATTAGGGTTTCTCCCTCTGGGGGAAGCCGCTTTTGGAAGTACGGTTACAAGTAAAGGTCTTATTGAGGTCTTTAACATCTTCATTTACCTGCTTGTGTTATATACAGATAGAAAATGCAAAAGGATTGTGTAGCTTTAATATTAACATATTTTCCATTTGTAAATGAAATACCATTTTCTACTTGAAGTACCAAAGTTTATTGTTGGAACCCTCAAACAGACTGCAACACACGGCCTTGAGTGCCGCAACATCAATCGATGCCGATTCTTGAGAGTTTAATTTACGACCTCGCTATATCGTGACCCCAACTATACGTTGATTAACACGTTGACTGCCTTATTTTGAAGAAATCTGTTCTAGACGCCAACATTTTTTTTTCAATTTATTGTGTGGAATTAAACAATCACGTTAATTTTTATATTATGACTTCAATTTTAATTGTTTCTTGGCAAAGAAATGCTTTCGAATTATCTCGTGGTAGGGCGTCTCCGAATAGGATGTAACTTCTACCAGCAAACTGCCAACTACGAGTTATCTCGTAGCTTGGCAGTCAACGTGTTAATATGTACTCCTTGTGTGGTATATTTTAGAACAAGGAATACATAGCCCTATGTCGTTGTCTAAGTACAACGTACGGGCTAAACAGCGAAACGGTTAAAAGTGTAAAGAGAAAGGTAATTAAAAGTGTCATAAGTAATTGTTAATTTTTCTGTGGAGCTTGAATCTTCATTTACGTGGGAGGTGGAAAAAGATGCTGGATAGAAATTAACTGGGTCCATTTTATTCGAGCTAGTTTCAAAGGTATTGACTTCGCGGGAATTGATAAGCAACGGATTTTCTTTAAAAAAAATGTTCTTGGATGGTGGAATCTTAATTAGAAGCTATAAGAATTTTTTCAGATTTTTTAATTTATCCATTGGACAAAAATTACCCAGGCTTACGGTTTAAAGGTACCAAAAATACGTTTACGAAGTAAGAGTTAGTTTAATAAATGAATTCTTTCAGTACATTATGTCAATCAGGGTCGGATCAAGGCCTTTTTCAAAGCGAGCTATTTTTCATTTTTTGCGCCCTCCTATTACCCCCACTCCCCCCTCCAGACAGAAATAAGGTTAAGAAAGAGTTAAAGAATTAAAATGCGATACTCCGTCAACTTTATTGTAACTTAACTAATACAAAGTTTATTTATATCACTTGAATAAAATTACAGAAAACTGAAATATATTGTTAAATTCAGTGGATTCAGAGCCTTCACTGCAGCAAATTTCATGTCTCAGAGAATAGAAAAAAAAGAATTTTATATTTTGGCGCTCTTTTCGAATTGCTCCTCAAGCTACTGCCTCATTAGCTCGCAATCTAAGCCGGCCCTGATGTTAATGATAAATCAATAATACATTTTCAATGAAATACAATTCTTCTCTGAAATTCTAAGATTGCTTCTCGAAAAATGCGAAACCTTGTCGAAACTTCCCTGCCTCTCGCAAGCTATTAATCAAATGACAATTAAATTGCATTATATTCAATTTAAGCCCCGCAGCATGCAATTACAACGAAGTGATTCATTCTCAACGTCCACTTTACCAGCCACAAAACATCTTACGACCCACCAACAGTTTAATAAAACGAAGATCCGATTGTTCCGCCAGAAATCCGCAAAAATGTCACAGTCACGGGGCTCATTAAGAGGTTGAAATATGGATCTCGTAAATCAAGGACCCGAAAGGATTCTTTTCTCAAGTGGAATCGCTCGTCCGCTAAGTGCCGGTTCGAATGAACACATTCGACCATTCCCGTGAAATATCGTTATTGTACAGGCAAAATAACATTCGCATAATCAACTATTCCCATGGTAAAAACCGATCCGGTATCACGAATTCTACTGGCGGGCGTCATCTCGCAAATATGCGCGGGGACAGAGTCGACGAATGGAAGAAAGAGAGTGAGAGAAGAGCGGCAAAAGCAGTCAAAAGTGTCGTAAATTAATGCGTCGTGGCCGTAAGTGCGTCCCCCTTTTTTTCATCCTCACCAAGATCTCCTTCGAGCACCATCTTACTTTTCTATTCCTCTCCGTCTCTTATATATATAAAATAAATATTTAGATAAATTCTCCGGTGCGAAGAGAGGGGCCTGAATGGACCGTTCGAACGAAAACTTCATTCGTCATCTGGGAATAAAAAATTTACTTAATCCAGGATTATGCTAATGCAACGCTGATACAACAACAATAATGACGCGGAATACAAGTCCCGGAGTGGAACGAAGTAGAAAAAAAGAGAAAAGTAAACGAGTCACCGGTTCATATCTTCTTCTTCTCTTCCCTTTTTTTTTCTTATTTGCACCACCTAGTGGACGCTTTTAAGCCAGCGTATCGGAAATGTTGTTCAGACTTGCCAACAATTTGCAAGAATATCGATTTTTGTTGGATTATTTCTAACAACGCCCTATGGAAATAATCAAGCGAGGACAAAAATGTCTCCGCGTTATTTTAAACACCAGATGCATCTGGTGTCCGTCTTCGTGTCACGCACTGCACAATGCGACACCATAATGTAAACAGTTTCTAGGCATAAGGGGACCCCAACTTTCCTTTTGGGTACCCAGATCCAGTCCTTTAGAAGATTCAATAGCGCAAAGACGTTTCCTCCGAGTCCGTAAATAAATAGCATACTACAAAGTTAAAAGACTATTTCTTTCCATAACCCATTTCCAATCATTTTTTCCGCAATTCTTCCACATTGTAATATCACCGTGTGACAGGTGATAATTCAATAGCGGCAAAAAGTGACGTTTTCCTCTGAATCCTCGTGAATACATAGCTGTTCACCTCCGAATTTCTTCCGTTCACTTCGTTTTCCAACGCGATCCTCCGTTTGATATTATTCCACGCGTTCCGGAGTGCTCGAAAATCTCCGCGTAGTCCATTAACGCGGCCGCAATTACCACTGGAGGGCCGTCAAAGCGTTTCAATAAACGGTGTCGCGTTACCCAAAGACAGCATCAAAGGCGGCTGAAAGGAACGGTTTCTCGCGCGACTCGCCGCCAGCGGGAAAGGAGAAGAAAAAGGAAAGGGAAAGGGAAAACGATAACAAGGATTGATCTGCAGGGAAATGGCTCGTGCAGCGAGAGATCCCCGTGGCGCGAATCGTAAATGGAACACGTCTGATTTACGCATGGGATTCCGGTGTGCGGCGGCGGCGGCGTGGCCGAGAACGTGAACAGACGGCGGAAGAAACGGGGGAACGAAGAGGCGAGAGTAGCGGAAAGCAGCCACGGAAAGACAGAGACGGAAAAGAGAAGAGAGGCCTCGAGACTCTGGCTGCCTGCTGAATATCATTTTTTCCGCTCGGGGAAATTTTCACTTTTTCGTTCGTCGACTACCGTCGCCGCCTTTTCAAGAGGATAGATGCGAGGATCCGGAGGGTGGAGATGGGCCCCACACACGTTTCCGTTTCTACGTGACTCGTCGTCGTCCATGGCAGACGCAACGCGTCGCTTTCTCGTCCTGTCGTTTGTCAAACTCGACGCAAGAGCCCGTTCGGTGCGTGTGTGTCCCCCTTTCTATCCGTGACGGCAACGAGAGAGAGAACGTCGAGGGAGGAAATCGTCGTCGATTGAGAAGCTTACGCGATAATGTCCTTTCCAGAAGCAGCTCGACACGTCTAGAGGTAGAGTGAGATCAGACGTCGTCGAAGAATGCGAGACGCGTCTTGAGATATCGAGGAAACGCCTACCTAGTCGTTTCTCTTCCCTTCTTTCCCGTTCCTCTCGAGTTGGCAATTTTTGATACGTCGATCCGGGGAGCGGAGGGGGAGGATTATGCGGTGTCTGGAGAGACAAAGGTATCCGTGTTTTCCATTTACGTAATTGACGCGGAATAGTCGTTTCAGATCGATCGAGAGACGCCGGGCTATCCAGCGGTGGATATGGTATTAACCGGAGGGATCGTTCCGAGATAAATATGGAAGATCGACGGTCTAGACGAGCCTGGAGGCTTAAGGTAATCGTTTTAAACGAGGCAAGGCCCCAGTCTCGGAGCAACGAAAATTTCGCCGGACAGTCGTTTCGGGCGACACGCGATAAAGAAACGATTCGACGCCGGAAAGTGGAAACCGGTTGCGTTTCCGTTATTTATCGGGGAGCTGCCCCCTTTCAGTTATTACATGCACGTGGACAGACGTTCCAGGCCTCCGCGTCTCTTTCTCGCGTGTGGCGCTTACAACGAACCGATCCGCCGATACGAGGCCAAGACCTGGTTGCTCCCTTCTCGGCAATGCGATTCGCCGGGCAAAACGAACGAAACGTCGAGATGTCCCGCGCGGATGCGATACGCGAGCCGCATTACTGCGCGAGCAGCATAAAACATGCGGATAAACATATTTAAGGGAAGTGGAATGGGACGAAAAAGAGTGGAAGATACGTTATTCGTCGATTTGTCGGTGCGTTAACCGGTCGCGGGAGTTTCGAGCGTTACGCCAACACGCGTGCGTGTATACACTTGCCCTCCCTCGAATTCACCGGTGAGTACGGGTACACGCGACGAAAAACACAGGCGACGTATGAGAACGACGAAGATCCTTTTCGATTCCGGCAAAAAATGTTCTAGGGATGATCGGTGAAATTAATTGCTGCGAAATCGCGTCATTAAATTGATGGAAATTTTAAAAAGCTCCGATAATTGCCAGGCTTAACGAACCCGATTGATTTTTAATCGAACGTTACTCGCTCATTAACTGCACGCGATCGTTGGTTTACTTTTACGAGGCAGTTACGCCGACTACTTTTAATTGATCGAACGGCGGAATTATTCATAACGATTAAATGAATCGTCTGTTACGTGAACTTCCCCGATAAATTATTACGTGGCGGATATATATATGTGTATGTATGTACAGTGACCGAAAAAAGTATTCATACACCCTGTAAAATTTAATAACTTTTTAAAAATTGGGCCAAACGACTTGGGTTTTTTTCAGAAGTTAGAAAGATTAGTTCACTAGATCACGTGTAAACAAAATTTTTGAAAAAATTGCAACTGGTCGGAATCGCGAAGAAAATAGCGAAGGCCGTTTTTACAACTTTTTCATCTGAGCTTGTAACGAAAATTTAAAAAATACGTTTTGTAGACCTATGTCGATTATACACACGCTGAAAATTTCATGGAAATCGGTGGATGGAGAAACAAGCGACAGGCATCGAAATATGTAAGAATCTGCAGATTTATTAGTTCTAGGTCGATTTTTACAATCTTTAACCGTTTGTAGCTCATAGCAACATTAACCGATTTCGATCGTGGTGTGACATGACGTGACACGACGTGACATGGTGTGACAAGTCGTGTCACGACGTGACAAGTCGTGATAAATCGAAATTAAAGTTATAATCAATTGACAATAAATTGCGTTAGTGAAAATTTGTAAAAAACTTTTTATTCAATAAAAAAAAAAAATCACTACAATTTTTTTTAACGAAAACATTTTTTTATGTGCCAATCAATGCATATGAGAATTCTCTTCAAAAAAGTATTAGAGGA
>NW_017100200.1:1704929-1706855 GCF_001263275.1 Habropoda laboriosa | reverse complement strand
GGCAAAAAACCATTTCTCTAAGCCTTATAAAAATATCGGTGCAGTCAAATTTTTTTTTTTTTTTTTATGACAGCGCCCGATAACCGAGAAGTCACGCGTACGCATTTGTTCAATCGCGCTCGGATGAGCCTCTGTTCTCCGCCCCTGAGCACGTAATTGGCCAGTGTTTTTCGTTAATAATTCAAAAACGAAGTTTCAAGCTGTATTTTGGAAAAGGAAAGAGTTGTTCAGAGTCACCCCAGCAACTCCCCATTTCCGGAGTTACGGGACACCCTGTATATAGTAGGACGATGCTCGATTGACGTTCCAGCGGTTCCCGTGATTTTCGCTAACCTGCGTATCGTTTCGTCTCTTCCCAAGATTCTTCTCGCATTCCGTCGATATTACAACCTACAAATTTTCGAATTTCCAAATTCCTCCACCGGATAACTGGAATATTCAAAAAGTATCTCTATCGAATAATCTCCTACAATTCAAAAAAGCAAGGAAAAAAAATCTGTTTATTTGTTAAAAAGCTTACTAAATTTTTTCAAACGAAGTTTCGGTACGCCAAGATTCAGGGGGACTGCGACAAAGTAAATTCGCGGCGAGCGGAACGGTGGCGTCGAAAGGAAAAAACCGACTCTATTTCCACCTCGCACGGATCCACCCACGCGAGCCGCTGGTTGCAGGGTGAAGATAGCGAGGTCTAAGCCGAGGTCACGGGATCAGCGCATTACCCTAAGCTTAAGCGCGTAATAAAGTCGCGGAACTAACGGCCTAAAGATCGTGCGGCGTCGCGTCGAGGTTAGAACGCGATTGCTCCGTACCGTTCCCTCTCTGCACTCGAGGATTTCGATAAACACTGTGCTCGATCCACTTCGCAAGGCTCGCGTGTGTATGGACCGAAACGAAACCGCGGTGAAAATCCACCGTGTGTCCATGCTCGTAGTCGTAGATAAAAGAAAGTCGTCCTGTAAATTTACTTTGCATCGTGGGAAGCCGGAATAAACAAAGGTTCTATTTCAGCAGTGGAGAGTTAAAAGCTCGCCACCGAGCCCATCGTGAATGAGAAAAGTCGCGTGTTCTTCGATAGCTAGCTGACGCGAGAGAGAAAGAGAACGGAAACGGTGAAATAATTAATAACAGCAATGAGAAGTAATAAAGATTTTCTTTATCGACTGGTGGTAACACGTTTCTTAACGGAAGGGTATATTGATCAAGCGTTACTTATGATAAATAAATGGAGTCCGTGTCTTAAGTATTTGCGCGTTATTTAAATCAGTCATGTAAGAAGCGCGTAGGCGAGTAGATCGCAATATTGGAATAACATTATCGAAGCAAGCTTAATTCACCAGCTTTTCTTTATGGGACGTGTCCCATTCCTGGGTTTTATGCGCTCTTAAATTGTACGACGATTTTTCATGACTATCGATCAATAGATAACACGTAAGAATTTCAGAATATGCAAATTTATGCAAAAATGGAGAACAAACGGGGCTGTAAGTTTCGTTTCGTTTCAATTTTTCAATCGTTAATTTGTACCACCTATACGGTATCCACGAACCTGCATCGTTCAACCCTTTCTGTCTGAGGACGGATAGGTATAACCGTCAGTATAAGTTATTCTTACTTCATTATTTCCTCAAACTTTGTTAACAAATATAATTTTTAAAAAATGTAATAATTCTGGGTAGGTAAATATTCAGCAATATAATTGAAGGAGGAATAGCGACTGAAATTCTCTCTTCACCGCGTTATTTTCTACGTTTCCCTAAGTTACCTTTATTTCATTATTTTCTCAAACTTCGTTAACAAATATAATTTAAAAAAAATGTAACAATTCTGGGTAAATATTCAGCAGTATAATTGAGGAAGAAATAGCGATTCAAATTCTCTCTTCGCTGCGTCACACAGAAAAAATGAAACTAAAATAAAAAAAAAAAA
>NW_017100200.1:1683108-1704120 GCF_001263275.1 Habropoda laboriosa | reverse complement strand
AGAGCTGAAATGCGACAATATAAATTTCCACCTACATTGGACGAAATTCAACGGTATCACCATTCGGCGACAAACCCGTGTTTACCTATCCACGAGAGAGAGTATCCGACGGTTTTCGCGCGTCACCCTGGGGCGACGGGGGTGGTTAAACGGCAACGTGTTGCTCTGTCGGCTCTCGAACGCGTTTTCAGGAAAAATTCGCCGGGGTTACCTGGTCCTGGGTTCGTCTGCGGCTTGTCTCCGCCGCCAATTCTCCCCCTTCGCCTCTCCACGGCCACTCGCCGTCACCGACACGTTTAATTACACCCTGCACACACACCCCTGGCAGGCTACCACCCCGTTCCATCGTTATTACGGCGCGAACATCTGCCACGATGAAAGCAATAGAGCGGGGAAAAGCTCCTCCCGAGTTAGGCATCCCCGTGGTTGAGGGAACGTTATCGAGAATCGGGGAAAGGCTGAAGCAGCTGCCACTTACCTGAAACAGAAAGAGAAATGTCGTTGTGAGCAGGTGATTTTCAACGCAGATAAGGGCGGGGGGTTTCTATATTATTCGCGCGATTCCTTCTCGTTTCCACAGCCCCCGTGCTTCGAGGGCTCGGGCCTCTCGACGGAGAGCTGTTTGGGAAACGCGAGGCACGAGTGGGAAGGCTTTTGTTGCCGCGTTTTAGGCGCGATCGTTAGCGCTTGGTACCAGAGGGTGACTTTCGGCGAAACGATTTTCGCGGGTGTCTTTGATGGACCTCGATGGGATACAGGGTGATAATGGTCTCGAGGGTTATTTTCTCTTTTTCTTCAGCTACTTTGCCGCGAGAGCTGCTTGCTCTTTTTCTCGTGTTTTTTTTTTTGTTTTCTTCGAAGAGCACCCTTCTGCACTTTTGTGAATTTAATTAACGAATTCGTTCCGATCGATTGCGTTCGAGAACTGTGGCTATTTAGCGCGCAGCAGTGGTGGATTTTCGAGAGTGAAATTTCTTATTATTTTATAGCTTTTGTAATTTATAGAGTGTTATTAGAATTGGTAAACCTCGAAATACAAGAGATAACGAATAAATTAGCATAGAATTTGAAACCGCAAAGAATGTTTTTGTTGTCACAAATAACTACAGAAGTATTTTTATAAAGAATAATAAATTTCTCGCTGTATAAGAATTTCACAAACAAAGATTTCCGTAGTGACGCCTAGATATCGTACATTAAATCTGGAAAAAGATAGAACGAAAAGAAAATCGTGTTACTTAAAGGAATTTCTTTTCACCGTAAACGATAAATCCTCAGAATCGCCATAACTTTCAACGTTCCGAGGGATAAGCATAAAACACGTATCTCCACGCACGTTGACTTAATTATCGCATAACTTTACACCGTACACGCATGACTCTCTCGCTTTCTCTCTCGTTCTACGAATCATTCGTTCCACCGGCCACAAATCCTGAAAACTCATAACTTCCACGGGTCAACCCTATTACGATCAGCATCCCATTACGTTGCGGGGACTCCATAAAATAGTAGAACGGGGCTACCATTCCCACGTTACTACTTTTACGTCGCGGCATCGCAACGGTTCAACTACACGTGTCCACCGTCTCCCATTATCTGGGCACACGAAACCCACATATCTGAAATATCCCCTGTGCTCGCGCGTCATTAGTACCCTATCGTGTTTCTACGACGGTCTATTATTCTTCTATTATCCCACGATCGACTCACGGCGCCGCTCTTATGTCCGGAGAGAGGCGCGTCGCCAAGTGATTCGAACGATTCATCGCGCAGGTGAATCATTTCTCACCTAATTGGTGATAACGCGCGTGAAATTTCCGAGGTATAGAGTCCATTCTCGATACCGAGCCGCTCGTTAATTTCGTATCGAAGCATTATCAAACACACCACCACCACCGCCGCGTAAATAACGATATTTCGATTGTCATTTCGTTACACGAAAAGAACAACAGGGAGAAATTACCCGCTCCGTATCCACGTAACATTCTTCAACGTGGAAAAACACGCTTCCAAATTGGCAAATAATCGCCGGTGAGAAAAATACTCGGAACCGGTAGAATATTTCCCGCGACGCGTTTTTACATTTTTATTATCGCGGATCCGACGGGTTTTCGACCAGAAGAGGTCAGTATTTCGACACGGATGATTTATTCAGCGTAAAAAGTGCTTGTTATATTTTTATCAGCGAAACGTGAATTCGCAGAGATTCTCTCGTACCGCTGTTACATTATTCACACTGGTTTCCTATGAATGTTGCAACACTTGTATGTACCTAGTGTAGATATTACTGCGAATATTTGACGTTTCGATCGTGAAAATCTACGTTTGATCCTTTAACGTTCGTGTCTGTGACTCGCCAACTATTATAATCAAAACTATTCATTTTTTCCATATTGCGTTATCCTTTCTATTGTGGCAAACAAATGTTGGATACAGCATTATAAAACTTAATAAACTTAAAAAACCGACCGCTCGTTGTTGAACTCTTTTCGGGCTCCGTTTTTACTGTCGTGCGGGAGTACAAGCGTTTATTCTTACAGCTATACAAATTTTCAATGAAAATTCGTGAGAGTGCCCACCGTATCGTTCGCTTTCTCTTATAGGGAAATTAAAATTAATAACATTAAAGAGCGGTAAGTCGATTAATAGGTCGGTAAAGTGTTAAAAAACTTGAAAAGCTTAAGAAACTCGAATCTTACATATTTCCTAGAAAATAATTGAAAGAAGGACACAGGATTGATCTTATTCGGCGCGTCAAGTGGAGAAAAATGTGAGCGTTGATGGTTTAAAAAAATGTCTCCTCGTAACCCTATATTGTTCAGGTACGCAAAAATCGCGCGACATGCGTGCAATTTCCGCTTCGAGGGCAGAATTTTCCGCTCGACCAAGGGACAGGGATGTTGAGCGTTCCGGAGCGGAAAGATCGTCGCGCGGGCACCAGCCCGGCAACAAATCATACGTGACTGTACACGCGTGACTGAGCGTGTTCCGCGCGGTTCCAGGAGGACGCCTCACATTGTCGCGTCTGTACGCGTTTACGCGAGGGATAGGCTACGGGGACGGTCGACGTGTGAGGTTTTTCACGCGGTTCACCTGGACGACTCCAGCCCGAGGTTTAAGTGGGTGTCCAGGAGATAAGCGACCACGACTGGCATAACAGCTCGATAAACTCTCGTGTTTATTGGATCGTCCCTGTCCAGCCTTTCCCTCTTCCTTCGACTCGCTCCAACGCTTTTCGAACCTCCTTTAGACCGACGTTTTCTCCTCGCTCGTTTCGCCTTCTCCTTCACTTTCCTCGCTCGTATACTTCGCGTCACCTACTTCTAGTTTCGGTGCTAACCGCAGATTAGCCTGCAAGCCTGTCGCAATTTTTTAGACTTCTTTGGAATGTCTGTTTGCTGACGCGAATCATGAGAAATTTATGGAATTTTTTTTTCAGATCCAAGTTTTCATTTCTATCGATTCAATCTTTAAGAGATATATACTGCACTTTTTAACTAAAATGTGCTGTCTACCAATTTTTCATTACTCCGAGTGTTTTGCAATATTTGGAGCTCTACAGGTTTTTCAATTATTATACAAAGTTGGAATGTCCTGTGTGCTTTTCAGAACTCTAGAAATAGACTAATTTATTTGTCTCAATTGTTTTACAGATGGTTTCGAAATTACAAAACCACACTTTTCTCGGATGTTCAAAAATCTTAGTTAGGACAATTAAGTTACGGAGGACAATATAGTAATGTAATACCAAAAAAGGAGTATTCCAATTTGATAACCACCGATTTTTATGAAACTTTGGTATATAATAGTGCCCAAAAAAATATTCGACACGTATTTTTTTATACTGACAATCGTCAACAGTGAAGGGGTGAAAATCGCCGTCAAAGTTGAACGCAGTAAATACAATATTTAATCTACTATTTTCAAAACTATTGCAGACAGAGAAATAATGTAAATTGACAAATGTATTTATTCTTCATAAATCTAGTGTAAACTGTACAACATGACGAACGAACGCTTGAAAATTAACCCTCTACCCTCGAGACACCGTTTTTGGGACGTAAAGCCCGATACGGAGTCTACGAAACTCCTCAACTTCCGGTTAGTTTATACATATATATAGAACATTTCTGATAACTTTTCTTACTAATTTACCTTTATCACACATTTTCCTAATGAACGTTATGGAATGGAGTGATTGGTTGGACTAATTTCATTTTAATGTAATAACGTTGAGTTCTAAATAGAATGGAAGAAAACAAGAAGTCTCTGAGACTCCGCCTCGACAGTAGAGGGTTAACGATCCAAAGAAATACAGAAACGAATGTAACCTCGAAACAAACTTCTCTTCACATTTTTCGAAATTCCACGTATGCAACTCGAAATATGTGGCCAACTGGTCGCGAAGCAATCGAAATTTCTTACCCGCCGCTTTTTCCGTTTCGAAACGAAATCAGCTTTAGCGTCCTGTCAACGCCAAGCCCACGTTACTCTCGTAAATCCCCGAGAGATGCAAAAAACATCACAGAAAGTGCGGGAATCGCGGGCAACATAGGTGGAACACGTCCATACATCAAATATAAAAAAACGGCTATCAAAGCGATAGGGAAATCGGTCGAAACGAGAACGCCGGAGACCGGTGAAAAATCAGCAGGGCTGGTGCATGTGTGTACAGGCTCCGCTGTAAAGCGCAAATTGGACTCTGTCCCATGGCTTTGATTGGATTTGCCACGCAGTGCCACACTACGCCCACTTTATAAGCGCGTGTTAACGTCCATGGTCGAACGGCGAGCGTAGTAGCGTCTGTCACTATCGTAAATCGGTCGTAACAGCGCTTTGATACGACGGCGACGACGACGCTATCTATTCCACCGCAGCGCCTGGCCGCTGTTAGAATGCAGGTCGACCTGACTCTTTGAATTCCTGAAGACAGAGAGCCTCTCGCCGCGACGAATGTCAATTCGTAAACGCTCCCGTTAGTGGCGTCTCGCAAGTCTGACCTCGAAATACCGCGGGAAGATCGACGATCCTTCGCCCGGTTGCCAACTGTGCGAACATATGATTGTCCTTTCGAGTAAACGGAATGGATTTACGATGCCTCTTTCCGTTAGGGGTTATTGTGACGGACAATCGGTTCGAGTACCGCTAGTTTCGTACGGTTGACGGTTTTTCAATGGAGGTAATTGGTTATATTGTAATGGAGAGGAGGTGTATCGACAAGCAGAAATCATTTGTTAACGTTGTAAGAATAGACGTGCGACAGGTACTTCGGAGGAAATTGTACTAAGTGTAGGTTTTTTGGGACGGTTTATGGCTTGGCCTGCGCCTCTTGGCGAGTGACAAGCACCAGACCGGGGTACCCATCGGTTCGGCCCAGCGGTATCTTTGCCATTCGACGGGAGTCGGTTCTCAGCTTCGGTAATAGACGGACGCCGTATAGTCCGAAATAAACTACTTTGCACGACATCCTGATTTGAGTAAAGTTCATTAGACCACCTTCTACATAAGGATTTTTGGTATTCGTCAATTGTCAACGGATTGTTTGCATATGAGTTTTTATTTTGACAGGTGTGCGGTGAGATAATACTAAGTAACGTAGTTTTATGTGAAAGTGATTAATCGGATTGTTGTGTTACTGTGTGTTATGTCATTTGGAATTTTCTTTTATTGCAAGCGTTTCTAATAATTTCGAGGAAAATTCAGAATCGTGACAGTTCCGGCATTGTTTCTAAAAAACAAGTAACTTTCGTACCTAATAATTTATTTTATGTATCTGCATTTGATTTCGAAATATTCTTCAGAGACTTCAATTTTAACCCCTTAACTACGTATCTAAGCGTCAGCAATTTATTCTTTAGTACTGTATCAGGCAACAAAAGCTAATCTGTTGCAGATTAATTATATTTAGTAATCCTCAGTCTCACGAATTAAAACGAAAGTTAGGATTGCAATTAATTTTTATTACTGATACAACTATTTTTCTCACATCTCGACCAAAATCTCTGCCGCGAGTCTGACAGGTTGCTATAGCTTAAGGGGTTAAGGGTGATTTCATCCCTCCCAACAAAAATGAACGATCTCTCCAATATTTTCGTACTCTCCAGCTGACATTCTTCATCACAAACTTAACCCTTTGCAATCGAGTGGCGACTGAGAGGCGACATTAAATAATCGTCACTTAAATAATTAACGAAGACAGAGAACGGATCTATGGGCCTCCATAAATTTCTTCACCACGGTGAAATAGAGAATACCTCGAATATTTAAATAAAATAGTATACTTTATTTCTACGTTAGTTTGAAAAAATTTCAAAGATCCGATTTGCAACCTTTCATACAGCAAAGTGACCTCCGAGGTCTTGTTAGCGTCAGTTATTTTATTAGAAGATGCACGTGTCAGAGACGACGCATTTAGCGGCATAGGCCTCTTGTAAAAGAACATTGTATCACCAGCGAGCGGAACCTTAAAATCCGTCATTGAGGAACAGGCTCGGCGGCGTAGAAACCGATGGCAAAGGACCCGACGTCCTGTTGCCGAACACAAAGAGGACGCGTGCACGGGGCCGGTGGCCCGACGTCATCGATGCTTCGCAGCGCGTGCAGAGAGTTAAGAATCCGGAATAAAGGATCTCGCCACGAAGTGGTGGGAGTCTTGGGACTCTCCGGGAAGAGGACTGTGTCCAAAAGGCACGGCACTTACCCGAGAACCTTCGGCAAAAAAGGAATTCCAACAGGTTAAAAGCTAGTTCCGAAAAGTCGAATTTTTCAGAGAGGAAAGAAAGTCGTTTCTTAAATTCACCAGAAATTGTACGAATCTCAAAAATAAACCTTCCTCCAAACTTCTCAACACTCGAGTAATCACTTAAGAGATCAATTCTCGAACGACCATAAATCCGACGTTCCATACGACCCGACCCAGCACCAAATCAAAGCCCAGCAACGCGGTATTAAAATCGAAAGAGCCATTCTACACGCGACAAGTAGGAGCTTCGAAAAATTCGCCCCGCGGCAAATTTCCAACGGTCGTAAATACGAATCTCTAACTAGCGTTCCCAGGCGATCTGCCTCCGACTAATGCTAAAATTGCTTCGTGTCCAGCACGGATACACCGCGGAGGAGGCTGCTTGGCTCTTTGTCTCGCCGCGTGCTCGCTGCCGGTGCGTTACATTCGTCTTGAAGGGAGCCTCGGCCCGTGTTTGCGGCGACCGCGGGAGGAAGGTGTCGCGAGATCAGATTATCAGGGCCATTGTTTATGCTTTATACGCCCCTTAAGCGCGCGTACACCGGGGACGGCCTTAAATTTTCACGATGTACGCGCGAACATAGCCGCGCGGGACGCGGCCAGCTTCTCTTCGTCGATTCGCCTCCTGCGACGATACAACGCGCGAGCCTCTACGATCTGTCCGAGGAATTCGAGACGTCTTTATGTCGAAGCTCGAGAGCCGACGTGATTTAGGACCGGCTATGGCATCTCCCGCGCTTGCTTGCCACCAGCTGTTTTCCGCCGTGTGTGAAATCTCTCTGTTTCTTAGCCAGCTCCGAGATGCTGGTTCTATTCTCGAGAACGATCGTGTGTTTGTTTGGAGACGAGTTAGCCACGCCGGTTTCAGTGATCGATAGATTTCTGGGTTTCGCGAGGCACGAACGCTGATTATTTTGAAATTTGATGTATTTTTGATACAGCTGAATTACGAGTTTTTTTTTTTAAGACAATACAGATTCTATACAGTTTGCGAAGCTGTTTATTTATCAAGTAAATTAAGTTATTTGAAAACACAAAAATATGTCTGTAATTGCAGTGATTAATGGTATATGTAATTACAAGGTTGAAGTGGCAAGTCAAGGAAAATCCAATGTTTAAAGTACTAGTTTTAGGTGGGCTAGTCTGTGATACAATCCAAACCCAGGTTCGTACAATAGCCAGCTATTATAGTTTCAATAAGTCTGTGTTCAAAATTCTAGTGCAAAATTTTTGCTAAAAAATTCTTTAAGAGATCCTTATAAAATTCTCTTACAAAGAGTACTTTGTTGTTGGTTTTTAAATTATACACATATGAAGGAATGGAATGGTTACATTGAATTATGGAAGAGTAGCAATGATAGGATTTGAAAAAAAAACAACTGTATTCCTGAGACTATCAGAATGTTCACATGTGACCTGGATACTGTTGCACATTTTACAAATAATTTTGAATAAATTATTCATTGTTAGGCAATACGAATCGTTTCTGACGCCTTCTTAACCCTTTCGTTTCTACAATATATCTATGTTTAGTGAGAATTGTATGTACTTAGGTAGACATATGTAGGTGGCCTTAGCCCTCTAAAGTGTGAAAGAGTGAAAGCCACGATGATTTATTTCGGTACAGCTAGGACAATTTATCTCACGATTAGGTCCTGAACGAGTCAACGTTGACGAAGAGTTACTCATAGAAAGATTATCAAGAGCACAATTCGTTTTTACACTGGGAAAAACGACTGAACCAAAGGCTTCCAAAGTGAATTCTCGAAAAACCTACGCAGTCCGTATCCCTTTTATGCACACAGTAAAACCGCCGAACAGCCAATCACTATCTCGCACTTGGGAACTATCGGAAACGCGTCTGTGTTTTCCCGCATTTTCGAGGACGCACTGTCCAAACCATCTTCGCTTCCAAGTCCGAGGGCAGATTATTCGTGGACCAGGAGTTTACGATTATGGAAGGGAATAAAGATTTCCATGAGTCATTGCAGAGTGTGGTGCGTCCAGGCAGTAAAAAAAGAAACGCGTCGATAGAGGACAGGGATTCTTTTCCAGCCACCTAGTTCACTCTCGTTTCTCTCGATTCTCTAAACCTTCGGTTTACCCGAGTGCGCGCCCAGAGAGACACCGCGAATCCAAACCGGAAAAACCAACAAGAGAATCACCCCAAGCCCGCTCGTAAAAGTAACACCTTTCCAAACCTTTCCTTTTTTCTATCGTTCAGGTTATTCCCCTCTCCCCTTGGTTCACCCTTTCTCCCGGTCCCGTATAACGCCGTAAATCCTTATCGTCACTTTCGACACCCGTTCTCTCCCTTTTCTCCATCCGTGCGCGCCGCTTGCATCGAACCACCTCTCGTATTATCTTTACTTCCCGACTCGGAATGCGACGCGTATCGTTCCTGTTTCAACCCTTTCAACCAGCCCGAGATAAACGTGTCGCTGGACACCTTTTGTAAAATTGAACGATTCCGGCACCGCGTCATATCTGTTTTCGGGCTGTATAAAAAACGTGGCGTCACTTTATCTCCACGTTCTTCATCCATCTCTCTTTTTCTCACCGTGTGTATTTAGGCAGGCTGTGTGTGTGTGTGTATGTGTGTACACGTTCGCGTAAGATGTTTCACGTGAAAGAGAGAAGCGAGAAGCAACAACAACGCTGTATATCGAACAACACACATTTCTCTTCGGTGATCGAAGGCGTGAACGAGTAAAGTGTGTTCAGAAGGATCCGGAACCCGTTTTCGTCCCCACGGATGATCTATCGTACGCGTTTTCGCAATTCCCCTAGGCGCGATTTAGCCGACGATGCTCGTGCAAAACGCGCCGCGAGATAAGCCACACCGCGTTAGATACCTGCCCGATGATGCTCTTCACCGCTGGATCCGCCTGATATTTTCGTGAAAGCGAGCGTGGGCTTTGGGATAATAGTGGTTCTTCGACAGTGCGAGGAAATCCTGGAGGAGAGTTTCTCCCTTTTCGAGGCTGTTGTTCGAGAGTGCTTGTTTTGTCACACTTTTCTTTTCCGTGTTATTTGTTTTTGTTGATTGTCGGAGTATTTTGTGGATTCGAGGATGAGTGAGATCTTGCTGTAAGTTAGAATTTGGAAGAGATTCTTTTGTGTTCGAGGATGAAGAGACGTATAAATCTTTTTTTTTCGAATGTTAGTGATTGTAGTAGAGTAAGTCTGTCTGACAATTTGTCTTTGATAATACGTGCTTTATCTTGTGGTGAAAGTGCGCACTGTGGTGTGCCGCAGAAGTTACTTTAATACTTTAGTGTTCCGTTCACGTGATAAATCTGTGAAAGAAGTTTAGTTTGATTGCACGATTATTTAGAATAGTGGCATATTCTCGTTTAATGAGACTTTCATTTTAACTTTTTCTGGTATTTATAAATGGTATAATATAAGTTATAAAGCACATGGGAAACACGCCTAATATTTTAGGTTCTCCTATTAATCGATCATATATTGGCCGTTGTTTGCAAGGACCATTTGCCATTTTACAGGCAACATTTTAATCCTCCCTTCAAAAAAATTCTCGTCTTTTGGATTAAAGACTTGGATCAAAGATTTTGAAAAAGACCGATCTAACGTTAACTTCAAGTGACCTGTGTTCTCGAAGAGTTTGCCATTGAAAGAATTGCATAGTGAACGAAATAAGTGGTAATACAGATCAGGAGAATATAGTGTAAAATCTTATCTATCTTAAAAACCAGATCTAACGTTAACTCCAAGTGATCCGTGTTCTTGAAGTTTTCGCCATTTAAAAACTTTTTATAGCGAATGAGACATATGGTAATTAACAGACAGTAACTTGATCAAGAGAATGAGGTGGATGTGGTATTAATTCCCAGTTAAATTGTTTAACTTTTTCGATTATCGCGTTGAAAAAGAATATCGGATCAAGATAAGAAGCGACATCACTTGCGGAATGACCTAATAATTCACACTGTGTCTTTCTCAAAAAGTAGCTCAATTCACCAATAGCTCTAATCTTTTTTATTTACCAGGTTGTCAAACTTACAAAGGAATGTATAAATAATTTGCACGTGAATGGGTTAATCGAGGGGGCCGAAACAACAGCCTCGCTCTCGAAGGATCTGCGAACCACTGGCGGCAACACGCGTTATCACTTTCGACGATACAAATACGGGGAACCGCGAGAGCGTGGATTATCTTGGTGGCTCGGATGCTCTTAAAACTGCATTGTGTTTCATTGATCCCCATTCGATTTCATGGTTGCAGAACTCGCTCTCGAGATAAGATCGTCACGAACGGTATTACCACGCCGTATGGGAAAAGCCTCGGCCGGATCTCTCTCCCTCTTTATCCCGAATACACTCTTGACGCTCCTGTGATTAAGATATCGCTTCACCGCGCACTTCGCGAAATCTCGATTTAAATGCAGGATGGTCCGGTCCATTTCCAATCCAGCCGGAATGCACGACATTGTAACGCCACTTTCTGTCTTCCTTCAGGTGTCAACCGCGATTATCCCAACGGGCAGCTTATTGTCCTGCTCCGGTGCAACGTTCCAGTTATGCTTCTCGGCTTCGGATAGCCTTTTCCGTGACTTCGACCTTCGTTTTCTGCCAGAAATTGTGTATTGTATTTCGCTTAAAATTGACGCCGTTGTTTTCACATTTTAGTGTCATTTTGAAAAGAGTAATAGAGTTGAGTTACGTTCGTTTTGTGCGAGAAGCACGTATTATGTTTTAATATTTGAGAATTATTATTGTTACATATTATTATCTGAAATAGGAACATGTATATAATGGATAAAGCAAATATTATTCCTTTGAAATAAAGAGTATGTAATATATACAGACGCGTGTATTATATTTCACTGTTTGAGATACTTGAGATTATTGAAAGATAGAATTTATCGTCGCGTTTAAAGGCTGAATTTACAGTGACTCGAGTATTATTTGATATTTGAAGTGAGTAATGAAGTTGAACTGTCTTCGTCTCGTGCGAGATATATGTATTACGTTTTACTGTTCGATATTATTGAAAAGCAGAATTTATCGTCGTATTTATTCGTTCGAGTATTGTTATTCTTCGTAGAACTTCTATATTGAAGAAACGCTACTCGAAGGAAGTAGTGCCCGGTGGAAGAAGATTAAGTCGTTTCTAACGCGGTTCACATTCAAAGATCTCCAGCGTTTAAATACCTAATTCATTAGGACAGACTTTACCGTAGCTAATTGCTTCCCGTGAGATACACGATTTTTCCTCTCACAAAACTCCAACAACGGTGTCCAAAGAAGAACAAAGCCATTCCACCGGTGGATATCCACTGCTGCAGAGCTAACAGAGCTAAAGAACATCGTTCTGGTCATGATTGAAAACACGAATCGCGTGTAACCGCATTTGCCGAAGAGTGTCTCGACCGAGAAGACTCGAAGGAGAAGATCGAAACAATTTTAGCCCAGAGGTTATTTGTCGCGAATCGCGCGGTCTCCGCCGTTTTGATTGCTTCTCGATGACTCTACAACTGCAATTTTATTCATTCTCTCCTCCCCTTTCAAAAGCTAAACTTCGTTTTATTCTCCGGGACGATATAAGATATTGATGAAAAGTTCCTTTTGAAGGAGCGGTCTAATGTTATCTGTGTACTTTCGATTGCAAACTTGGATCGTCGTGTAAAATTTCGGAGTTCATTAAGGACGAGGACTGAAGAGAATTCTAGAAAACTAATTTCAAAAATAGGGCACTGATTGCAAAAATAAAGCAGTAATTTTAAAAATAGGGCACTAATTTTAAAAATAGAGCTATAATTGCAAAAATTGAGCATTAATTTTAAAAAGAGGGCACTGATTCTAAAAGCAGAGCAGTAATTTTCAAAATAGGGCACTAATTTTAAAAGTAGAACACTAATTTTAAAAATAGAGCACTGATTGCAAAAATGAAGCATTAATTTTAAAAAGAGGGCACTGATTCTAAAAACAGAGCATTAATTTTCAAAATAGGGCACTAATTTTAAAAGTGGGGCAATAATTTTTAAAATATTATAGAACACTAATTTTAAGAATAGAGCGCTAATTGAAAAAATAGAGCACTAATTTAGAAATTCAGCACTCAAACTGATTGTAGATTGGGATCTCGTTCGATTGGTGCACAAAATAATACCGACAGAATTTTTAGAAAGAGTGAAGAACTGGGGTTCCTATAGGCAGAGTTAATTCTCTAAGTAAAAATTGGCGAAATATAGAAAATTGGACAATTGGAAATACGGAAAGTAAGTGGACTTTGGGGAGTTCTCGAACGAACGCAAAAGAGTTAAAACAAATTCGACGCACAGGGTGCATCGCCTAAAGTGATCAACATGTGTTAACACATGAACGCAACGAAATTACAGGAAGATTGAAAACTTTGAAAAAATGGACCGATAACAAATGTACTACAATCATCTTAAAGGCTTCACAATGGTTCACAATTTTTCAGTTACGACACCTTTGACCCCGTTTCGCAATCGTCCCTTTTCAAACAAACCTTCGGAAACGGAACACCGTCGACGAACAAGTGTCCCACTGGTTAACAGACAGCAACGAGGATCGCGAACCGCGATCCCACACTACTCCCAGCGACTTTGCTTTCTACCGATTAATATGCGGCAAGCTCGGTCAGAAACGATTTAAAGGCGTTCACCGGCTCCGCGCTTGTCGCGATACCATAGCTGTCACCGTTACTCGCTCTAATGGCCGCGGATAATTGGTTACAACTGGCCCCGGCATACGACTCATTGATCCGTGGTATCCAACGTGTATGAGACGCGCGTAGAAGCCGCGTTAGATCGAGTTTCTCTCGTTCGGTTCGCGCTCGCCTTTCGAATACATCGGTTTCTCGTTTTCTCCTTCACGTTAAATCCTTTACTCGGCCGAGGGACGGCAATTAGCCGCCTCTCCGGGAACCATCGCTCTTTCTATCCGACGATAGAAAGCTCGATCCACGGATCCAAGCCAGCCGTAGGTCAGAACCGTCCGTACAGGTAGAATCGATGACTGAAATCGCGAGCTTTTACGCGAACCGAGATTTTCTTTCCTTTTTCGCCGATTTTCCGAATCAGACCGAGTCGCGCGATTTAAGCGCTCTCTAAGCGTTTGTAACTGACGACGGGTGAGCTCGGTCCCGGTAAATTGGACCTATAAATACTCGCGATCGAACTATGCCTAGTAAATATAACCGGGTGACCGTTGTGTCACGCGTGGGCGGGAAAATATCCGGGAGATAATCAGTTTGATCGAAATCGCGAGTTTTCTCCGACAGTGCTCGTAAGGTTGAATAATGTCCCGGGCAACACTCTCTGTGCGCCGAGCGCTCGTATCAGGTTTTCGTTGTATGTCTTGTTACGGATAATACGTGAAATTGTTCGGAAAGGTTCCATGGTGTTACGGGCAAACCCATAATTTCCATGTAGTTAGGTATCTGATAAAAGAATCTAAAGATAAGTCGAAAAGTATTTATAACCTTTATGTTTAGACACCTATACCGTGTAAGCTGTCATTTCTGCAGTTTTCAAACGTGGGTGGGATTGTTTGGAAAAAGGTAGAGAAAACTTCGGTTATACATAGAGTTGCTTGATTTTTTCCTCGAGTTTCGTTGATTTATTCTACGAATAGAAATAAGTGTTGTGTAAGGTTATCCAGCAAGTTGGGGACGAATGTTTTAGTAAAAAGAATTGCAGGAGTGTTGCAGAGATGGTGTGACGGATCTGGGAAAAACGTGGGAGGAAATTGTGGAAGGAGAAGACGATTACGTTTTTTTTATAAATTTAAAGGTATGTTTGAAGCGTTGATCTACATTTCGGTGTAAAATTCAGCAAGTGATTTAGTAAGTTACTATCTGTGCAGGTAGAAACAGACAAAATTTGTAATTTTACTCTTCCATTGTACTAAATTGCAACTTTTCTTGTGTTTCATAGTGCTGTATTAACTTTTTTCAAAGCCTCAAATAACGTACCTTGTGCAAAAATTTTTTTTCATTATTCTCAAAGATCATCCTGTCCAGATTCGTCTAAAAATCTAAAATATGCACATTCTGAGGTTTCCATACTAACATCCACATCACGTAAGTACCTACCAAATTAATTGTCCAAGCAGTCAATCAGGAAAAACTATGTTTATCAAATTTTTTTGTATTTCCTTCATAAATATCATATTTCATTAAATTGCATTCGAAAGATAGAACGAATTTTCCTTTCTTTACCAACCTATTTCGGTACCTATCTCTTCGGTAGACCGCTCTCATTCTAAGATAAAGAAATTGTGGTCTCACTACTATTTTTCCTCCTTTCAATATTCATACAATTCCAACTATTTCATTCCATCTTCACTCATTAGAAGAAGTCAATTAGAAAAAACTATATTAATTAAAATGTTTTTGTAATTCCTTCATAAATATCGTATTTCATTAAATTGCATTCGAAAGATAGAACAAATTTCTTTTCTTTACCAATTTATTTCGGTACCTATGTAAGACCGTTCTTAAATTGTGGTCCCGCTTCACTCATCCCGAACACATCTACTTCTATATCACCGGCAATCTACTTTATCCAATCCAGGATGACACTATCAACCTGTCCACCCCGTTAGCCATCCACGCTCAGTTACCCCCGATTTCCTCCCTAGAATCTCAGGCGTCGGATGCTTCCGTTCGTCATCCGGTCATAGTGTTCCCACCGCGAGTACACCATCCAGAACTGGATCTGTCGCTTGCAAGCCACGGTCGCACATTTCTCGGGTGATCGCGGCTCGATGGTTAACGGAACGCCTAAGATTTCTCCGGCTGTTATCCAGCGTTCCCGGTGTTCGGTTTCGTAGGCCGCTTTTAGCCTTGGTCTCGCGCGAACGACCGATTGTACCACCTCACTCGCGCGCCTGCCTCTTCCGCTTCTCTTCTCCGCTGTGGCTCCGATACCCGGTCGGCTTGCATTCCGATCAACGAGAAAAACACGGGGCCGCAGACCACAGAACGGTAGCCCATTCACACGGTCTTCTCCCGCTGCCGGCACTTCGGTTTCGTGCGCCGCCACTCGCTCGCTCCAACAGGTGAACGAGCGGCCGCGTATACCTGCGGGGAGGACCTGCACGCCACGGCTCGGCCGTCACGTACGTGTACGTGCACGCCGCGTGAGCCGCTCTCGCCTCGACCTCCGCACAATAAACCCGCGCGACTCGCGCCGCGTCGGGATGTAATGCCTCGCCTAGTGGAACGCGAAACAACCGTCCAAAGAATTGCGCCTCTCGATGGATTCCCGGAATCGACGCGCGGACAGATACTTCGAAGGGTGCGGAGATAACGTCGTAGGGATGCGATTTGGCTTGAGAGCGGAGTGTGGGGATGGGGGAGAGGTGAGGTGGGAGTGTGCAAGCGATTTTTCGGGAACTTTGCGCGGTGGAAGGGTAGGTGAGGAATTGTTGGGGATTGTGTGTCTTGTTTGCTTTGAAATTTGAAATATGGAACTTGAAATTTGAGATGTGAAACTTAAAATTTGAAATATGGAACTTGAAATTTGAAATTTGAAATTTGAAACATGGAACTTTAAATTCGAAATTTGAAATATGGAAGATGAAATTTGAAATTTGAAATTTGAGATATGGAATTTTAAATATGGAAGTTGAAATTTGAAATGTGGAACTTAAAATTTGAAATTTGAAATACGGAAGTTGAAATTTGAAATTTGAAATTTGAAATATGAAATTTGAAATTTATCCACACAGTAATGTGACACGAAAGTTCATAGCCTCATAGCTTAAAATGACATAAGATGAAAAAGTTTATACTCTACTTGAGCAATTAATTACTGAATCATTGCCTACGCTTGACACGTTAACCACTGACAAATCTAAATTTACAAACGCGACGTCAACGCTCGCTAATCGTACTTCCCCAAGCGCTTCAATCGAGAAATACATCTCTCGAAAATTTTTCTCATTCCCCCTAATCGGATCTCCCGCGAACGTACCTACGTCAAAAAGATAGTTCTCGAAGCGCAAACCAGAATGGCTTATCCTACTTTCGAGACTGTAATGCACAATTTAGTAGACTACCCTTCAGGTACTTGCCGCGTATACACGTGCAGCGCATGAAATTTTATTACAGCTCCGAGTGACCCACTTTATTCCACCGCCTTATAAAACACAGCTTCCAGATTATTTATGGCCCTAATGAAAACGCTGGCCTCCGCTCTCGTAATAAATTATGTACCGATATTAAGGAGACTTGGAAAAGAGTTAGAGAGACCGATGGTTCGCCCCGGTGAAACGTTTAATAAACTTTTCTCGATCCCCGTAATTGCTTCCGGTTTCCGGAGCCTCCCGTCCTTGAACCCTCTCCGCCTACTCAGACCTTAATTAAGAAACTATCTCGCTCGTCGTCGTTACGTTCGTACACGAGAAAAACGCGCCACGAGGAGAATCCTCGAATCTTTTTTTTCTTCTCACAACGCAGCACACACGATGATTGACGATGATCGATGAGAGTATCCTGAACCGTGGACACTTTTACGCGTTCCTGTCTCGAAACTACACGGATATAACATTCGCCTGTATAGATCTCTACCGCGAACAATGTTTCCCCTCGAGCCTGCACCAAACAGCTGTCTCGTTCGGTAATATGCACTTCTCTCTAATTTGTTAGCATAACCAGTGGTACTAATTGTAACGTTTACCAGTATTCGAGTATATACACGTATTAGTTACTCGAACTGCACAGCGAGAACCGTTGATCGACGGACGAAGATTAAAGATCCACCGTGCTAGCTCTCTCTCTTTCTCTTCTTCGAGGTGAACCGTCGATTCGAAACTGCTGAAAGCAATACGCTAGAGAGGCATTTTACAAAGGTTCGAAAAAGTCCGTGATAATGGTAGGTTGGCTTGGCTGGTGATTCTGCGCTTGTCCAAAGACAAATGTTCAAGGGCAGTCGGCCGTGATAAAAGGATACCAAAACGATAAATCATACAACACTGTTGCGTTCTCCGCTGGATAGAGGAGCGAATTCCACGGCCGGGCATTAGTCATATTGAAAGTGTTAAACGATCGACGCCTCCGAAAACAATATCCCCTCTGATAGACGATGAAGATGAAAAAACGGCTCGATAACGCGAGCAACGAGGATCGATGGGCTTGCATTCGAACGCTTAATGAACACGGCCGCGACTTGGAAGTTCTTTTTTCAACTTCATAAAAGAAAGATTTTCCGCTGGATAAGGAAGAATTAAGGATAAGTTTCGCATTAAGGTGGACGATCCGAGGAGTAGTGTTGAAAACGAAGTGAAAATTGCGGGCGTAATTGTGTCGATTATTCGCAGAGTTGGTCAGAGATGATAGGAAAGAAACTGCGATTATCTCACCGAGGCGGTACAACGTTAGTGTTATGTCATTGTGGTTGCAATTAAGGTGGTTTTGCACAATCTTTCTCAACTATTCAACTCTCGATCTTTCGTGGAAACCTTTAATCTCATTTGTGTTCTGTTAACGCGACGAGATTCTTCAGAGGCTACCTAAAACATTTACGACTACACGATTAAATACAATATTCCTTAACGATTATATTCTACTTGATCGGAGGTCATTTAGTACCGCACATATCGTCCGTCGACTTTCTAAAACCATTCAAATGTCAAACAGCTCTACGTGGTCCCGAATCGTATCGTCAATAAAACAACTATTAAAACGAGCGCACAGTTCTCTGTCGCAATTATCGATCGCATATTTCACGCGTCGCGCAACGACCTCCTCTCGCTCCGAAATCGAGCCATCAATTAATCACCGATCGAACCGATCGGGTCTCATTGAAAATTAACAAGTTCCGCACCGAGCTGGTTAATGAACCAGTCGAGAGAGAGAGAGAGAGAAAGAGAGAAACAGTCACAAAGCCAGTTCGCGAAATCTAATCAATATCTTTTTCCTATCTGATCGTACTTGCTAATCGGATCGGTTAACCGGCCCAACCTTACAATCGACACTTTCGTCGACTGTTTACCATAAGAAAAAAACGAAAGGAACGAAAGAAAGAAAGAGAGAGAGAGAGAAAGAGAGAGAGAGGGGAAAAAAAGGAACAAGCGTACACTTGTCGAACCGAAAGGAACAGAACTTGGAGCCATGTTCGATCCACTCGTCCAGTTCGCAATTAGTTTTTAACAGTTTGATCTGTTCGTTTCCACGAGGCAGGCAATCAGCCCTCGAGCTAGCAGTCTCCTTGCTCTCAAGGACCTCTTCGTTATAAGTACATCGGCTGCGTTCCGTTTAAGGAAGATTCTTAATAACGATCTACCTCCCGTCACGTTCACGCCCCGAGCGATCGTTCGATCGGATCAACCGGTCGTCCACGAGCGAAATCGTGGCTCGGAAAGTCCGTACTTTCCTGTTATGTCTCTGAACTTGTCGTCACATACGTACAATCTCTATTGTCAAAGTGTTTCTTTTTTTTTTGTATGATATATTTTATAACGACGCCCCGCAGCAATGACAATTGGAATATTACGAGTGATAATAATTTGACGTAATTTGTAACGCCAAGACGACTGTGTTATGCAACTCTGATGACTGTGGAACGAGTTTTGCAACTCTGAGACAACTCAGGCAACTCTTATGCCGGGTTCACGTTGGCTAGAATGGTTCGCGAACAGTTTGCAGGCAGATTGCGAGCTGTTCGCGAACAGGAGAGCATCGTATTCATAGTGGGGCTTGTGAACAGCTCGCGGGCAGCTCACGGGCAGTTCGCGGGCAGAATTTAAGCAGTTACACAGTTAAGCTCGCGAGCAGTTCGCGGACAGAATTTAATCAGTTACAGAGTTAAGCACGCGAGCAGAAAACAAACTGTTACAGGGTTGAGTTCGCGGGCAGAACTCCAACAGTTGCAGAGTTAAGCTCGCGAGCAAAACTCAAGCGGTTACAAAATTGAGCTCGCGAGCAACTCGCGGGCAGAACTCAAGCAATTGCAAAGTTCAGGTCACGAATAGATCTTTTGATGTACCATCTCCTGAGCGAACAATGTTCACTGTTCACAGACAAGTTCGCTGCAAGCTACTCGCTGCTGGCGAACTGCTCGCGAACACCAGTGCAGACCCAGCATTAAACGACTCATACAACACTCTGCGAAACACTGATTCCATCTCCAAGCAAAAACTCTTCCTACACCTTCTTTCTCTCCTACTCTACAAACACGCAATTTCGAGGATTTTCCATGAAATATGGCAAACACATTGGTGATCCTCGTGCGTCATCGAGGGTTTCCGCGATAAGCCTGGCTTGTATCCCTATCGATCTCCTCTTTCTCTTTTACAACCCCCGTCCTGTACCTCTTAAATCCACGTAGGAAGTGGCGAACATTTTTACGATACTCAACACACACACACACACACACGATCCGTCAGCCTACCAATATCCATGTTCAATTTCGTCCACGAGGCGTCGATCACGTCTTACTTTAATGACGCCGTAAATATTCGTCAGTACGGATGGCAGGGTGTTCCGCGTTCGCGTGGAAACCAACGGAACTACAAATCATCCCGTAGAAATTGCGGGATATTACCGCAGTCTCTTCTAAATCGCGATCAATTACCCGAGGCCGCGCACGTGGGCGTTCGGCTTTCAGCGAATTAAAATTCCGCGAGGAAACGATAATACGGGACCGGCTGTAATCTCACTGTGGGGAACTATTAGCGACGATGGACATGGGACGCGAGGGTTACGGGAAGTTTAACGCTTGTATCGAAGCGGAATTAATTAGATATTCATGGTGCAACTTCCTTGTATATGATCCGTTGGAGAATTGAGAGAAGAGTCTTTGACGTGCTAAGCTCCGGAGTTTACGAAACTTTACCAGTCCTCTGTCTACTGTAATCGAGCTCGCAGATATTAGCCGTGTAAATACAGAATTCAATGGCTCTAGAATATTAGGCCATCCCGTAACTTCCTGCCGAAAGCGAAAAATATTTGATCAAAATACAACGAAACACTATAGCAACGACATAATGGTCTTGCAAAACAAACGAAAAAATATAGGAACGAGTTATGGAATGAGAAGGCGCTCACGTTTTTTAATAAAATTTAACGGTTCCTTGGAAATATTGATCTAAATTATCGAATTCGACACGAATTTATGGGATGACCTAATACTGAATCAATTACAAATTTACCAAAAAAAAAAGAGTTGTGGAATGAGAAGGCACTTACGATTCTTTTATGAAATTTAAAGGTTCCTTAAAACTATTGATCTAAATTATAAAATTCGCCATAAATTTGTAGGGTGACCTAATACT
>NW_017100200.1:1631865-1682432 GCF_001263275.1 Habropoda laboriosa | reverse complement strand
TCACACGAAAAACTAAAACAATAATATAAACGAACATCGGTTTTTGATTTTTCTAGGTGCCGTTCCCCACTTCGAAAAATCTGAAAAATTACACATTAATATCCATAACAAGACACTAATACTGTAAAAATATAAACGTGGTCGATTGACAATTTCAATATAAAAACATTTATAAACTTTCCGAATTTTTTAAAAATCGATTTAGCAGTGAACAATTCTGAAAAAATTCACAGACATGTACGCCACTGGGTAGCGCATCCATGATTTTTTTCATAAGTTTTCATCGAGTATAACAAGAGAAATGGAGCTCAAACTGTAAATTGCGTTTCACCCTGCAACTACCCTAGTAGTAGGGGTACCAGCTTGATACTTGGCAGAAAGGGTTTTCTTCGAGTGCTCTATCCAATGATGTGCACCAAGATCGATTCGGTTTGGGGGCACTTTTACCATGCTTATTCGGCTAGGCCCTTTAAAGGTTCCTCGAAAATATTGATCTAAATTATAAAATTCGACGTGAATTCATACCAAATAAATTAAAAATTCACAAAGCAACCCTTTCGGTATTAGAAACTCTTATTCCACAAGTTACTACGTATTACTACCGCCTCTTCGTGGATACCGTGCGTCAGAGATTTATTCAACGACCGATGAATAGAACTATTTGTAAATCCAATGAAATTCCTCCTCTCGCCAAGATTCAACAACAAAGTGAACACCGGTGCAAAGAGAGGACTCCGAAGACAACAAAGTACCTTCGTCTTCGGGTATCTATTATCGGCAACAGAGGCACGGATGCATCCTTGAACTTGTCAACACCCACTCGTTCTCTCGTTAGATTGCACAGTCGCGAGGTTCTCCCGGGTTTCCAGCTGAACAACGCGAAATTTTCACACCTAGCCCCCCCGTTGCGAGCGTATCGTCCCATAACGAGCCAATAAACATCGGGGGATCTCTGTGGTTTTCGCCGTTAACGGCACTAGGAAGTAGCCGTGGCGTACCTTTAAGGGTTGGATCGTGATCGCTCGGACGCTCGTCCTGCTCGATTTTCCAGTCGCCGGGGTCCCTGGGTAGGCGATGCCACGTTCTATTCCGCAGCCACGAAACGATCGTCCGAACAACTAGGTTTAGACGTGAAACGAGCAGCGGTGCCGCTATCAGATTCGAGGCGTTGCGAAACAATTTCGCGAATGCATCAATTCCACGTTCCGCGAACGGACCGTCTTCGTCTCTCTCTCTCTCTCTCTCTACTCTTTCTTCTTCGATCACTATAATTATTTCGCTGGCTCGTTAAAGCGTAATAGTCAATGGGTGAACGGTCAGGGGATCGACTGATCTTTGCCTCGATTCACAGCGAGCGGAATCTCGCGAATTCCGCGTGATTGTTTCTATCTTTGCGCTGACAAACGCTCCCTTCTTTTTATCGTAGTATGGAAATATTGGTTAAATAAGGAAATGTATAGTGCAGTTTAACCCTTATATCAATGACCAGAATTGTCGTCTGCTTTATCGTCCAATTTTAGTAGCTTTCTGATAAGAGAACTCTAAACTTGAGGCAAACACGGATAGGAAATATGCGAAATAACAACGATCTGGCCGGACATTTCGATCTTTTACCTGGAAGATCAAATATTTTAAGTGAGAATTATGTAAAAGGGTACCCGGTTATTGACATAAGGGTTAAATGTATGAAAAGTAGCTGATTCGATCAAATATTTTAAGTGAGAATTATGCAAAAGGGTACCCGGTTATTGACATAAGGGTTAAATGTATGAAAAGTAGCTGATTCTTTTTTTTTATCGGCTACGTTAATTCGTCACTCTGTCCTGTTCAATGCCATTTGAAAGCACAAGTAGCTTAAAGTAGCCAATTAATTTCCTTCAAACTGTACCGTAGCCAATTTCACCGTTTCCCACAATGATGGACAAAAAGTAACCAAACCGTGCAAGAAACTCCATTCACAGACAAACTCTCTGTGAACTTCCAATTAGGTGACTCAATCCTTCTCCCCTTTTCTGCGTGATTCGTTCGGCTAATTTTCGCATCTCGGGTTTCTTTCTCTCCCCCAAGTTTCTTCCCACAGATTCGTTCTCGTCTCTGTCCGTGCAGCCGAATTTCCGTGTTTCGATCGGGAAGGCACGCGGATTTGCCAAAGTGGTTCGCGTGTTTCATAGTTGAATAAATGGATCGAGGGAACGCTGAACGGTGTATATTTATGAATGGAAATGTTTCAACGTTTCGAGTCAATCCGGTTATTTTAACCGGTGCGATTTTTCTTTCTTTTTTTTCTTTCTGCCCCCGATACGTGCTTCTGTTCTCCCCCCGGTTCCTTTATTTCTCTTTCGACGATCGCGCGTAATTGAAGTGTCTGTTCTACCGCGGGATATTTTTGGCCACTTTCAGAATTGTTACTTCTTTTTCGGTCACATTAAAGGGGGGTGACAGTATCGAGTTTCTTTTTCGGGAGTCAGGAACATCTGGAGTTTCCTATGAAATATAATTGAAATAAAATGTGAATAGCAGAAAATTTAAATGGCACCCCTAATTGAAATCTTTTGTAAAACGTAGATATTCTTAGCTGCTGTTACAAATAAGTATTATAATTTTCTTTCTTCACTCGGGATTAAATTAATACCGTCCTCGATAGAAATCTTTTCTGAAACATATTATCCCTCGCTGCTGGTACAAATAAGTATCAGAAGTTTCCAAATGACGACAATTTCTTCACTTGTAATTAAATTAATTTCACCTTCACTCCAAATTTTTTCCAAAAAATATTATCCTCCACTGCTGGTACCAAAAAGTATCAACATTTTTCAAACGATAACAATTTATTTAATATCGTCTCCAATTGAAATCTTTTCCAAAACATGTTACTTTTTGCTTCTAGTTCAAAATTTCCTAAACAAATTTCTCAAATGGTGACAACTTCTTCATTCACAATTAAATTAATATCGCTTTTGATAAGTTAGTAGAGTAAGAGGGGATGTGAATGGAGAGAGAGAGAGAGAGAAAGAGAGAGAACGAATCGGATGAGTGAACAAGATAGTTTTATAAAACGTAGGTTATTGTAAACCAAGTCAAATTCATGGCTGTGAGGCTGAATAAATAAATATATAAAAAATTAATATCGCTTTTAACCAAAATCTTTTCCAAGACGTATCACCCTTCACTGCTAGCAAAAATAAGTACCAAAGTTCCCCAAACGATGACAATTTCTTCACTCATAATTAAATTCATATCATCTTCAGTTGAAATCTTTTATCAAACATATGACATTTCACTTCTAGTGGAACACATTACCCTTCGTTGTTAGTACAAACAAGTACCAAAATTTCCTGACCAAATGCCTCAAATGGTGACAACTTCGTTCCTAATTAAATTAATTTCACCCAAAACATATCACACTTCGCTACTAGTGCAAACAAGGACGAAAACTTCCCGAAACAAATTCCCCGAACGGCGACAATTCCTTCGCCCATAACGACAAAAAAAAAAAGAAATTCAAAAATATTCAGGAAACCGAGCTCCACAATGGAGTCGCAGCGTTCCGTTCTAAAATACACGGTACAAACACCGGGCGAAAGAAAGAGGAACCCCTCTTGACAAGACAGGATTAAAAAGTGCCACGATCTTTATCCGCTCGTCGTACGTTCTCCAGGAGACGCGTCCTGTCTCGCGAGGCGGCCCTCGACAACGGGGCGCAGCCCGGTACCCACGATTTTGGCAGCTTATAAGCCTCGTTCTGCTAGCACATTTCGCATCAGCGGACACGTCGTAACTTACCCGTCCCGTATCTCCTTACGCTTATCTGCCAAGCCCCGTCGTACATTCTCGCGGGCCACGGTGCGGTTATCTGCGTGACGTATGCGCGACGACTCAAGTCTCGCTAATATACGGTTAATGAAACGTTAAGTCGTGCGCGCACACGCATGTCCTGGGCCGAAAACGCGTTTCGTCCTGACCGGTCAAGGGCCCTCGTAATTTCTGTCGACAGCCCTGGAACGCACTGCCGACCGATCTCTCTCCACGATAATATCCCCTACCACTTTGCTAGAAGGGGGCGAAACGGCCACGCTGCTTTGGTAATTAACGGCGGAATTACACCGCGATGCATCTAGGTGGCCGTGGAATCCGCGACCTCGTTGTCCGGAAGGCGCTGCTCGTGAAGGAATGCTCGAGTCTCTCGGTCTTCTTCGGATAGAAAGTACGCTCTAGTCTCTAAACGGAGGATCTGAACGCTGTAAAATGAGAAGCGACAGTAAAATTTCAAATTTTGGCAACAATTTGATTTCCGTCGAAGTGGTAAATTTGACGAAGCAGTGTAACTTTGATGCACCCCTTTCTCTGCGTGTGGAAGGTAAAAATTGTCAATAGAGTTATACGAATTCGAAATTGCTTTGATGTGAATTTTTCACTGTGACAATTCTCTCGCATATTCGGCCAATCCAGCGAAAGGGTTTTCAATTCTAAGTGAATCCGAACCTTGGAGCAGTGATTTGTCTCCTCGTGGCTTACCTTACTATGTATTTCCTCGAGTAAAGGAATTCAATTTTCGGTCAATTTTAGAAATTCGAAGTAACCTAACTCTCGCGTTAAATCACTATCTTAAAGGCAGTAGCCTCACATCTGTATAATTTTTCGAATAAAATTCTCGAACCTTTATCGACACACCTCGTACACTTAACACTGAAGTGTCTACGAAAAAGATTCTTCGAATTTCAACGAAGTTTAGTTTAGATTTCTAATACTTATCAGGAATCGTTGAAGGTGTGGCATGTCCTGTTAATGAAACGAGCAAGTAGGTAAGCGCGTAGTTTTTCATGTTCCGAGCAGCGGTGTGGTCTGCGTTTAGACTTCGAGAGAGAGAATGGTACGACTGAATGGTGTTTATATGCATAATACGGCAGAAGTTGTACGATGTGCGAGGCAAATATCACCGGCGGACTGTGGCGCGCTAACTGATACGTATCTGGAACGGGATTCTAGTGGGCAGCGAGAAATGTGAGTTGCGAAGAGGCATTTAGCAAAATTCAAATAGGAAATTAGAATTTATGCGGGAGAAACGAGAATTGTTCTCTCCGGTTGTACGTTCTTCTCTACAACCCGGTCGTATTTCCCGGTTTATCAACCGTCATTACGTAACTTAACCGTGCCGCGCCGCTGTTAAAGTAGAAACTGGTGCAAGCCGCTGTGTCACGCAAATTAGCAAATTGTGAAATCGTGAGTTTGTCGCGGTAACGAGTAAAGATGCGAACGATTGTAAAAAAGAAAAAAAGTCAGGCTGTTTTACGTTCAATTTTCTAAAAGAAATCTCTACAAGCTAAACCTTTGCACTCGAGAGGCGACTGAGAAGCGACGTTATTCCAAGACAGCAGGTCTACGGACCTCCGTGAATGTTTAGAGATCTCAGCAGTGAAATAGTTTGAAAGAACCAACTTCTGGTAAAAGTATCAGTTTTAAAAAATTACGTCAATTTTCGCTGCATCCTTGTAGAAAAAAGGGCCTTCGAGTGCAAAGGGTTAATCTTCTGGAGTCTCTAATAGCCTAACTGTTTCACTCGAGCAACCGATAATCCATTTCATCAACGGCATAAACAATGGTTCGAAGGTACGAGGATCAATGATCGTACACATGCAACGGAGGTCAAGGATCGTTTTTTTTTCTCTCGTTCTGGTGGAGAAGCACGGTGGCTGGCGGTTTGCAGCAACGTGCAAGAGAAAGGCGAGGACGAAGGAGAGGATGCACCCTTCGAGCGTAATTCATTGTCCTGGGCTGCACGGTGTACGTATTTCCTTGCAGAGGCACATCGCGCATTATCCAGATAATAGCATCCGAGATGATCATCTCGGATGACCATGCATCGGTTGACCTTGCCGCTTTAAAATGACACGCGCGGGTCCAGCGGTATCTCCATCTTATTTTAGATTCAATAAAGGGTACATATTTCATGCTTTATCCGAAGGTCTTTCGTAATTCAAGGCTACCGGAGGAGCCGCGTTCGCGGTGCCGACCGTGTGAAAGACTTTACCGAGAATGAAAGGATTTTTCACTAGACACCCTACCGTCGTTTTTCAGAATTTTTAAGATTTTGCTTTCGGAAGATTTTAACCCTCCCGCGGCCAACGATTCTGACTCGAGAATCTTAGCTGGATGCTGCGCACAATTTCTAAAAATCTATAGCCTAATGCTACGGGGTTCTGATATTAAAATCAGAGTGATAATTTCTAATTAAGTTGTCATTTTTATATCTAGGTTAGGACCCAAATAAGAAAGTTCTAATAAAGTATATATAAAAAGGTGGAAAAGATTTTTTAATACACACCGTTTCGCATTATTTTGAAGAATTTTAAGATTTTTGGTGAGATTTTGCTTTTGACAGATTTCCACCCTTTCGCGGTCGGCGGTTCCGACTTGAAAGCCTTAGTTCTATGCTGCGTACGATTTGTACAACTGAAAAATTTATCACTATCAATAATTTCTAATTAAGTTAGTATCATTTTTATTACCAGGTTAGGACCCAAATAAGAAAGTCATAATAAAGTAAGTATAAAATAGTGGAAAAGATTTCTTACTAGACACCATTTCACATCATTTTTGAGAATTTTACGATTTTTGCTGGAATTTCACTTTTCCAAGATTTTAACCCTTTCGCAGTCGGTGACTTTCGCGCGAGAGCCTTAGTTGTACGGAGGATACAATTTCTAAAAATCTACAGCTGAATGCTAGAGGGTTTTGACATTAAAACGAGAGTGAAAATAAGATACAATAACTTCTAATCAAGTTATCATTTTTATCTCTAGGTTAGGACCCAAACAAGAAAGTCCCAATAAAGTAAATATGAAATCACGTAGAACTACACATGTCGGCGGCTGCCAAAGTGTTAAATAAATCACCCTCGAGAGCCCGGTGCTTTGCTTACGAAATGGAAGAAAAACAGGTTGATTTATGAAGAATCGATAATCGATCGTACAAGCATTTGGAATTGCATGAAATCTCGTTCGAATATCCCGTATACCGCAAGCAGCAGCCAAAGTACCACGCACAGTTGTCATAAATAAAATTTATTATTCATTAGCGACCTTCTACATCCATTGCACACCACACGGTTCCATTAATCTCGACGAAACGTGTATTTTATCCATTTTTTCTCTCTCTTTCCTTCGATCCAAGTGAAATTGACATCACCCTAAAGCACACGAGCAACAAGTCTTTCACCCTGTCAATTAAGGGTTAATAACTTGTTTTAGCCGGGAGTAATTGATTTACCGATTTTTCTCGTTCGAATCACAAGACTGGGCGCGCCTGGAATGCATCGGTTTCCAGTCTCCAGTTCGTTCACCAACGATTCTAGAACGGTTTCGTGGCTCGATCGTGTGTACTTCATCTCCGTCGTTAAATGTCCTTTGCGTGTCGTTCCGCTTTATGAAAGTGAACGTGTCCAAGCGAACACAAGCATTCTGGTCGCACGGAAAAAGAGGCTCGCTTTTTCCAACGAGAATTTTCTGCATTCGGATAATACCGCGATACGTATTCCACGCGACGGACCCTCAACGACAATTTAAACGATGTTACTATTTCGTTGCACCCTCCATGGACGAACGAATCTCTATATTTGTGCAACGTTGTCCAAGGTGTCTTCGACTGTTCGCTCTCTATTTCCAGCTTCGTTCCAGATGTAACAGGAGTTACATATTTTATCCGTCACCGTAGAAAAAAAAATGGAGAAGTGAAGAAAAATGTACGTTTCAAGGCTGCCAACGGGGGAGAAAGAGAGAGAGAGAGAGACGGAGTGAACGTTGAAGGAGTCGGAGGAGAGTGTAGGCAGCGAATAATCCTGAGACCTTGGCGATTCTTACAGTTTCCATTTGCCGCATTGACACACCTACGTCGAACGTTACGTCCGCGCGGCAAGCGTTTTTCGAGCATCGAATAATCGGATAACGTACATTTGATAATAAAATATTATTCGACACCGTCGGGAAATGTCGACATGCCTCGCGGGCCGCCACTATTTTATCCGTTCGCGCGACCGAACGTGACACCGGGCCGCTCTTTGCTTATGTTTTATCGAGCTACAAAGTTCGCCGTGGCATGGGTACGTGCTTGTAAATAACGGAATTCAGATATTCTATTAAAATATGCCCGACAGCACGTCTATTCTCTGTATGGATCGTATGTCGCCAATTCCATTTATTTCTATTACGATAAAAGCACTGCCGATTATCGTTACGTCCCTCTCTACGATCCGACGAATGTACTGTTAGACGAACTTCGTTTTGTTACACCGATATCCGGGATGTTGTTTCTCTTCACTCGAAGAAATGTGTATTAGAGGTTTAGATATTCACAAGATCGACCAATCCTCTATTTTACCAAGCTCTAGAATTCCAGGACGAAGTACACAGATTAGATCCTTCGTTGAAATGATTCATCAGGAAAAGGTAATTCGGACTTTAGATATTCACAAGATTGGCCAATCCTCTATTTTACCAAACTTTAAAATTCCAAAATAAAGTACACACAGAATAGATTCTCCATTGAAATGATTCACAAGGAAAAGGGAACTCGAGCTTTAGATATTTACAAGATTCACCAATTCTTTTTTTACCAAGCTCTAAAATTCCAGGACAAAGCACGCAGAGAGTAGATTCTCCATTGAAATGATTCATCAGGAAAAGGTAATTCGGACTTTAGATATTCACAAGATTGGCCAATCCTCTATTTTACCAAACTTTAAAATTCCAAAATAAAGTACACACAGAATAGATTCTCCATTGAAATGATTCATCAGGAAAAGGTAATTCGGACTTTAGATATTCACAAGATTGGCCAATCCTCTATTTTACCAAACTTTAAAATTCCAAAATAAAGTACACACAGAATAGATTCTCCATTGAAATGATTCATCAGGAAAAGGTAATTCGGACTTTAGATATTCACAAGATTGGCCAATCCTCTATTTTACCAAACTTTAAAATTCCAAAATAAAGTACACACAGAATAGATTCTCCATTGAAATGATTCACAAGGAAAAGGGAACTCGAGCTTTAGATATTTACAAGATTCACCAATTCTTTTTTTACCAAGCTCTAAAATTCTAAGACAAAGTACACAGAGAGTAGATTCCGATACGTATTCCACGCGACGGACCCTCAACGACAATTTAAACGATGTTACTATTTCGTTGCACCCTCCATGGACGAACGAATCTCTATATTTGTGCAACGTTGTCCAAGGTGTCTTCGACCGTTCGCTCTCTATTTCCAGCTTCGTTCCAGATGTAACAGGAGTTACATATTTTATCCGTCACCGTAGAAAAAAAAATGGAGAAGTGAAGAAAAATGTACGTTTCAAGGCTGCCAACGGGGGAGAAAGAGAGAGAGAGAGAGACGGAGTGAACGTTGAAGGAGTCGGAGGAGAGTGTAGGCAGCGAATAATCCTGAGACCTTGGCGATTCTTACAGTTTCCATTTGCCGCATTGACACACCTACGTCGAACGTTACGTCCGCGCGGCAAGCGTTTTTCGAGCATCGAATAATCGGATAACGTACATTTGATAATAAAATATTATTCGACACCGTCGGGAAATGTCGACATGCCTCGCGGGCCGCCACTATTTTATCCGTTCGCGCGACCGAACGTGACACCGGGCCGCTCTTTGCTTATGTTTTATCGAGCTACAAAGTTCGCCGTGGCATGGGTACGTGCTTGTAAATAACGGAATTCAGATATTCTATTAAAATATGCCCGACAGCACGTCTATTCTCTGTATGGATCGTATGTCGCCAATTCCATTTATTTCTATTACGATAAAAGCACTGCCGATTATCGTTACGTCCCTCTCTACGATCCGACGAATGTACTGTTAGACGAACTTCGTTTTGTTACACCGATATCCGGGATGTTGTTTCTCTTCACTCGAAGAAATGTGTATTAGAGGTTTAGATATTCACAAGATCGACCAATCCTCTATTTTACCAAGCTCTAGAATTCCAGGACGAAGTACACAGATTAGATCCTTCGTTGAAATGATTCATCAGGAAAAGGTAATTCGAATTTTAGATATTCACAAGATTGGCCAATCCTCTATTTTACCAAACTTTAAAATTCCAAAATAAAGTACACACAGAATAGATTCTCCATTGAAATGATTCACAAGGAAAAGGAAAATCAAACTTTAGATATTCACAAGATTGGCCAATCCTCTATTTTACCAAGCTCTAAAATTCTAAGACAAAGTACACAGAGAATAGATTCTCCATTGAAATAATTTACCAGAAAAAGGAAAATCGAACTTTAGGTACTCACAAGATCGGCCAATTCTCTATTTTACCAAACTCCAAATTCCAGGACAAAGCACGCAGAGAGTAGATTCTCCATTGAAATGATTCATCAGGAAAAGGAAAATCGAACTTTAGGTACTCACAAGATCGACGAATCCTCTTTTTACCAAGCTCTAAACTTTCAAGACACAGAACACAGAATAGATTCTCCAATGAAGTCATAACTGGAACAAGATGGACCAATTCTTTTTTTACCAAACTCTAAAATTCGAAGACAAAATACACACAGAATAGATTCTCCATTGAAACGATTCACTAGGAATTCCTCTTCTTCCATTCGTAACGCACGATCGAGCCACGCGGGACGTTCACCACACCACCATAGGCGAACCAACGACCACGAAGAGCAGGCTCATCAACTGTCGAACAAAGTATAATCAAACGTCCCTATCGCGGCGCACTTGTTACCAGTCTGGTCGCGCGGGGTCGTCTCGTTAATAGCCGCGTAATGAAACCGTAAGTGGTACGGGGCTCGAACATCACCGACCTCCGCTTAATATCTTTACGCACAAACGCTTCGCTAACGTTCATTCTGGCCCGCCCTCCGATGCGGTGGATCCCACCTACGTGCATTGTTACTCTGATAGATACGCGAGTTTTCTTGGCTAACGTAGCGACGACAACGACATTAACCTGACGACGCGAACCTCGAGGATCCATAGGCGCCGTTCCTCGCTAATAGTCGCCAGGAATAATAATATGACGACGATAATAATATTAGAGACGTACAGTATGTGTGTGTCGCGCGTTCGTTCGTACCCACGGGACATCGTTAATGGCGCCTGGTGGACAACGCCGCGGCGATGGTAATAGAGGGTGAGAGAGACTTGATATATGTCGCTCTCGAGCCTCGAACGGAAGATATCGCGGAACGTTGGGCGTGTGTCTTGGTTAGGCGTGATGGTACCAACGACCACGTGTTTCCCCATTGATTTCTGCATTCGTAGTCGTCGCGTGGACCGCGCGAGGGCACAGATAGAACGGGGAGCTTCTTCGTGTCTGCTGCAGAAAGAGAGGAGAGAGAGAGAGTCACTCACACGAAGATAGTCCACAGGCGGACATAAAGGTAATTGCATAATTTAGTGTGAGGCATTAAACATTGGCGTAATCGTTTTTCGCTCGCTAGAGAAAACCCCACCACATTCCACGTCTCTTCTTCTTCCGCTCTTCGGGATCACAAGTTCGCAGCCTCGAGGTCCTTCTCTTCGCGTTTCGTTCGTCACACACTGTTCTTCGCGCTTATTCTTCGCCCGTGTAGCTAACCTATTCTATTCGTGTACCAAGTGACTCCCACGAGCTCGCGCGGCCAATATGAGGAAACGTTAGGGCCTTGGGATTATGGTCGGGCTCGCGTCTACGAGAAAGCGCGAGGAATATAACCGCAGAGAGTGGAGAAGATAAGGGCAGACGCGGGCAGGACGAGACTGAGGGAAGGTGAGGAGGAGGATGAGGCGAAAGAGAAGAGGAAAAGAGGAAGGGAGAGAGGACGCGAGGGTTATATGCAAGTACTAAGTGAGTTATGGCGCTCGAGCAGATATATCAACTCCTTCATTTCCGCCGCAGACTCGGCCGGGTATCCCGGTTGGGTTCCTCGGCTATGGCGAGCCTCGTCTCGCAAGCCGTCGATCTCCAGACGGCGCGTGCAGTTTCAGGGGTGATTCACGCATTTCGGAGGGAGACTCTGTCTCTCTCTCTCTCTCTCTCTCTCTCTCTCTCTCTCTCTTTCGCTGGGATATGGCTAGGACGAGGAAATGAACCGTTCGACCGTGAAAATATACATCTTGTTTTTTATGCTCTGATAGATCTATACGGTCGTTCGTAATGGTATTATAGTATTATATGATTTAACTCTCTGTTACTTCGAACTGAACTGAATAATTCTTTATAACTTCCTTTTTCTTCGTTCTTCGATAAGAAAAATAATGGTTGATGCTAATTTTACATTTTGACGAGAGAAACAAGAATTAATAATTCTCTATAACTTCGTTTTTCTTCGTTCTTGAGAAGAAAAATTAAGGTTCACTCCAATTTTACATTTGATAGGAGAAATTAGAATTAATAATTCTTTCTAACTTCATTTTTCTTCGTTCTTCAGAAGAAAAGTTATGGTTGACGCTAATTTTCCATTTTAATGGAAGAAGCAAGAATTAATAATTCTCTATAACTTCATTTTTCTTCGTTCTTCAGAAGAAAAATTATGGTTGATGCTAATTTTACATTTTGATGGAAGAAGCAAGAATTAATAATTCTTTATAACTTCGTTTTTCTTCATTCTTGAGAAGAAAAATTAAGGTTCACTCCAATTTTACATTTGATAGGAGAAATTAGAATTAATAATTCTTTCTAACTTCATTTTTCTTCGTTCTTCAGAAGAAAAGTTATGGTTGACGCTAATTTTCCATTTTAATGGAAGAAGCAAGAATTAGTAATTCTCTATAACTTCACTTTTCTTCGTTTTTCAGTAAGAAAAATTAAGGTTGATGCTAATTTTACATTTTGGTGGAAGAAGCAGGTATTTATAATTCTCTATAACTTCATTTTTCTTCGTTCTTGAAAATAAAAACTATGGTTGATGCTAATTTTGCATTTTAATGGAAGAAGCAAGAATTCTTCTTCTTTATAACTTCATTTTTCTTCGTTCTTGAAAATAAAAACTATGGTTGATGCTAATTTTGCATTTTGACGAGAGAAACAAGAATTAGTAATTCTCTATAACTCCGTTTTACTTCGTTCTTGAGAAGAAAAGTTATGGTTGACGCTAATTTTCCATTTTAATGGAAGAAGCAAGAATTCTTCTTCTTTATAACTTCATTTTTCTTCATTCTTGAGAAGAAAAATTAAGCTTGACTGCAATTTTACATTTGATAGGAGAAATTAGAATTAATAATTCTTCATAACTTCATTTTTCTTCGTTCTTCAGAAGAAAAATTATGATTGATGCTAATTTCACATTTTGATAGAAGCAAGATTTAAGAGATTTTGCGAAATTTAAGTTACATTTCTTTGCCAAATTTAGCATGATAAATTACAGACTAAATAATTTCTTTTTCCCCAATAATTTTGCAACGATTAAGTTTGCTTCACATTCGGTATCTCAATACTTACGATCAAAAATACATACAGTATTAGACAAAACTTTGAGACCACTATGAATTGCATGATCACGCAAGAATTTCCTCAAAAAAATTACAAATCCCACAGAAGTTTAATGAATCTTTTACTACAAAAATCTACCAAATCGAAATGAATCGATCCCAGCAAAAAAATCTGCTAATTGTTCCCAAACTTTTGCATCGTACGTGCACAGGTGTTGTACGCCCCGATCCAATATTTTTTCCACGCATTCTACCTGGTCGATCATGTCAGATCGAATCGGGCAAAAAATAGCCGTGGAAATGGGAGAGATTGGATATAATCAGATGGTAGGCCGTGATAAGAAATGGAATTTTCAACGTGCTACGCGATTTAACGGTAATACGTGTAAAACATTGTGGCTTCTTTCGCCTATTATATTCCTCTCGTCGATACGCTCCGGCGAGAGGCGATTCGCCCGGGGAAAAAAATCGCGACGGGAAGTATCCGTAGGCTCCATTAGTCCATGCGAACGAGCCTCGTTGCAAAAACGTTGAAACATAGTGATCACTGTAAACTACATAACCGTGAAACTGTTCGGTGTTAAACGCGTACAACGTCGAACTTTACTCCATTTGTTCGGTTGTCCGCGAGGAAATGAAATGCACAGTGTTATACGACGTGCACGTCACGTTAAGTAATGTTACGAACTAATCCTGAGGAATCTTAACGAATTTCATTTGATCTCGTTGATTGTTCTGCGTGCTTCGCCGATGAGTCGCTTCGAATTAAATTGAGCAATTAACTCTTCAAGTGTTATCGAAGTTTTTTTTTATTTTTTTAGACATTTCTTTAGTTAACGCTTGATGTTCCAATTATTCTGGAATTGAGCAACTTTGCAGTTTATTTTATCACAGTATCGATTTATTTTATCACGTGCACGTTGTATCGAGCCATCAGTTTTTCTCTTCGGTACTTTTTCATCAAACTTCGTATTTTGATCGATGTATGATATGATACTAATACTATTGATATGCGATATATGGTACTAACTTTGGCGAGAAAATATAATTGAAATCATACAACACCTATTGTACGAATATAATAGACGTTTTGACACTAACGAAGGGCAACGTAGATATTTTATATTGTAAAACGTTGTCAGTATAGACTGTGAACAATTGTTTCATCTACTGTACTTTATTTAAAAAAAAAATAACAAATTTTTATCCGACTGTTAAAAGTGAGAAAAGTGTCTCAGTTTTGCTCGACATAGTTCATTTATACTATTCACGCAGTAAGTTTTGTACAGCTATATGGTACACATAACTGCAGATTATTCAGTAATGAAAGAAACGAAGAAAAACCGCGTGAAAAAAACGTTAGCCTCAATTTCCGGAAACGCGAGCTTTCACACGATTACGTTCGCCACCGGTGAAAAACAACGAGTCACAAACGGCCAACAGCAATTCCCCGACAACCTCCGAGTCTCGCAATTCCAATCGCGATTTCCACTTCTAGTTGCGCCATTAAACACGTCCAATCCGCGAGCAACTTCTGCCCCACCAGTGCTCAATCTGTCAAATAGAATCTGTTCGCGGGCCCTCGTTACATTATTTAAATCTGTTCGAACGGTGAACGAGAGAAAATGATAGCTCGCACGCATCGCTCTCTCGCGGCGTCCTCGACGTCCACGTTCGATCGACTTTTTGCCATGCCGGAAATGACTGGCGTGCACCAATCGAAGAGAATCTTCTGTGCGTTGCGTAATAGCTGACGAGACGCGTAATTGTGGCGCGGATGCGATTCCGTATGAGTCGTCGAATGGGAGGAGCATGCGTGGATGTAAATCAAGGAAAACTGGTCTGTCTCACACCTAAGGTATACAGAGGGAGAGGGAGAGAGAGAGATAAACGCAGAGAGAGATAAACACAGAGAGAGATAAACACAGAGGGAGAGAAACAGAGAGAAAGAGAGAGAGTAAGAGAGAGGGAGGGAAACAGAGAGAGAGAGAGAGAGTTGAAGAACGTAAAGTTGAAAGGAGGGCTGCTGCGTCACCTTGCTCGAGGGTAAAGAGGCGATCTTCGCGGCCGCGTTATCGCGATCTAGACAAATTGCGAGCGGGCCGCTATCAATTCGTCGACGCGAAAATTAATGCCCGGTCGGTTTCGCGCCGCCATCTTTCGAATTCCGGACATTTCCACGAATTTCTCGCGGTGAAAAAAAAAAGAAACCAAACCCACTTGCCTGTTTCGCAAGGGGACCAACGTTGCTGTGACAAATTCGCCACCAGGTAAGTCCGATTTGTCAACGAGCTTTATTCCGCCGGTTTGTCGAACAGAATTCCGTAGCTTCCGGTTCAAGAAAGAAGAACTAAAAATTTATCAACGCCGCCTGCGATTTCTGTTCCGTCAATGGCAGGAAGAGGGAGAGGGACGCAATTTTGACGTTCGCCGAGAAGAAATCTCGTGGCGCGAGTGTAGAACCGAGTTCCCGGAAAGAGGGACATAATTTTCAGCGGCAAGCAGCGCGTGAGAGGACAGCTGGTTCCTCGAACGAGAAAGAATCCTAGCCAGGTTTGGTATTAACGTTGACGACCAAGAGCTGACGGCGTGGCTCGTTGTAGAAGAGCGCGGTGCGGTCTTAAGCCGAAAAACATTTGTGGCAATGCTAATTTTATTTTTCACACTCCGCCGGCTGGATATACGGTCCCGTCGTATTTAAAAATTTGCATAATGGCTCCGTGACATGTTTATGTACACAAACGTCGGACCTCTCTTCCCGGTTCCTCCGCCCGGCGGGAGTGCGTGCCGCGAGTATATCCAGGTACGGCGTGGTGCCGCCGCGCGGTTTTTCGTTGGTCTACAAGCGGCGAGGACGAAATATAACGCGGCTTCGTCGCCGTGCTAAGTCCACGCAGAGGTCGAGCTTCGAGGGATTAAAAATCCCTCCATTGTACCGGGAGATCATAAATACCCGATTTGTCCAGGACAGACCACACCACGGGTTAATATCGTCCTCCGCGGTGAGCTTCTCTCCTCGCTTGCCCGCGATCGTCGCGTTTCTACCGGTCTCTGGAGGTCCACGGTACCCGAAGCCACTCTAAGCTGTGGCTTAAACCTCCGAACGGCCGCCTCTTAAACGCTTAATCATCCGCCAATAGGGTTTTCGGCGAGGGCACTCTCGTGCTACCTTTGCTGATCCTTTTCGGAACGGTAGTGCTTGTTGCGTTCGCCGAGAATCGTTTAGCGGTTTGGGAGAGAGTACGGATAGGAGCTTGATGCGGCTAATACGAATTTTAACGTAGTCTTGTTTTGAATTGAGTAGTGTTTGTGTTTCCATAAAAACGTGTGTTATATTGTGAAAAATTATTGAAATCGAAGTATGGTCTTTTGGGGAGGATTTCATAGTATTGGATGATTGCAAAAGTTCGCACCCGACTTGAAAATAAAACACAAGCGGTTTGTGCAAAGGCACGTTTCATTTGAAAATAAAACACAAGCGGTGTATCTTTCGACAGGAATGTAGCACGACGCTAAAACAAACATCTGTACGGAAGTGTGATAAGGTTCCCGCCACCTCTGAAATTCGGGCACGAACTTTACTATGTTACTTTGCGTTAGAAAAGATCACATAAAGGTGCAACATAAACAGGTAGAATTTGTGGAAAGCTGAAATAATTCGAATTTTATTGCAAAAATTTAACAGCACATCCTTGAAGGTTTATGCTTCTCCAAAATGGGAAAGAAAATCGAGTTTTTAAAGCCTGATTACCAGGACGACGCATTGATCTTTTGAATACCGCGCTGCGTATCGAAAAGTGCTGCACTTCATGGCCACGATGTGTAAATTCGTTAACATTATACAGGGTGTCTGTTTTATCTCAATACAGCGAAATATCTATTAAGAAAGTGATGTTAGGAAAAAAATGTTTTAACAAAAGTTGTTTGGTATGGAATGCTACATTTTTAAATACATAATATGATAGCGTACGTTAAGACGAGTCCAACGAGATGCGAAGAAAGTATTTTCCTTCTATAAAACAGACACACGCTACAGTGAGGAACGTATGGTGGTTCGGCTCCCAGTTTTTCGCAATTTTACGACCTTCCATGAAAGGAAATTACTTTGTTCGCACCTTGTTCGACTCGTCTTAACATACACTATCACATAATATAAACTGACTTTGAAATCTCTCCCACCATACCCGATACACAAAAAAATATTTATACCGCATAATTTTCCCCCTCCTAGCAAGCAACTTTTGTTAAAACATTTTTTTCCTAACATCACTTCCTTAAAAGATATTTCGCTGTATTGAGATAAAACAGACACCCTGTATATATTTATGTAAAAATTTGTTTTCCTTGTACCTATAGAAGATACTGGCAAAGTTTAATAAAAAAAAAAAACTGGCACACCCTGTATATATTTCTGTCTTCTTCGCGAATAGGCTTTTCCACCGCCCTAACGAAAGCTCGAGTAGAACGTTGCTCAGAATTCCCAGCAAATCGACACACTTCTTAAATTCACATCATCTCGACAAACCTCTTACACGTTCAATCCCCGAATGACTTAACTAACCATTACCCGAACGTCCCATCTTAACCCTCACGCGAGAGAGGTCATCCGCGTATCAAGGATTAAACTGTTCGATAAGAATTCCGGAAGACCTGTGAAATTACGTTCGTGCCCTGTATAAACGATCGATCGATCACCTTCGTAATTCCTAACGCTGGAAACCCGCGTTAAACAATCGTTCGGGCGAGCAGTTAGACGAGAAACGGGTGGGGTCTGTTTCGCATCAACGAACCACGGAAACCTCTGTCGAACCGATGACGCGCTTTCGGTAATCGGCTCACGGAAGTGATAGTATCCAATCAAAGAACTTGTTATTTCGATAGCGTGGATTACTCTGGATCGTCCCGCGAAACGACGAATATACATACCTTACACTCTTGCGCGAGGTTTCGATCGATTCTCGCACGGTGATCGTGCACAACGGAGGAACGATCGATCGATCATACACTTGGGAGCCATGGATGATGATCTAGGTTCGCCGATGCACAACGACCAGATTTCTCGAACGTGGGCGTTCTGCGTGCCCTCCAGGCACGCAATTTACAAGTTAAGCGTTTCCATTCGGCCGCGGTACGCTCCAGAAGAGATGATTTCGCGCAATGGAAACGAAACACGACGCCCGGGTTTCGTGCGAGTCACTTCTCGGCCCGCATACGCACACGTGTAGAAGTACAGTTGGCAATGAGCAAAAGGGCTCGGGCACACACGTGTGTGACTGATGATCACCGCGGAGCCCACGATTTAATTTCACGGATATACAGACCCCGGAATGACTTCGTCTCGCGTTGCGGCCTGGGTGTTGATCGATTTCTCGATCATCGATACCATTCGTCTTTCTGCGCGGCGATCCTTAATTGCTAAACCTTTGTGACGCGGAGATCGTGAGAGTCGACGGTGAGACTCCATCTTCCAGGTATTCAGAATTGGCCATTCGAGGGAGGATTAGCTTTCGATCTTTATGAATAGGAGGAAATTGAGCCTAGTTACGAAAATGAGGCTCCGGGAGATGGTCGACGATGACAAGAAGATTGTATACACTTGAGGTGTGCATCGTTGGGTGCTGTGTTATAGATTTCGTGATACGTGAATGACGCTTACTTTGGAATATCGGTGGAAAATGAAATTTCTTAACCCTACGATGTGTGAGGAATACGGTGTCTCGAAACGAGTAAGTTTGAGTCAATTTTTTCGTATGTATTACACGTGGGGTACCATTTCTGCTTACGTTTTTAACACTAGGAGGACTGGCTGAGTTAAAATGATCCATCAGCAACTTGCCAAAAGTGAATTTTTATGTAAGTAAAGTATGATTAAAAAATTACATTTATATCGATACAAATAGAAGTTTACGTGCAGAAAATAAAGTTGGAAAATTACAAATGGCAACAATTATCAGTTTTGAATATTTATTTTTTTTTGGAAACTTGCTAATGGGTCATTTTTGACCCAGTCGGTCCTTCCTGTGTTAATATTTATATTTTTATCAGTTCTATCAATTTATTACACGTACATAACAGCGATTTATCATAAGAATTGGTGTTTCGTACCGTGCTCTTATATATTCGGTTATAAGGCGTCACGGTCTTTTTTCAACCCAATGTGGAATGGGATGAAAATTGTAATGAGTATGTTTAGCGTGGTTGTTGTTCGGTTATGAGTTGCTTTATTGTGGAGCCGTGGTTCGGCTTTTTTTTTTTACTGATTCTACGTTAAACGGGGCTGCTAATGATTGCACTAATGATGTTTCGTCGATTCTGTCTGATATTTGATATTTTCGAAGAACGAAACCGGTATCGCGGATACAAATTATGACAATTATGACAACTTCATTCACTGTCTCTCCAATATTTGACTAATTTTTACGGCAACTGTTTCGTACCGTGCTCTTATTTATTCGGTTATAAGGCGTCACGGTCCTTTTTCAACCGAATGCAGAATGGGATGAAGATTGTAACGAAAATGTTTAGCGCGGTTGTTCGGTTATAAGTTGCTTTATTGCGAAGCAGTGCTTCTTGTTACAAGACTCCTTTTTTTTTTTATTGATTCTATGTTAAACGGGGCTGCTTATATATATTTTTTCGTAGCTGTAGGTTCGAGGAAAGGGCCAATCAACGCCTTTCCCGACGTGAGGTCCCTTTTGCGAGTTTCTATTGGCAGGTAAAGACCGGCGTCGCAGGTCAACGTGGGGGGTGGTCGGTCGCGTCAATGTTTAAGGACACAACAATTGGTGTGTCACACATATGTGACGGTGGTAACGAACCTGTTGATAAATTTTAATTCTGAATTAGTTTACTTTGAACTTAAAGTAAATAATTTTTAAAATATTGTTATTAACAACGTCAGTGATAAGATACAAAAATTATTTTCACCACACCTAGCACAGCATGCATTAATCTCAGAATTCCATAATTAGAACCGGATGTCAAGAAATTCTATAAATGCAAAATCTTCCACGATTCCTCTCCAAAGCTGTATCAACTTCCACCTAAAATTTTCATACACGCCCCAAATTCCAGGTCCCAAATAAAATGCACCGTTAATAAACGAAGCTAAATGAAACTCGAGCCCTTTCGAGCAGACCTCGCGAAATGTAATACCTCTAACACCCAATCTTCCTAACATAGAAGCTCTCGATACGTCACTTCGAATCTGACTCTTCCACCTTCCGAGCATTAAAAACAGCCACGCTCGTAAATTTCCTCTGACCTGAAAAATAAATGAATATTCACGCCTTCGAAACCCTTCCAAGCTTCAATTTCCGAGAACTCCAATTCCAAGCAACAACCCTCCTCAAACCTCTTCGGTACACCGAATAAAACGAAGAAACAAAGGAACCCGAGTTTTCAGGAAGCTTTCTTCGACGCATCGTCCACAGCGCTGGCCAGGCAGAAAACTTCGTTCTCTCGAGGAAGGAAGGATACGGGGAAAAAAGATCGGCGCAGATTCGGCCGGTCAACGCTTCAGGCACACCACGCCCCGCGTACACGCGTCAATACAGCGTGTATACTTATTCATAATGCGCGCGGTGAGCAACAGAGAGATAAGGGGTTGCGGGTGGAGAACAGGCTTGTAGGGTAGAGCACGTACTACGATGTACTGTACGCGTCTGCATGCGAGAAGTCCACTCCCCCGCCTCGATCGCGCGTTCCTTCCTTCCACACACGTATAATTAAGAGCCCTAAATCGCGCGAGATCGAGGCTCGAAGAAGCTTGCCCTCGACTCCGTCCACCACTCTCTATCCGTCCCGCCGCACAGACTATTCGACGTTTCGTCCGTTCTTTTCTCCTGTTCTCGCGGGCCCAGCTCGATCTTGAATTTACACCGAGAGTGTCTTATTGCCGGACCCTTACTCACGACGTGCCGCGTGAATTAGTTGATTAACGAACCGAACGTTGCGTGCAAATCGAGAACAAGCTTGTTGCGAGGGACACTGAGATTCGGTGAGAAGTGTTTTTGGGTTCGTAGGTGTATTTTCTCGAAATTTACTTTTTAGGTGTCTATTTGGATTGTTGAAATTTTGCAGGAGTTTGTGTGGGTAATTTTAAATTTGTTATGGAAAGACAGAAATTGGTTGGACTTTTTTCATCGAGGCAATTTATGGAATAACTCGGATTAATAAATTCTTACAGGCCTCTATATGATATGATAAAAAGCTGTGTTTCAGTTTCTGTGAAATTTATTATAGAGAGACAAAAATTAGTTTATTTTGGTAAAGGGAAGTATACATGTCGAAAAATAAACCTTGATTCCTAAAAGAGGGTTAATTTTATATCGTTAATGTACGCATTACTATAATAATTAATTACTCCATATGACTACTTCATAAATTCACTTGATAAAAAACCAACCAATTTTTATGCTATACGATATATAAAAATTTGTCTGATTAATGAATCATTCGTACACAAAATATTCACGCATCATCGAAACGTCGAGATCATCATTAACCACTCTGAAAACTAACAAGCATTCACACGTACAATTATAAAATTCCCCCCGCAAAAAATGATCCGGTCCAACATCAATACACCTCGCCTATAAAGAACCATTCTCCTTTAATCTGCCTCTCGAATTGTAACAAAATTTGCCCCTCAATCCGTTTCAACCCCTCCCACGAGAGCTGCAGCCAACTTCGAAGCGACCGCGTGAAAACGAAACGCGCGTAAATTGAGAGATTCGATCGCGCGAATTCCAAGGGGTAGGAAGCAGAGAGAGAGAGAAAAGAGAAAAAGAAGAAGAAGGAAGAGTAGGAGGAGAAGGTTCGTTGGGCGAAGTTTCAGGGCGATGTAATCCAGTTCGCGAGCATCATCTCCGCCAAAGGGGAGAGTGTCGAAGTTTTATCGGGAGGTGGTGCTGGTCGAACGCGCGGAGAGAACGAGAGAAACGGGCCGATTGATTTATAATGCGAAATGGATTTCGCGAGGAGGAGGCAACGACAGGCCGCGTTGGGCTCGATTAATCTTGAATTTATAGCCGCAATTATCTGTCTACGAATATTCGAGGGATACCGAGAAGCGAGAGGGAATCGTCGGTCCTGGTAGAAAAAGGAGCTGTGAATCGATGGAAAAAAATAAGACGAAAGAGTGGAAGGGTGGAAAGAAGAGAGGAAGGCGATCCTGGTACCAAACGATTTATCGCGCTTTAAACTATTTCAATCGCGAACGTGTGTTCGATTATGAGAATGGTGAACGCGGGATGATACCTCGATACCTCGGAAATTGATAAACGCAACGTGTCAGAACGGACTGTTAACTTTCAGAATCCTAAAGAGATTCTCGCTCGGAGCGACGCCTGCGTACCAGGTAAGGAGGGAAAACGGAATCTAAGTGTGCTCGATGGTTAATTGGCCACGTGTAACTACTCCTATCGAGGAAATAATCAATCTTCCCTGGTACCTTCCGTGATTAAGCCTTCTCCGGCCGGCAGAGCTGTGCACGGATTCTGAGTTAACAGAAAGTTAACAGAAAATAGATAGGTAATTGCGTGTGTTTTACACGAGAGTGCAGAAACATCGTTTTATTAACCATAAATTAGACGGCGCGGTAGAAATTCGACGTATGCATCGTAATTTCGTTTGTTCTATTTCAAAGACAGTGGAGAGTAGGGGAATTACGAACACCTAAGGAGAAAATTGAATAAAACAGAATGTTACAAAGGTAGCAACTTTTTTACCGTTTACATACAAACACGTATAATCAACTTTAACCAAATTTAAAAATAAAAGCAACGTTTAATGGAAAAACCAAACCGTTGCTGTTCGTTATATGTGACTATTTGCTAAACAAACACAAATAGTCACATATAACGCCGCTCTTGGGCATCGTAGTTTTTCGTGAATTTCAACTATCCTACAGGGCCGATTCTCGTTCTGTCTACGACGTTCTATTCTGCTACACATTCTGGACATCGGCGTCGAATATTGGAACGTCGATGTTGGGGGCAAGAACAGAAAATGAAATATTTCGACGTTAAAAATAATTCCTACAACTAAATGTGACCAACGAAATCTTACCAATTTTTGATACCGAATACAAAGGTGTGCTTTATTTTTCAATAGCTCAAACGGTTCCCGTGTTACTGTTAAACGAAGCGAATATACACATATAACGTCTGCTTGGTGACAGTAGTTCTTCGCAACTTTGACGTTACGTACTGGGACGATACTCGTACTCTAAATAGCGTACGATTCTGCAATGCATTTTGGACGTCGGCGTCAAATTTTCGAACTACGATGGTTGGGCAAATACAGATAATTAAAAATTATTTTCTAAATGTAGTGGGGTAATTATGAACGCTACTTATTTTTTACAAAAGTCGCATAAATAGCCTCTAGATGTGCTCCGTCCATCGCTGCACTTTTCGTGTGCCCATTCGCGGCAATCGTAACGCATAATCCATCAGCATCAAACATCGGTGTTAAGATAATTATACACGCAAAAGCTATGCTTAATTTACTTTCTTCGAAAAATTAGACGAAGAGCAAAAGTCTTCGACAGTTTTACCTAGATCATTGGTCACCTAGCATTGCATTCGGTACGAGCGATTATGTGGCGAAAGGAGGAACTGTTCGTGCTTTTACCTATGCACTGAACGCTTAGAAAAAACAAATTGTAAATTTGTCTCTCGTATGAATGAAACGGCACTGAATCAAAGTTATTTCTACTATCTTTTTTCTCTCTCTTTCATTCCGTTTCAGTTCCTTCATTTCCCCGACAAAATGTAAGCCATGAAATACACCTGTAACCCGTCTGGTCTCTATTCTCAATGGATATTAAACTTTCAATGAACTTCACAACTCCATACGCCGCCGTAAACAGTCTAGAACACTCATACGGAGTCGCATTGATCGTAATGAGCATGACAAGTGCCCCGGGTATAGTGGGTGGGCAGCAAGAGGAACGAGGACAAAAAGGGCAAACAAGAACGAGTTAGAGCCCAGCCGGATAGTCATAACGCCGTTGTTCAATATCGTTGATGGTGCGGTTCGTTCGGTGTGTGCAACTCCTGGGCTATTACGCCTCGAAAAATTAATTCCGAAGAGCGCGTTGTCATCCTTCCATAATATAACCGAACCGTAAGAATCTCCTTTATCCTTATTCCTGTCCATTATCATCGAGCTGAAATTGACGCAACGAAAGCAAAAAACGATTCTCTCAGAGATGAAGCTACAACTCTACAGATCTTACGCTCGTTCGATCGCTTTAGTCGATTAAACTATGCAAATCTTCGTTGACCAATCGTGGAGAAAACACAGCCACTTAAACACCACCGAGGGTGTTTAACCTGAGAACCGAGCTACTCGAAGCGTTTCGCAAGAGCAGTCTGCGATATTTCCATGATTCAAGGATACAGAATCCATCAAGAAGATGACCGTCGAGATGCACTTACACTTCGGTCCCTTTTCGTAGAAGAAAGAAAAAGAAGAAAAGTTCCCACAAGAAGAGCAGACTAAGCAGCTTACGCTCAGAAATCCCCGTGCACAGAGTTTCACGCTAACGGAGGAAGAAGAGGAATCGTGTCGAGGTGTAATCGTAAAATTAGCATAACTCCCCTCTGTGTCTGGTCGACGATTCGGTCAGCGTCCGGTGAGAATCGAGGCTGCCGGCCAGGTGAACGTAACTAGGACGACCTTAAGGGAGAAGAAACGTAAATTTACGACGTCTCGATGTAATTATCCTAGAGCAAGGTGGGATGCGATGTTGGAACCGGTGTTAGAAAACCGGCTGGAAACGGTTCACCGGACAATACGATTCATCGTCGCGTTTCACCCTTTCAAAGAAAAGGCGACCGCGACGTATAGACTCACACGCCGCCTCCTCTTATTACGCCGTAAATCTCATTCGACAGGATTTCCGATTATTCGCGATTCCGCGGCGAACGCGATGCAATTCCCCTGGCGTAGTGTTGGTGCGGCAATTACACGTCTCACAGGGACGTTTTATCGTTTCGGTTCCGCGATGGTCAATTAGAGACTGCGCGGCTAATTGCTCCGCGAAAAATGTCTTCCTCTAATGCAAAACGTTTTATGGTAATTGGAACGTTTCTTCGTTGCGCTCTCTGTCTTTGAAGTTACTGCCTGTAGATCTGTCCGTATCGCGATAGACAGTTTCACTTTACAAACGTATAGTACGCTTCGTTTCTCCGCCACTTCTGTTTTCTTTTTCTTCTTCTTCTTTCGACCTCGTAAGAGTAATATAATTAAGCACAACCCCTCTTAACCTATCCTGTTTAAGAGTTGTTGCCTCGTGCTCTTTCTACCGGAGGACGATGATTGCTTTCGTTCGTTAAAGCTCGCCGTTACGCGAGGTAACTGAAACGTCGAGCGTGATTTTCAGCGGAATGAATCTCCACGGTGATGGATAAGGATGACGTTAGTTTCATTCGAGACGACGAACAACACTCACGATCGCTGCACGGAGAGAAAGAGAAATTGAGTTGTTATTGAGATACGCCGCTCACTTTTCCGTGAGATGCGTGGCTAAATGGATTATGGAAATGTAAGTAGTGTTAGGAGTAAAAAGGATGGATTCGTATTATACTTGGGTAATAGTCTGTAATAACTTTGCGCAGTTTTATCGGCAGGCCAAAGAACTGATTAAATTAGAAAGCTATGCGCGAACTCTTCGACGACCGTTCGAAGTATGTAGTATTCCGAAGAATTACTTCTCTTTCCTTCAAATATGTCCAGATACCACGAATCGCGCGTCGTCTTAATCATCTCCGAGAAACGTCTGCGTGCAACGTTACTCGTGGCGTTCGCGATTCATTAACACCGGACAGTATTTTGTTTCATCCGGAGCCGCAGGTTCGCGGAATACGAACGAGCACTCGGTTCCCTTCTCGATAGCTGTGCATCGATCATAGTAGGGTCGCGCCGAGCACAGTCCTGGAATTCACCGGGATTCACGGTTATTCCGGTTTCTACGCGGCTCTACGACGATCGTCGTAACTCGTCGTCGATGCCCAAGCTGAATTCGCGCGGCGATCGCATGGCTCGCGAGCGTTAAGCGCAAATTAAACCGGGTGCCGCGATAAATTTCGTCAGCAAGCAGTTAGGTGACGCGTGTAACTAGATCTCGAAGGGAGAGAATGAAAAAAAGGACGGTGGCTGTACGAAAGGGTTTGCGCTCATTTGCTCGTACGAAGCGTAAAATAACGCCTCGATACCGGGGGGGATCGTGACTGGAAGAATCGCGAGCAAACTCGCGAAACGTATTTAGGAGCGGTTGCTTCGTTGGTCTTTCAACGATGATTGCGTTCGTTCGTTAGAGAACACCATAATGGGCTCCGGTAACCGAATCCTCCAAGCGATTTCATTATATTATGCTAATAAATTCGTTGTTCTGTTCGAGTGGTCGCGTTACCGGAACGTGTATCACGTGAATGCATGTGAAATGAATTTTCGTTTAATGGAGAATGAAAAAGTGAATAATGGTCGATGTTAGACACATCGATGAAACGATAACTGTGAGATAATCCGTTACTCTAAAGGATCTTTGTATTGAGATACATTCGATATTTTTCTACGTTCTTTCGTATAAATCTGTGTATAATTGCAAATTTTCTGTTAAATATACTCCACTCTGGACTGGCGGGTGAATAATTCGCCATCTGTTCTCACCGAAACAGACAATAAACCTCTACATCCATTCTTTTCTAGACATAAAACTCATTGTGAATGCAAGACGCTTGTTGACCCATATTCTCCCGGCGAAATAATTCCAAGCTTAAAACCCCGTCTGTGTCTGGACTCCCGTTCCACCGCCTGGCGGATCGATTCGACGACGCCGGAAATTTATACATTTTCATCGACGTGGGCGGCTAAGAGATCCTCTCGACGCGAGACTTTCGCATGGAAATGCTCGCCACCTTGCGTACTCCCTTTAGTTCCAAGGGGCTGTCGAGACGAGTAAAGTAAGAGAGAGAGAGAGAGAAAGAAGGAGGACGAGAGCGTTTTCAGTGTTTTCACGGCGCAGTCGGACGACCGGGTGAGCGCTATTATAATCTGGACCTGTATTTCTGACTGACTTCCAGAGAGTCGGACCCCCTTGCAGAATTGAGTCGAGGCTATGAATAATTCATTCGCGAACGAACCAAACAGGGGGGGTTTACAACAAGGAGGACTCCGTTTAATGCGATACACTGGTTAAAGGCGCGGCGGTTTACTGAATAAAATTTCTGATTGACCGGTGGCAACGTTGGTGACGCCGGGTAGTTGGCGAACGGACAAGAAAGCGTCGGACTCGCGTACATCGCTTTTCCATCCCTCTTTTATTCCCCGGTTCGCCGGGGTGCTTGTACGGATTCGGGGATTTAATCGAGCATCAACGACGGAGATTCAAGGAAATTCTTAACCCCAGCGACGTCTCCGGGACTGCACGATTATCTCGAGTAGCCGATTGAGCACGCGTTGAACGTCTCTCGACCAACGGAAGCACGTTTTTAAAGAAGAAAAAAAGTACCTATCTACCCCGCGATAATTGGATAGATGTGTACAAATTAAACGTCTGCTGATACGACGCTTTTTCACTCGAGAATACATTCAATCTTTACCACAGGAATCATCTCTACACCGTCGAGACTCTGAAACGACATCGTAAAATCCAAAGAACAGCGAAAAAACAGTCACCGTGCCCCTCCCACGTTTTCCCCTTTTGCTATCTGGAAACCAGCTATACGAGCGATCACCGGTCTCATTAGCCGACAGGCGAAGATTGAATTCCAGCAAGAAGGCGAGGAAACCGGGACACCGCGTCATCGCGAAACGAAATCATCCATTGAACGTTCAAGCCAGTTCCCCTCTCTACGGTGAACCTGTTTTCACGCTAATAGTAATTTCCTGGCTGCGAGGAAACCCTTTCGCGGCGCGCGGCCCCCGAGCAAACAGGGTGTAAACGAACAATCGGCCCTTTCGATAACATCAGCCCATTTACGGTTTCTCGTTCCTTCTTCTATCCGTTACCACCACAGCCCAGCGGCCTGAAAGGATACACACAGGAAGGAGCTGTCGCTCCGCGGTCTAGGCTTTTACTAGAAAATGCACGCTTCTTTGCGCATCAGGCAGGCGTGTGCGACGGAAAGACAGAGGCCGGAGGGACAAAGACAAGCGGAGAGCAAGAGACCGGGGCCACTCTCTGTGGGAACAGGGTAACCGAATACACAAACGGAAACCCCCGATGCGAGAGAAGGCAAAAGCCTCACCCGTCCACGGACAACGGACGAGCTCGAGGTGATGGCTCGTGTCAGTTCACCTTATCTGACCGCGACTATCTGCCATTATTTCTTTTCACGCTGCCACGCTGGCGTCGGGCACTCGTAAGGCCTCGTCGGTATCCGATCTGTGAAACCGATGGTTCCGATCGATCGGTCAAGCCCATCGTAACTTTGATCCATCTTCTCCATTCTCGCTCTCTTCGCCCTCCTCTTCGCCACCTCTGTGTATCGAACTTGCTCGCGGATTCTTCGTAGGAAAAATCGCGATACTTCCGGACAAGCGAAACTCGTGAATTTGTTGGTGTATCGAGGTGCTGAACGATTTGGAGCAGAAATGATGGACGTTCCACGGGCCTCTGGCTGTGTAAAGTCTACCTGCGGTGATATGCACGCTCCACGGATCACCGAGCCATCGGTTCCTATTCTGTCGAGTTCGTAGAAAGCGACTTTCACCGTGGTTTAATTGAATTCCATACAGGACACGCATTCTTCAGGATTTATCGCACGCAAATTTGTATCTCTTGTCTGCTGACACGGGTTAGCAGACTTTCCTTCATGGATCAACGCGTAGTAGTTTCTATCGTTTCATTGAAAAGAACCACTGTATATGTCTCTCTGTGTGTGTCTTTCTTATCTACATCTACCAGTCCAAGTGCGTTCTTTTGTTAACGAAACTTACGCCGTTCTGCTTGACGAAAGCTCCTTCGGGAAACAATTTGAACCCGTTTTAATGACAAGTGGTGGAGAGAACGCGCGATTAGAAACGTTCGACTGGTTGTAACTAATGGCACAGTCGACACACGATATCTACGCCGGTTGATCAATTAATTATCGAGCGTGGTCCGCGGGGTGGAGTCAAAGTATTGTCGGATCACAAAAGGGACACGACTTTAATCTCGCGTCTCGCCGCACGATGCCCGAGCCATGACTGGCAGAACGGAGGGAGGCGGTCATTATCAGATGACACCCATTATTTCATTCGTCCGTCCGTTCGATTTAATTACACATTCAATTTGGCTTGACCTTATCGTAATCGCCCGCGGGTTTGTCCAATACAACGCTCTTTAATGACCTCTAACTCTTTCAAACGACCCTTTCTCTCTCTCTCTCCTACGCGACCCTTTCCAAAATGGATGCAGTAGAGAAGAAGAGACCGGATCGTTTGCATGACAATAAACCTGAAGTCGGTCTTGTAATCGTACCTTAATTATGGTCCGCCACGGACATAGGAGAATCATCGTTTCCATTATTCCGGCGGTTATGTAGGCGAATCGATGGTTAGAGAAGAGTAACTGTGCCTTCTGGCTTCGTGGGACTCCGAACGTGACGCGATATCTCTTTATACCTCTTTTCTCTCAGAGAGTTCTTCTTGTATCGAGTGGTATGTAGGTTGATTCCTTATTTACCCAGAATAGAGTAGAATCTACTTAACATTTAATCGAAATTTTTCTTGCTCCGAATTTTCGAGAGTCGTGCAGTACCGGCCGCTCTAAGTTTTTGTACTATAAAAAAAAGTAATTTGTAGTGCAAAGGGTGCTTAATAAAACGGGACAAATGGTTTTTCTTAAATTTTCTCATAAAGATAAATAATTCGTAGATATAAAAAAGTTGTAATTTGCAGCGGTACGAAAAATTGTCGTACAGTACCGGCCAGTTACTTAGTTGGTAGATTTCAAGCTCTAAGTAATAAATAATGTTAGTAAAAATCACAGGTAAAGTGATCGATATTTTCTTTATCCGTACACTCCACGCGAGCCCAACCATTGCGGCTATGAAAAATAACTTTTGTCGTACGTAACACCAGCGTTAACGTTAAACGTCTTAGAACTCTGGTAATACTGAAGAAAAAAGAACGTCGCCGGAATACTTTGCTCAGAGCTATAGTATTCGTTTGTTTTTCCATCAATGGTGCGGTCAACTAACAGTATAAGCGAGATCTAGCTTTGGCCGGTACTGTACGACTCTCCCCTATTTTCAGGTGTAATTGAGAATTATGCACGTTCAGCAAGTTTCCCACGTAAAGTGGATTTTCCTCGATTTCATACCGAACAATTTAACCCTATCTCCGGCACCAGTCCCACCTCGTTGCTCGTGTCGTACGTTCGAATAGCCTACAAGCCGTTTAACCGGAAAGGAGACGTTCCCATTCGGCGTAATATCCATATTCTTGCCATAAAGGTGGCCGCTACAATCCCGAAACTCTATTATACGAACGTTAAATCCGCTTTAACTATCCTGACGATTATTACCGGTCGGCTGTCCGATAACAACGTCTACGTTCCCCGGTGATGCGACCTGTTACAATGACCATAACGAACGGTGTAACACACCTATGAAGACATTTTGTTAAGGACGAAGGAGAGAGAGAAAAGTCGTGGAGCTCAATTATCACGATTATCTCGACAAAAGGGAGCACCGAGGTCGTTCGTCGCGACACCAGCACCCACCAAGCCACCCTTCTCTATTTTTCTCTTTTTTCTCTGTCTCTCTCATTTTATATTTCTCTCTCGCTCTTTCTCGTTTCCTGAGCGCTCGTGGAGGAAAGATACGAGCGGCCTCTCAAAGGAAGAAAGCCTCCACAAAGGAAGCAGCTTCGCGAGCACTCGAGGCTACAGCCTTCTGCACCAAGAATAATGGAATCCTCGCGAGAAAAGCGTAATCGTTGCTCTCACCCTGTCCCTCGTCGAGTTTATTAATTGCGTTTCTCTTTTGTTTCTCTTCTTTTTTCCCCCCTCTCTCTCTCTCTCTCTGAGAGGAATAACAGGCAGATTGTTTCGTGAATGAATAAACGTATTGATTGAACTCGTATTACTTCTTCTGCTAGACTGATCCTATTACCATTTATTATACCTCCAACGGTGTTTTACGTTTCATCAAAACAAATTAGTCGTTTCGAAGCTATTCGAAGATTCGTTACGCACTTTTATTCGCTCGTGGAGCACGAGCTTGAGCACTTTAACGAGCCAGAATACTGTCGCGTTAGGTGTTCCAGTGCGAACGAAACGCGGCAGATCGATTCTCCGGCATTTCCAGTCTGCGTACACGTTCATTATCCGTACTGATAATAGATACCGATAAAGATTAAATGCCTGTCGGTCGAAATTGAAAATGAAAAATTCATTTCTCTTTGAGCGTTAGTCGAGCTCCGTTAACGTTCCAAAATTGGTCGTTTCACTTCTAAAAGTTCTCTAGAAAAAAAATTCTCTTTGCAGCGATGCGCATGTTTAGCATTGGAACGTCTCGTTCGAGGTGAGATAAAAGTACGTTGGAAAAATCTCGTCCACGGACAGCCTTGAACGAAAATAGTTCTACTCGATCGGGAGATCGATGCTCGATTAAACAGCGCTCGCTAAATACCCCGAACATCGTTACGCAAACTCGCGTGAAGCTATTTCGATCGACGTGCGGCGCGCAAACTGCTCGACTCTTGTTTGCCGCGTGGTAACTGCCGCGATTGATTAGCGGATTAATCAGAGCGGTGATTTCTTCCGCGAAGCGATCGCGAGACACGTCCACTTCGATCCGGACCTCGATTCGTCACCTCGGCGTTTTTCCGCTTTTTCTTTCGCTTTCATCGTAGCGTCGATCTTCGTTCCACGTTTTCCACCCTCGAAATCGCGGAGCGCGTCCGAGTTGTCGCAACGGATTCGTTAATTACGCTCGACGAAATGCACCGGCACGCTCTTCGATTTAGACGTATCACGCGGGATAATTTATAGGCGTTTTAGCGAATTTAATCGGCAGCGAATTAAATCCGCGACAATGTTAATTTAATTACCCGGCCGCTCCGCGATGCTCATTTTGAACAGTTAATTAACGCTCCCGCGAGAGACCGAACCGCGCGCGTTTACGAACATTCCTCGAGCTTTCGCGTGCGTTCTGCTGAAAATAATTATTTTGTTTATACGATAGCGGCCGGGATATGAGTTTTGCGCCGGAGTTATGTACGTGACAAAAATTGAATTATACACGTTGTGATTTTCCTGGCCGATTTCGCTACGGCGCTGGAGTTCGATTATTGCTTCGTCTGTTGGGTTAATAGAACTCGTTGCGAGAGGTGATTAGGTTATCTCGAATGTTACAGTTTCTGTACCCTATGTACCTACATACGTTCTTCTTAGTAAATGCTACAATAACGGTACTGTTCTGGTTTTTGGGATATCGTATTAAAAGTTTGCATAAATAAATATTTTTTGCAAATTTGTACCTTTTTGTAAAATCGGATTAATAGTGACGCGTTAAACTTTGGCGCCAAATTTAAAGCAAATGTAATATGTACGTTCGTACTATTTACAGCAGGTCGATTAAAGTATGACTTAAAGTACTTTAAAGAATAGCAGATTTTTAAATAGAAGTTTCTCAACGCCAAATAAAATATTCGAAAAACTTCTTCCTCTTTTCCTTGCCAACTCAGCATATAGGATAAATAGGATAAATAAATTGAACACACAATTAACTCTTTAAACAGTGAATTTTTTTGCAAACTGTACTTTTGAGTAGTGAATTCTTTCGCATACTTGCACCTTTTTTAAAAATCAGGTTACAAGTAGTAATAGTAAAGTGTTAATTTCCTTTGGTGCAACTATATACGATCATAATGTAACAAACCAGCTAACGTGTGACTACTGTTCAAAGGATTAACGCTAGAAGCACCAACCGGGTCAGAAATAACCCATTAACAGCTTTCCAAAAAGCAGCGAATTTTCGATACTGGCAAATATTCCCGACTTTATTCTCTCCATATGTACTTCTATTTCTATCGATACGAATCTAATTTTTCAATCACATTTCAATTACACAAAAATTCACTTTTGGAAAGTCGCCGCTAATTTTGGCCCGATTGGTCGTTCTAGGATTAAATTACCTCAAAAAATGGCAGAATGCTCAAACAGAATTTTCTCACCCTGAAACGAAATATTCAACGTACCACTTCCTTACATTCCTCGTCAACTCAGAGCACCAAAGCATCGAATCACACGGTGCCCTCCGCGATCGTTCGATTACCCGAATGAAATTTAAGACATAGGCAACAACACGACTCGTAGAATCAGTCCCCCTGGTGGCTCGAGAGATTCGTAACGGTTTGCAATCACGGCACGAACGATCTCGGGGGGGAGTTTAAATTACCGATTATCGGCGATCGAAGCTAATTAAAAATGGCGTCGAGCTCGCATCTAGCCGGCGAGAAAGAGATTTCCCACCGATCCGAGGAGGCTCAGTTTCTAGGCTAGAGGGACGACGACTTTAAATACCGTATATCCTGAGGAAGGCGTGGCTCGTGCATCGTTCCTCCACTTTTTTCTCCGTTGCTACCTTCTTCTTCTCCTTTCTTCCCCCTTTTAACGTTCCACCCTGACCCGATGCAACCGCATAGGTAGCGTCGAAACACGCATTCGACACGGGGCTGGCTCGACTTTCAGGCCTTATACATAAATTTCTCATAAATAACCGGCCGGATAATCAATGTCGATTATAATTACCTGCCGCTTGTATCACTAGCCCTTTCTGATCGTGGCCCCCCTTTCACGGAGAAACGAGTGGCAAACCGAACGTGAGATCGAATCTTTTGTGTACGAATTTCAGGAACGATACGGTGCTTCGAGGTGGGTTAGTATAATCTGTAGGCACGTCCATTGCTTCATCGTGAGCTTCGTTTCTTTTGTACGATGGTAAACAATTTCAACCCTTTAACATACAACAACGTGTCAGACTCGTAGCAGAAATTCTGGTCAGATGTAACAGATATAGTTATATTAGTGAGAAAAATTCATAGTAATCCTAACTTTCGTTTTAATTTGTAAGATCAGGGATTTCTAAATGTAATTACTCTGTAACAGATCAGCTTTTGTTACCTGATACAGTACTGAAACGTTAAATGGCTGATGCTTACATGCATAATCAGAAAAGAAATCATAGGTTAAAGGGTTAACACGACGTATGTAATAGCGTTGCAAGTATGAAGGCGTTATCTGAAACGTACCTACTGTAAGATCATGTATCGGTGTGTCATTGCAAATTAAAAATATTAGCTGTAGAAATAAGTTGTTCCCGATGTTTTGGTAAGATACAAATTTTATTTAAGAAAAGTTAGAAAAAAATTACTGACGCATTCGCCTTGTTTTCTATGACTTTTCTGGTAAGTTACGAATCCTGTCGCGATAAAAACTCGGTGGCTTTGACGCGATGTACTCGTCTAGGCGTTTTCGAACGTCTTCGAGAGTTTTGAATCGTGTGTCTGCTAAGTGATGTAGCTTGAGAAAATCGCATCTTTTGCCCCTGCAGCCGTATACGGTCGTCAAGACAACTTGCGTCTGCGTTGTCCAGATAATGGCCTTTTTCTCTCGACGACGTCATTCAAATTCAAGAGTTTCTGCCGATTCCGGCCTCTAGTCACTGTTTCTCCAGGAATTCGTAATACAGGATTCCCTTCGTGTCCCACCATATGCAATCAACTGAAATTCGTCGAAAGACCTGGGATGGGTGAAGGAATCTCGTTTCAATGTTTGCACCTCAATTTATCAAGATCGATAGTGACGATGATGGGTGTACAACTCGCTGGAAAGATGCAATTGTTTTACACACATAACTGGCCCTGTCTCGACGGTGGATAGGAAAAGAACTAAACCCGATAGTAGGTGCACTGAATTTTTATATTGGTTGGACAGATAAAGATAAAGATAGACAAAGCGGTGGAAACGGAAACTTTGTAGAAAACAGGGCCGTTCGTCCTCTGGACGCCACATGTGCGCTTCTTAGGCTACTCGAGGACGAATTCAAGAATCTTAACCTAGTCGAGGCAAAAGAACGAAAACTAAAAATCTGAAGGAGTTGACAAAAAGAAAGTTCGCGTGGAAGAATAGAAGGAGGTTTGGTAAAGGTTCATTGGCAGTGACGTACACTTTTTTCTAGATATAGGTACATACGTTCGTTGCGGTGATTAACTGGTCCGCGATAAATCGTACGATTAGTCGTGTTCGTGCTGAAACTGGTAATTCAGTCTGAAAAACAATCTGCCGGTATCGTAGGGCAGAGGAGAGTTAAATTAAACCGTGATATGCATGACGGAAATTTGAGCACGGAGAATATGCGCGTTATAATTCACGAAGGTCGTTAATGCCGCATTGTATTGTGTCATATCGTGTTCCTGCGTTCTCTATGGGGGTGCAGCGGAATGTCTAATCTACCCTTGCGCAATCAACGTTCGGGTGCAATCTTCCTACTGGCAATCGGCCACGTATACACGTTGTATCGCACGGCTGACCTATCTATTCGCCGTTGTAAATTGTGATTAAAAGAAATGTCCGTTCACGTTGGAATTTGATCTAATCTACCCTTGCGCAATCAACGTTCGGGTGCAATCTTCCTACTGGCAATCGGCCACGTATGCACGTTGTATCGCACGGCTGACCTATCTATTCGCCGTTGTAAATTGTGATTAAAAGAAATGTCCGTTCACGTTGGAATTTGCGTTATTTGGAAGAAAGCAACGCGTGGCTTCAGTAGGTTTGTTTATCGCTGAATATAGCAACAGAGGAAATATGTAGTCCAATTAATAGGCAGTTGATATTGAACGATAAATTTGACCGTGAAGTTAACTATTGGAAGGACACTGTATTGAAAACTCTTGTGGCGATCCTGAGCCTGATTGTTTCTTTCTTCGAGCCCTCAAATCAAGGAATGCAATAAACCCTAAGTCACAAACGCTCCCCGCGAATTCCAACAATTCATATGTTAGGGATTGGGTTTATGACATGGACGCCTGTTTACGCTATTTTTGAATGCGCCCCTTTTTTTCTTCGCGTTAATTAATTTTTCTTTCAAATTGGCCGCGAAGCCCAGGAAGCGTTTCATGGCTGCAAAAAAATAAATTTTCTGCGGGCCACATACCTTCCCGGTGCCCTCTCGTCAACATTCAATAGACATTGACGTGTCGTAAAACTTTTCGCGTCTCCCTGACCGCCCAAAGTCCCGCGCGGGCTACCAGCACTATCGCGACATACCAGCACCCTTTCTTCGCGTTAATTAATTTTTCTTTCAAATTGGTCGCGAAGCCCAGGAAGCGTTTCATGGCTGCAAAAAAATAAATTTTCTGCGGGCCACATACCTTTCCGGTGCCCTCTCGTGAACATTCAATAGACATTGACGTGTCATAAAACTTTTCGCGTCTCCCTGACCGCCCAAAGTCCCGTTACGCGCGGGCTACCCTTGGGCCTCACTCCCCCGCCATCGCGACATACCACCACCCTGCCAACTTGGAAATTCCAGGGTGGGCGGCATGCTCGCGGGCCAGGGAGGACCGTCCAAGAGGGTAGACCCGTCCTCATTGGCGGAAACCACCACCTTGTACCCGTACACCCATTTATAAATAAGCGCACCAACGCGGCAGAAAGACAGATCAAAAAGGGAAAATAGACAAGCAGCACGTAACGTACACACACCACGTAAAATTGTCACTCTTCAACATAAAGCCTTTGTCTTATAACATATTAAAGTACGTGCAAACTCTAAGTCACCACGACTTCACACCAACCACCAACCCACACCAAGAACCACCGACAATCCTGCGCCACCACTCTCGAGCATACCGTTTGTTCGAAGTGCACGACGCAACATCATACTTATCGTGACGATGACACAACAATTTAAAAAAATTTTTAGATGGATAGAATTCTAGATTAGATCCATGAAAAGACACTGTATCGAAAGCACTTATGGCGATCGTGATCTTTCCTTTCTTCGAGTCCTCGAGCCAGCAAGGGATGCAGTGAATACTAAGTCAAAAACCTCCCCGCGAATTCCAACAATTCATACTTATCGTGACGATGATACGACAATTTAAAAAAAATTTTACACGAATACAATTTTAGATTAGATCCTTCGTTATCTAGAAATAAGATGTTTTTAAGATCGGTGATCTAGCGCACACTATCGCCGGGCATCATCCTAGATTAAGCTAGTAAAGTTTGTAGCTACCGTGATAAAAAAGTAGGACAAATCCGCGCCTTAAAAAATATCTCAGCAACGCGATGCGACGTTAAGGAACGACTGTTAAAGCACCTTTTCCCTTAAATTAGTTATTAAGCTCGGAAACTTGCCAAGCTTTATATCGCTCGTGGCTTATATACCTCTCGTTACATCTCTTTGCACACAGTTCTCGAGGGAAGTTTCATTATGAGGTAACACAGTTTGGAAGAATCGTCGTGAAACTAAGGCTGTCAACAAATCGATGGAAAACCATTGAAACCCACTTAAATCTTACTTAACAGTTTCGAGAGATAAATCATATTGTAAAACAACTCTTGATCGCGAGTATGCTTCTGTTGTATAACACAGAAGTCTAATACGCACACTCTCGAAACCCGTAGACTTACTATTCACGTTGAAAATCATCAATAGCGCACAGTTCACATCCGCGTATAATCAGTTTAATCAACTTCAATGCGCTCGGCTACCCCAATGGATATCTACTTCTATTCAAACCGTATAACTGTGTTTCGAGATTTCATGCTAGCCGTTCCGTACACAGAATTTGCGTTTTAGGTAATACTTACTGCAAGTGTCTACACTTGTGCTGTCACTCCATCTGCGTATTTAAATCTAGCAGAATTTTCTTTGAGTGTTAAAGCTTTAATTTAATTTTAATTTTAATTTATAATTTTAATTTTATTTTATTTTCATTTGTATTTTACTTTAGCTTTCATTAAACTTGTTCCGTATTTTCAAGTGGTAATAGCCATTCATACGCCAAATAGATAAACTTTGCACCACTTTGCACGATACACGGATCTCCTAAATAAATTCCAAACACCTCACAAGTATATTACTATTAACCAATTCATATCATCCGACCGTTTCCCCGTCTAAACGCGTCATTTCTCAAAGGACCTCGCGTAATGGCCAAGAGGAGAGGTTTATCGCGTCGATGTTACAGAATTCCACCCACCGCGATCTCGTCCATATTCCCCGGACTTCTCGATCGCGTAGGCTTAGCTCTTGCTGCGACGAGGCACAGATAAGGCGGTCTTCACACGCGCCGAACACGAACAGGATTTCGAGCATCCTTGTTTCCCCTTTTCCCATCCACTTCGACGTTTTTGCACGTCGGCGTCGTCGACGGCGACCTGCTCGGGAAGTGGTTCGCGCCAGGAGAAACTGTTATCGCTATTAAACGGTTTAGCTACGCATTGTCCGCGACTTATGCGCGCACGTAGGCGAGCCGGCTCGCTCTCGCTTTCTTGCTGGCTCCGAGCGGTCAATGGGCCTCTAACGATTCTTAAGCACCGTTGATTCATAGCTCTACTTTTTATCCTTCGCCTAGTAGCGAGCATCGCTGGACCACCGTCGCGAGAAACAGACACGAGAGTAGGAAAGGAACACATGTTTAACCCTTTCGTTACGAAACGCTGTTATAGCGACTGCTCGCGAATCTATGGCAACGTACGAGAGGCTGCTAATTCCTCCTGGCGAAATTTATTAACAGTAAAATATAATTGTGTGCTTCGTGAATTGGAATCACTAATGCAGGGTGTAATTAAAAAATGTAATATCTCGGAAAGAAAGAGTTTTTGGAACTGTGTTTATGTAGGAGACGAGGAAAATTTGAGAGACCGAAAGAGATGGGGAATTGCGCTCATAACCAAGGTGCTCTCTCGATTTTTTTCGTTATTGCTTTCTTTTGGTGCACATGGAAGCCTCGATCTCGCTTTTATATGACCTGTTTCCATCTTTAGGAAGAATAGAATACTTCACTTATACAAGGTGTAATTAAAAAATGTTAATATCTCGGAAAGAAAGAGTTTGTGGACTGATGTTTATGCAGCAGACGAAGAAACATTTGAAAGACCAAGAGATACTCTACGCTCATAGATAAGGTACTCTTTTGATTTCTTCGGTGGTGTTTGCTTCCTTTTGGTGCACATGGAGGCCTCGATCTCACATTTATACGACTGTTTCCATCTTTAGGAAGAAAAGAATACGGAGAGACAAGAGTCAAGGCTCTTTTTACGGTCAAAAAAGTTTAGATTTTACACGCATCTTTTTCATAGTTACGTCGTGTGTGATCATTTTTAAAACACGGGATAAGCTACCCTACGTCATAGCTATGACAGTAATATCTCGTCCCTGTCTAACTTTCTTCCTTAGAGTCTCTTTCGCGTTAAACAGTTAGATATTCAGCTCTCTGCCCAAGTCTCACACGGAATAAACTCTCGAAGGGTTAAATATTTTAACTATTTCCATTCTTAAAAAGACTAAAATACGGTACCAAAGTTTCACCACCTATTTCGTTAATCACGTTACTCGACAACGTAACAGGTGTGTCTATTACCCAAGGAAAATTGACGCTAGTGGTTTGCTGTCTCATTCAGCGGTGGCACATTGGCAGCCAACTGAGCCGTGGCGAAAGAGTTAAGTCGAACGGCCTTCGCGATGGGGAAGGAAGGAAGGAAAGAAATCGGTTCGGAGCGTACGCTAATTAAGGTTGCGCCGCGAACCACCGCGATCCCTTATCGGTAGGCTAATCGATCATGATGCTCCCGCTACGTTCGGCTAATCGCGTCTTAATTAGTTTTCCATGCCGATCGCGATTCGGAGAACCGCCGGACGTTACTCGTTACCTGAACTGACGGGAGGAGCACGATGGGGGGGAGGGAGAGAGGGTTCGATTACTGGTTGAATTAAGAGGACGATGAACTCTTTTCTCCGCTGGTGAATGGTGTATAAGGTTCTTTCAAGAGTTACAGATATTATTTAAATCAAACTTATTTCACTTCTTGAAGAATCTTTCTGCGGCCACGGTGCAATCTTTAGAATATTTGTATTATTTATAAGTACATAGTGTCGAATAAATTTTAGCAGAGTAAACGCTAAACCGAGTCATCTTGTTCCATAAATTATAAGGTCGACGATGAAATTCATTTTTGTTAAATTTGTTTTGCATTTGTAAATGCTTTTAACCGTATATTCGCAAAGTGTGTAAATAAACGAATAAGCAATTTAGAATATAGATCCTATTAAACAACATATATTTTTTATTTAGCTATTTATGCCAATTTATTTATTAAAAGTATTTAAAAAATTTCAATATTTCATAACTAAGCACGCATTTGAACTTTTTTTCGAGCAATGCTTAGAGCTTCAAAAATTTGCTGTACAAATTAATGTAACTAATGGTAACACGTCCCAGCGAATTATGAATTATGCATTATATTCTGAATGCTTATACACCTTATGAACACTAATGGGACTTGATCCCGTTTATAATAAAATAATAATAATAAAAATATCAATATGGCGATCAACCTGTTAACACGTTGACTGCCAAAGTACGAGATTGCTGGTAGAAGTTACATCCTATTCGGAGACGCCCGACCACGAGATAATTCGAAAGCATTTTTTTGCAAAAAAACAGTTAAAATTAAAGTCATAATATAAAAATTAATACGTGTTTGTTTAGTTCTATGCAATAAATTGAAAAAAAAAATGTTGGCGTCTAAAACAGATTTCTTCAAAACAGGCTTGGCAGTCAACGTGTTAATCATCCTATCATATAAATTCATTTTTCCATTTATACGATGTACAAGTACCTTCGACCCATCACAAGACATTATTTTCTATTCTTATCTAGCTATTAATTTCGCTTAAGTGACAATCATTTTTACTCAAAGTATTTAAAAAATTTCGAATCATTGTACCGAAAAGTCAGGTCTTAAATAGCCACGAATAATCAATATGACGGTCAACCAGTTGATCACCCTATCGTATAAATTCATTTTTCCATTCATAGGATGTACAAGTACCTTCGACCCATCACAAGACATTATTTTCTATTCTTATCTAGCTATTAATTTCGCTTAAGTGACAATCATTTTTACTCAAAGTATTTAAAAAATTTCGAATCATTGTACCGAAAAGTCAGGTCTTAAATAGCCACGAATAATCAATATGACGGTCAACCAGTTGATCACCCTATCGTATAAATTCATTTTTCCATTCATAGGATGTACAAGTACTTTTTTTCCATTTCACCTAAGTGACATTAATTTATTAAAAGTATTTAAAAAATTTAGAAGAGTCAAGTACAAAGTCGCAGCTGACAAACATCACAGCCAACCTGTTAATCGCCCTACGACACAAATTCATTTCTCCATGCATAAGACACCCAAGTACCTTCGGACCGTCAGAAGACAATTTATCGAGGATCTTTAATTTGCGAATAAAGATTGACTCAATCGACTGCAGAGAAAAAAGACGTTTATTGATATAAATGTAATACAAAACAACGGAGTTGAAAACCCGAGTGAAAAACAGGTACTCAGTTCGGGGTTGTCGCACGACTGCTTAAAATGCGGAGAAACATTTGTTATATACTTGGACCGGAACCACGGCCAGCAGACCAATGGCTTTTATGGCCTACGTTAAGGAGAGAAAAATTCAAAATATAATCTATTCTCAATACAATTAAAGCTGGAATTTTTAGAAAAAGAGGATTCCAATCTAGCTTTCTTCTCGAGCCACGGTATTTCCTCCCGAAGACGGTCAGCCGGGTACCGCGTAATCGCAGGAGAACCGTTCGAGATCGCAGCCTCGAGGTCGTTCGCGGCAAGACCTCTATTATTCTCGAACTCGAGCGGAATAAGAGAGCCAGAGCCTAGCTAGTCTCGAATGTTAAGCCACTCCCACGAGCGCGCGAATGCGCCGGAATGCGGAACAATGATTGACGGAAACCGAGTGAGTTCTCGTCGCGTCGACACGCGAAGAACGCATCCCTATCCTATCGGTGGCCTCTTTTCCTCCAGAAAATCGTTGTTTCCTTTTGGCATTGGCTGTCTTCGGATGATCTTCGCGTTCGACGCGTCCTTCTTCCTCCTTTTGAAAGGATCGCGTCGAGCGCGCGGAGAGAAGCACGCAGTCATGCGAGGTGAAATCGCTCGACGATCGACCGATCGATCGTTTGCATTGGGCCCCCGACGATATCGCGCTACGATCGTGATCGTAGATCGATCGATCAAACGATCTGCTACGATCCCCGGCCACGATAGAAGAAACGGATTTTATCAACGATGGTTAAAGTCGAACTTGCCGATTGTTCGCGTGATCCTGTGCTTCGCTTTTTCCTTTCGGATAAGTGCATTCCCTTGCTCCGGGCGGCGAGAGTTTCTTGCTACGAGAACGCGTCTTGTTAGGCGAACGCGGCTAATTTGCAAGAACCGCGGCGTCGGAAGAAGTCGACACACAGAGAGGATGTAGACATTTTTTGCCCGAAATTTCTGACCATCGCTGGAACTCGACTTACGCGTTCTCCAGTTATATGGCGTTCGTTACGCTGGAGATTTCTTCGACCTTCGTTATTCAAGTACCTGAACAGGTGTAAATGTTAGATTACGTCGTTAGCTGCGCGAACGGTTTATCGTGGATCAAATATTTTACGATCTTTCGTCTGAGTGTTAAGGTTTATCGAAGTTAAACAAGATCTGGGATTTTCTTATCAACTTTTGATCGATGGAATGTTTCGAGTTTTTAACGAATCGTGAAATGTTGTCGCCGTTCTTACAATTGTGCTGATAACAGATGAAATGTTCCTGCATTAATATTATGTATGATAGATTAATATAACTTCATACGACATTCTACGAAACTTTTGTATGACCACTTTTATTTTGCGATCGAGAACTTTATTTTAAAAATGTATTATAAACATCCGACTTTTCCTAAATGGTTTCCTCATACCTTAATTGGATTGGTCCGTAAAAAGAAACAGGCTCATAGAGGCTTTAACCCTTTCGCGACTAGCGCCGGTTATATCCGGCATCCACTAAATGCTTCACACTGGCTAGCGCCGGTTATATCCGGCATCCACTAAGCGCGTCGTATTAGCTCGCGTCTCAACAACTCAAAATGAAGATTTATTTGAAAATACAGAACAAGGCCTCAACAACATTCCCTTTATCCAATACACCCTTAAGTCCTCTGCTGTTCCAACGAAATCCTCTAAGATTTGAAAAAACGCGAGACACTCTTAACGTGTATGGTGTGCACTAATGGCACGACGTCCTGTTCGTTAGTGGCGTACCGATGGCTAGTTCCGCCGTCGCGAAAGGGTTAAAAGGAGTTCTCAACTGTCTGACTACTTGACTTTTGTCAACTTGGGAGCCGAATGTAAGAGAACTACTAAACGTTGTTATTCTTTGTACGTAAGCAAAACTGAACTATCGATTCAAAATAATATTAACTCCTTTTCGAGTTTTGTAAATTCTAAGCGAAAAACGTCTGGCTTACCATGCAACATGTTTTACAAAGAAAGTGTGGCAACAGATAAAATTGTGAATTTATTTGGTACGTTTTTTGGATCAGTTTTGGATCGCGTCGACAACAGACAGTTATGTTATGTAAAGTCTTTCTTCTTTTTTGTAAACATTAATGTAAGAGGGCTTCGGTCCGTTTATAAATAAATAATAAGTGTTTCCATAAATTTTCATCAAGATAGTTCTAGGCGAATGCGACTTTTTCACTCTGCTACGTATTATCAGTCAAAAATTGCAGGTTATCTAAGATACACACTATCTGACTTAGGACGTCTTTATTTCCAATTTCCAACGAAGAAGTCAAAAATTTCACTAATCTTGCAACCCTCGTTTAAAACAATTCAATTCTGTTGAAGATTGCACGTCACCATTTGTCAACAATGTCTGTAACTTCAATAAGCGCCTTCGTTCACAACCAGCTTCCAAAGGAAGCAAAGAATTTAACTAAATTCGCAACTCTCGTTAAAAATCCAATTCTGTTAAAAAATTTGCTACATCTTTGAACGTCGAACAAAAAAGGTAGCTGAGCAAATTCTTACGGGCGGTACAGTTTGTCCTTCGGTCGCGCTAACGAGGATAATCTATTTAGTCAACACGACGATGGATAAACTCTTGATACAGGCGTGCGACATAAAAAAAAAAATGAAGGAAAAGAACGAGAATAAAGTTGCAGGCACCTACCCAGCGGGGACGCGATGTTTCAACAGGGCTGCATAATTCGAAAGACGTGAAAGCTGGCACGAATCCGGTGCCCTAGCCTCGCGAGCAGCAGCACCACTTTGAGCTACGTGTAATTGGAGCTGTCGAGTGGCTCGAGCCAACCGTGTTAGCGTTTCTCCTTGTTCCGCAGCGTTAAAGAGGCTCGCTGGGGTACGTACGATTCGTCGTCGTCGTCGATGATTGCGCGCCGCGTCGCCTGTTTACCGATTCTCGCCTTTCCTCCACGGCCTTACCCTTTCAATCCGAGTTACCCGGCAATTTGCGACACAATTCGTCTCGCCCGACCGTTCGTTCGGATTAATTCGCGCGCGAGCGCGATTAATGGATCACGCTGGGAACGGAGAAATTGGGGCACGTCGAGGGCCGTGTAATTGCGATGGAACGCGAGAATGTTGTTGTAAATAATACCGGTAGAAATCGACGAGTCATTGTAGGCAGAGAGCGTAAAGACGGAAATTGGTTAGCCGATACAGGCCGAGATGCTGTTTCTTTGCACCCGTAGATCGTTCGGTGTATGTATATAAAGATAAATAACGGCTGGCCTGTTGTAACGCGGGGTTAGTGGAAATAACAGGCAGTTTATACGATACGGGGCTTACAAATGAAGCGGCTGTGTTATTTTTTAATAAGCTCGAAAAATGATACTCGCTCCGAGTGAATCACCGAGAGTTGCTACTACTACAGCGAGGTTTCGTTAATTAAATATACCGTTTCAGTGAAAATCCTGTTTTACTCTGTTGTAATGCAAATGAAAGAATAATTCAATTACGAATACTTTCCGCTTGGAAATCTGATAAAAGTAATATGTCGTATTTTTTAAATTTCAAATTAACAATTTCAGCCGTGTGGAGTTTTTCTTGCGGTATTAATATCTGGTGAACGTTGAAACAGGTAATTGAACTAATTCCTTTCGATGAACGTGGAAGCACAAATTCCTACCATTTTTACTCTCTTCTGTATCACGTGATCTCTTTGCTTCTGCACTCGTATGTATGATATACGGGGTATCTCAATTTTGTCGGTATCTGACAAAATTGTACATACACTTGTCCCCGGATTTACACGGCTTTCAAAATAACAGATTTTCAAAGATGTAAACTGTTGAAGACGAAAATTTATGCTGCGCACATATTTGTGCAGTCATTTTTTAGTACCGTCCGCTTGTTAACACTGGCATCAGACTTAGAAAAAGGAATTCCCCCCTTTTTTTTACACGAAAAGCATTCATATTGTAACAAAGTTTGCTGCCTACGCGGATCTTTCATCGGCGATCAGCTATTTTCGCCTTCATGGATCGCTGGCTCCAAACTAAACCCCTTTTCATTCGTATTTTATTTTTATTTTATGTCGAAATCAATGAATTTAATTAAATAACTGACTAAATCTTCTTTTCTTTTATCTCCATTTACACGGTTTTTCGTACAAAAAGCCATGATTTCTGTTACGTCGCGGACCTTGATCGAATCTTATGATCAAGAGTTCTGGCGCAGGTTGATGATTGTTCTCGCTGGTTCGAGGTGTATTAATGGTGATTAGATGTTTTTTAGATGTTTAGTTGAAATTCGGTTACTCTTTTTTTTGACGATGTGTCTCGTGCACTCGTTGTACTGTGATTACCGGTTTTCAGGTGTGTAGATGTATATATAGGAATTAGGTTGGTTCTGATTGGTGATTGTGTTATGGAGGTGGAAAATGTGGTGTGTTCGGCTATTGGTCGACGAAAACTGTGACCTTTAGGGAGACCGAATTTGTTGTAAACAAATTCGATCCCCGGTAACGAATGTTTTACGGTCCCGAGTGTTTTTGGGACCTATTGTCTGAATGTCGCGCTAGTGAGTCCACGGGGGGTATATTGCGGTCTTCCGAACGTCGGCACCTCGGTCTGGCGGCCAAATGTGACTAAGTGGCTTATTGCTATAATCCGCCGAACCGAGACTTCGTTGCGTCCTAATCAGGTCGCAACAATTTCGATTTACGCGGTATTCCAAGGAATCGATCTTCCCTATAAATCGGGGGATAAGTGTACCGACAAAGTTTGACCGGAAAAAATTGAGAAACCCAGTATACTAGGTTTAAGCACGCTAGGAACTCGAAAATCACGAAGCACACCGCGTAGCGATTTTATCCAAACGAAAATCCAATAAACCTAAAAACAAAACTAATTGCAAGCCAGCCTTATAACACAGATCAAAACGGAACGTAACGAATATCGCATTGTTCCAAACCGTGACTGACACTCGTCGATCCTTCGCCGTTTATTTACGGTCGAACCGTACGAACATTAATATTACGCGGTTTTCAATTAAGCGCCGCGCGCAATTGATACCATTGGCGGTCGGTATTATCGATGACCGCCGGGATTGTCGATGATTATCGATTAATTTATAGCTCTAGCGCCGTCTCTATTTCGCGGACGCGAAGATTACGTACACGGAAATTCAGCAACGTTCATTCAGCGGGTATTCGACGAAAGCCAAGGTGTACCAGATCTTATCGTTTCGAGCCGAGTCTTATCGAAAAATTGTTTAAACGGTAGAGATTTGCGTGGATCGATACGCTCGTTTATTATTCGCGGCAACACCTCACCCTTCGAACCGCGCGAGAACCCCCTCAATTCTCTCCAAGTAAGCTGTAGATCGGTTGCATTGTACCGCAACGTTACGACACGGTGGGCTTATTACATGCAAATTACCGACATATTGCACACTTAAACGGTGTTGCGCAATCATCGCGTAACGCGTGTTCGCTTGCGTGTCGCATGCGTTGGATGATGCTTCACGTCGGAGTCTAGGTCGTTGCCCACTAATAGCTCCAGCGAGATTCTATGAATCATAACTGCGGGATGATTATCGCCGTGAAATGTGAATAGAAGAGTGAGAGACCTTGATAAACACTCTTCTGCTTCGTCCGTCGTGTATCGAAGAAAACCAAGTAGGGGAATGTATGGTGTTAGAAAAGCAAGAACAATTCCTCTTTTCGCCACACGATCGCTTGACTTTTCTATTAAAAATTAGTTTTATTGTTATATTTTGTTATCACTAGGTTTACGGACATTTCTTATATATCTATCTCTACCGCACATTTTCTTTAAAATTTAATTTAAAAACAACATATTGTAAGGGGTTTCAGTTTAAATAGTGCTTCGTCCGATAATTTAGAAAAAACTATATTTATTCCGTCGTTGACTATGCGGCTCAATTTATTCTCCTTACAATTCTTACAATTCTTATAGTTCTTATGTTTCTGCCCGCAATGCTCCTAACGCGTCCTTATATGCCGACTTTGACGCCCCTCTCTTGCCTTCGGGAAACCCTGGCGCAAGTTGGGGGTTTCTACCCGGCAAGGACCTTACCTGACCCAGCCCTTAGCGCGTGGGGGAGTCAGGCGTTGGGACCGAGAGGTCTGCGGGTCATAAACCGGCCCGAGACCCTACCTTCGCTCAACCATATTCTTACAATATTGTACACTACTAACTTGTAAATGAAACTATATGATATTGCATATTTGAATAAAATTTATAGCAAGCATCAGTGGTAGAAGAGAAATGTAAACGATTTCTGTAATTTTCCTTGTGAAATTCGAAATGCGTCAAAATGACGCGTCCCGTAAACCTAGCGTTAAAGTTGATTACAAAAATATATAAACAAGACGTGTTTGTATATAAACGATAAAAAAGTTATTCAATTTTCTCCTTAGGTGTTCGTGATTCCCCTACTCTCCCCTAACGATACTTCCTACACCGAACGTTTCAAAAAATTCGTAAACCTCTTTGTATTCTTATTTCACCGTAACAGAACGGTGTGTTCCTAGAGTTCCTCGTTCAATCTGTATCTTCGATAGGTAGAGGCATTTAGCGCATCTCTAAACCGTCCGGCCACGTTTCCGCGTGTGCGCCAGGTAGGAACTCGGCCGTTGGCTGCAACAGTACGTTACACGAAACGCGTTCAAGAGAGCTGCGCGGCATCATCAAACATCTCACCGCTAGGCGAAGCGATGATGGATAACCCGTGATGAAATCATTCGTACATCAGCGAAATAGCCTTAGCTGGGTGAAAGAGAGAGAGAGAGAGTCCGGGTCCAAGCTAGTGGTCAGCGCGCAGGCTCATTTGCTCTGTACCGTTAGCCTTTAATTACTCATTGATTTATTATTGACCGTGGTGTCGGCTACATCGCCTTTTGCACCTCGATCCTTTCAGCACATCCACGGACCACGCAGCTGCGAAGGTGTTCTCGCTATCGACGGCCTTTCTTTCCATTCCAAATGACGGACGCGTTAATGCATATGTCATAGCCTGTGTATTACACGTGCCCGAGCTGACGCTATTAACCAAAGTCGCTATAAATCTGCAGAGAGAGAGAATTCCAAATGACGGACGCGTTAATGCATATGTCATAGCCTGTGTATTACACGTGCCCGAGCTGATGCTATTAACCAAAGTCGCTATAAATCTGCAGAGAGGGAGAGAGACAACTATTTCGTTTCTCCGTGTCGATGATCGTGCACAGGGGAGAGATTCTCTTTGCATCTGTGCAAATGTCGTCAACCCGACAGGAATTTGTGGAAACGTTGAAGTGATAGAATTTTGCGAGACTGTTTAGTCTGGAACGAGAGTTGCGTGAACGGAGAATACTTGGGATAGAGATAGAAGCGCGAAAGAAGAGTGTTTGAAACTGAGTACTTGGGAATATCGCGTGAATGAAAGATGGATGGCTAACCGAAAGATTTCGGTGGACGTTAATTCAGTATGGAAAATTCAGAGTAATAAGACAGCACGAAAGAGTCGGCGTGAGTTTGATAGATAATACATCTATACCCTTTAATTTTCTATTAAATACATTTCACTTCAAATTACACCTGCCCGAGTCTCGATCACGGAAACCACGAAACCCCGCAGAAACGACGTTCCAAAACTATCAACCCCCTTCCCAACAATTTCATTTTCTCTACGACGTTACAGGTGCTCAAGGTCCCCGCTGTATTACGTAAAAAAAGGAAAAACTCGATCGTAGAGACTCGACGGAGAAGGTATACATAACTCGATCGACGAGTTAGCCTACTGCTAACCAACTGATCTCGTTCTACCTATCTTCGATCACCCGGGAAACCAAACTCGACCAAATCGAACTTCCCCGCGAATAATATCCTCCTCGCTCGAGAAACATTCCGTATCGGGCGGAATCTAAGCCACGAGCGGTGAATCTGGTCTGAAAACTGTGCCGTATCAACGAGCAAGCTCTCGTTAAACCGCGAGACACGGTGAAAATCTAGCGAGACGTCCGGTTAATTGACGGATAGACGATCGCGACGCAAGGACGTTCGCGATTGGCCGCTTTCTGAACCGTTGTCGGACCTAATAGGCTCTCGTGTTTAAGCTGAAAACAGGATGACAGTGTTTATACGGGCGTACACGGACAGGATTCGAGCGACGCGCTTTCACCGTTTCAGAGGCGGCGGAGGCGCGCGAGCTACGTCGAACCTCACCGTTGATCAGCGGTGACGCGCGGCGTCCCCGGCGTTATTAGGAATCGTTATCGAAGACAAGTTTTCAACGGCGCGACCGCCGGACCGATATCGACTTTTTGCCGGCGCGAAGGCATGCATACAAATTACGCCCATTACCGTTCATAGGAGCGTTCACTTTCGAGCGACACGTAATAAATTGTCCTCAGCTGGGAGAAAACACGCGACGGAAACGCTGTGGTCCTGCCGCTATCGGGCCGGACCCCGATTTTATACATTTCCCCCGCTGCGCACCGCTGCCGCCACCAAATCATGCTCACGGACCACTTATCGGGACCGACGGAGAATGGAAATTCCGAATCCGCCGGCTGCCA